>NW_028262347.1:21065909-21368939 GCF_047370975.1 Nipponia nippon | reverse complement strand
ACTTAAATGCGTATGTCCAGTAGCCACAGTTCTTATTTCTGTGGTTCTTCTTTCCTTCTGAACACAATGAATTCAGTAGTTCTTTGAACTTTGTCTCAGCTTGCCATCATCTACATTGATTTTTCCAGTAGCACTTCTTTTGCCTTGCTTTTCTGTCTTACACCTCTGTCCTTCTGAGAATTTGAATTTTGTTTCACCAATTGCTTATTAACTCTTAGTTTCATTATTGTGATACTCATTGTGTCTTCTGGACTACCTGACTTCATTGAAAATGCTTTCTCTAGCTCCATGTCCCAGACATCTACAGGCCAGTGAGCCTCCCCTTGATCCCTGGGAAGGTGATGGAGCAGCTAATCCTGGAAACCAATTCCAGGCATATGAAGGACCAGCCTGATAACCTTCTACAATGAACTAACTGGCTTGGCAGATGAGGCTCCCCTCAGCAGTGAATATTACCTACCTAGACTATAGCAGTGGATGTTGCCTACCTAGACTACAGTAAGCCTTACTTCATCAGACAGTGTCTCCCATAGGATCCTCATAGAGAAGCTGATGAAGTATGGGCTGGATGAGCAGACAGTGAGGTGGACTGAAACCTGACTGAACAACCTGGCCGAACAACCTGGCCCAGAGCGTGGTGGAGCACCTCATATATGAGGAAAGGCTGAGAGGGGTGGGACTGTTTAGCCTGGAGAAGAGAGGGCCCAGAGGGAAGATCTCATTAATGGTTAGAAATATCTGAAGGGTGTAAAGAAGACTGAGCCAGGCTTTTGTCAGTGGTGTCCAGTGACAGGATCAAAGGCAATGGGCACAAACTGAAACATAACAGGTGCCGTCTGAACATCAGGAACACTTTTTCACTGTGAGAGTGACTGAACACTGACACAGGTTACCCAGAGAGGTTGTGGAGTCTCTGTCCTTAGAGACAGTCAAAAAACTTCTAGGCACAGTCCTGGGCAACTGGCTGTAAGTGGCCCTGCTTCTTGCCCAAAGGGAATTAATGAGGATTTTCCTCATTGGAAATTAAGACAAATATCAATCAGTAGATTCCTTAAGGGATATGGAAACAGAAGTGGTCAAGACTATGAATAAAAGTGAAATTGTAGGTGAGCATAAGTGGTTTGTGCGGTAAGGGGGACCATTTCACTCCTTTCACTGTGGCCCTTGTCAACCATACTGCATTGCTGAGGGAGAGACCACCCACCCACAACCAGCAGTGTATCAATGAATCTCAGGTGTGTGGAAAAAACTGACCAGACTGACACAGTGACCACATCTCAGAAATATCGTATTAAAACAAGGTGAAGCCTTGTGTTATAAGACTGTCAGTTCCTGAAGACTACAGTGAGGAGGCCTTTCCTCCTGTAAACCCATACTTTTATCTCAAAGTGAAATGTCTTTATAACATTAATGAAGCAAATATGGCTTTTTTCCTGTCTGCACAGTTTGGGTTTTCCCAAGACAGTATGTCTTACCCCAGCCCTCACAAGGAAGACCAGATTTCCTCTGCCTTTTCCTCCAGTGCATGCTGAACTTCCTAATATAATGGAATATGTTTGATTCTCAGTAAGTAGTATTTTAAAATCATAAACCCAACATAATTTTATATTTGTAGTTCAGTCTCACTAGGATTTCAAGCCGCTTATATGTCTTGCAAAGACATTTATTATATCTTTTGATTTATATCATACCTACCATACTAATAAAACCGTTAATTTCATGATATCTGTCAATAGCAGATAAGCAAAACAACTATTTTTTTAAAAAGCAAAAGTTATAAATATGGCAATGCGTACTCAAAAAATACAAGTGTGAACAAAAACATTATCTGTTTTCTATAGAACAACCACCTGCCAGTTTGTAATGGACATATAGTGCAAGGAAAACTGAATTTATGCTTCAACCGAACTCAAACTAAGTTGTCAGCAAAGGTTTCAGACTAAAAGATGTGTGTAATACAATATCAGCTTCTAGACCTCTGAGGTATGTCACTCTAGGTGACATGTCTGCTTCCATGTCTGGAAACTTCATGGTCTTTGAAAAAAACTTTAAAAATGCTTAAAGACGTTTACTTGGTGGATGAATATCACTCGACAGTTTAGTGCTACTGACTTCACTGGTAGTATCAGCATGAAGAGGGCTTTGCAAGGTAGACTTTCAGTAATCCTTAATATCAGACAGGTCTTTCAGTTGCAGGCAGAAATTTACTTGTTAATAAATTATATTATGAAGAATGTGGTGTTATGTTTGTACTCTCTCTTTCTACAGAACATCTTTTTTTAAAAAAAAGGGGCTGCAAGAACCGGCTTTGTCAAATACATGGCTGACCGGCTGGGTAGAAGTAGACAGCTAGAGTAGACTGTACCATAAGAAAAGGCTGTGTCCAGGTTTGTTTGGTTTCATTTTACTTCCAGACCATTACTATGAGAAAGCAGCAGCTTGAGCTTAATACAATTGCCCTGGTGATTTTTATAGAGCTCTTGCCATTATTGAAATTGGACTCACTATTTCCCCCCAGGCATATGCCTGAATAGCTGAAAGATCTGTGCATCAGGGTGGAATTAAAGAAGGGGTAGAGTCATATTTAAAATCGTGCATAGAATTGGGGAAAAATAATACTTTTTTGCCTTCTCCTATAATAATGTAAGGTCAGTAAAGAGACAAGTATAATTGTTATCTTTACTAGAGGTGAAACCAGATGTAGATGTGACTGGGACTACAGTGAACAACCCCATCAGAAAGATGAAGTTTTTGGAATCTGCAGTTATCCATTTCTAGAATATCATTATAGAAAGTATGTTTAAATCAGATTCTCCAACTTTTACTGAAGAATGACGCCAGCCCATCAGCTCCAGAATGTCTGCAAGTGCAGGAAGTGTCAGGTCATCTTGTTCTTCAGACTATAAACAAAAATCAGTATGTCTGAGAGTAGCTTAAAAATAGAAAAAGGTTCTACATAATTACAGACATTTACAACTGACAAAATATTCTTCATTTTAATAAACCTCTCTCCTGCACTGGCTCCTGAAAATATCCCATCTGAGACCTTAGTCATCTGCCTAAAAAGAAGCAAAATATTAAACCTACAATTTCACATTATGGAGGTCACCTTCTACAAAAACATACTGAACCACTGCATAACATTGCAAAATGTTCTGCTGGCAAGGAGTACCTACTTGTACACAGTATTTTCATGTGGAATAACCTGAACTTTGAGGTAAAAAAAATATTCTTAGATAAATACCCTAATTATGACTTTCATATGACTGAATAGAATATGAATCTGATCTGTAAACTGGTCAAGGTCTTAACTTTGCTGTATCACCAGGTTAAAAAACAAGTCACAATTAAGGTACTATCTACACTATTCACAATGCAGCATTCTGAATAATCATAAGGGGCAGGATATAGTTTATGGTTCTTTCAGGAGTTCATGAGAAGGTGCAATAACTAGCCAGTATAGCTTCAATGAAATATTTGGCTTATATATTTTATTTGCACACTCTGATTTTTAGTTGATTGTCCAAAGGAATAAAAGCTCAGAAAATAGTAAATAGTGAAGGAAAAAAATCTATCTATTTGGGGGTATTGTTTCTGTACTGTAAATCACAGCTGGAGAAAACTGTTAGAATATTCTATCCCTCTGCATAAAAGCATTATTTTTGTCTATTATACGTTAAGTATTTTGTTTAATCTAGTCTATGCATGTCAATCAGAGAGGCTTTCACTGTTTTCTTTGCGAAAATTCTCCACAGACTTGTAGATTTTGCTGTCACAGAGGTTATCCAGACAGTTAACATTTGCCCTTACTTAGCTCCATGCAGTTACTCATGCTTCTACTCTTCTTCATTCTGCTAAACTGATTCCTGCCCATTATTGAGAAAGCCTTTAGAAATTTGCAGAGAGTTAAACATCTGCTCCTTCCTCCTGCCAGTGGTTTTCAGGCTGCTATATTGTTTTTCTGTTGTCAGTGATGCTTCTGAAAGCAGTTTCTTCAAAATCAAATTTGCAATATGTTTGCAATTAAATTGTATACTGTGGCATCACTCAGTGACCCCAGCTAGTCTTCTATCCTGTTGTGCTAGATGCTGGACGGGTGTGATGGTGGACCTGAAACCAGAGCTAAGGATTTTTCACAATCTGTGGAACTTCTCAGCTCCTGCATTACTAACATGATCTCGTAAATCTAGATCTTTATTCCCTAGCTCATTATCCCCTTTCATGAAGAGAAGGAGACCACAGTGGACAAGTTTTACCTTCCATTTGGGTCAGTGCTCAGTGAAACTTTATCACTCCTGGGAGAAACATGAGAGGAAACACAAGTGTGGGAGCCCAGGGCTCCTGAGCACTTTGGTAAACTCTAGGGTTGAAGTTGTCACCTCATGTTTGTTTTTTACTATTAGGAATTGGTATCTGCTGATAAAGCTTGATTCTCAATGAAAAGTGAGGGAGGAAATGTCTTCCCATGTTGAATTCCCCCCACCTGTCCACAGTGCGGCTCCCAGCTCAGAGTATGTAAACTGCTATTAGTTATTGAAAAGATGCAACTAATGCCATGGACAAAGGTTGGGAGGGTGGAAGGGTATGGTCCCAGGTTCCAGAGCCTGTGTTCAGTCCGTGTGCCAGACTCAGTAGCAGAGAGATGAAAGGAGGGTGCTTCAGCAAGTCCTTCTGAGGCAACAGGGAGCATGGTGTTGCACTGCCAAAATGAACCTGTAGGAGCTGGTGTACCCAGGAACACCACAGGCATCCAGCTAGTGGGCCACACTCGCCCTAGGAACTCTGCCTCTGCACATTTTCTTCCCTTGGATCTTCCCTGTGGGAACCAAATGTTTCCATTATCCCAGACAGCCCAGCCCCACTTTCCCATGTAAGGAGGAAGTGGCTGTTTACCTCTTTCCCTGTGTTGGTCTTGCCTCAAGCACACAGAGGTTTGCTGCCCCTGCTGCAAATGGTCATTTCGTATTTGTCATCCCGTTTCCTGCAGTTGTTCAGCCCCTGTTCAATGCAATATCTACCAGGGCTTGCTCTAACCAGCAGTGCTGCAAGATTTCAAGCCAGCATAAAGTCTTTGAGAAGTCTGAGACCTCAGTCAAATGAGAAACAGTGGGCTCTGCTCTGCAAGCCTTGGCTGGTCCCCTTGAAACTCTCACATCTACAGATCATCTAGTTACAAACACACAAGAAAAGTGATGTCAGGCCTGCCCACTCTGCTTATGTGGCTAGTAAATTGTATTTTATTTTCATTATTAACAATTATTCCTCATGGGATCCTGTGTGATTTAATGAGTAAGTAGGGTTTTTTTGGTTTTTTTCCTGTTAATACTATGTCTTACTATATCAATTTTAATATAAAATAAGTTTTAACTGCAGTCACACAATACAGAGCTGTTAAAAAATTCCCATGCAAAGTTTTGCTGAAGAAAAAGTCTTGAGGGGGAAAGTAATACTTTGACAGTAAACCATAAATTTTTATTGAAAAATAACACTGATCCAGAAATTAAAAAAATAGCCTGTGTTCTTTTTTTGATAAATTTTTGGGCATAATCTTTAAGATACATTCTTGAAATGTAGTATCAGCATTAGTCCTTTTCTGTGGTTTGGGTTTTTTTTTTTTTGTCTTTCCTCTTTCTTTTTCTTATTATCTGAAAGAGAACCAGGGAAAACTTCTCATACTTTCCTCGTAAATAGTCTAACAGAAGGGGTTTACCTCACTGTAAATTGCCTATTTGCATGATTTTAATCTGACAGGCTGTTCAAAATATTTTTAAAGCCAGCTGAGGGAATGTAATAAGTACATTTCTCTGGAGCAATGAGTCAGTGGAAAGAGACCCAGTGACTCCAGGGGAAACAACTCACATGTTTAGTTGCCTTTTGAGCAGGTATTAGTTATCTGGTGGAGCTTACAAACCTGATAGCCCTATCTCATATTAAACAGGCATAGTAGCTCTTTTTAGAAGTGTATTGATCATTTTTCAGTGTGTATTTTCTTTTTTCTATTAGCCTTATGGTCACTTCTATATTTCACATGACTGAATAGAAATCTACTACTTATGCCATCTGAAAGATGACTTTAATATGTCTTTTACAAATTATTTACTTTGGATGGCTTGTCTGTACACTTCTTGTTTTAAAAGGAAATGCTCACAGAAATAAACAAACAGTCCTAAGAATTTTCTTGTTTAAATACAATTCCTCAGCTTCAGGATTCCAAGGAAGTGTGCTGAGGTGAATCCATGGCCTCCCTGGAGCATTGCAACACTGCATGAAAACATGCAGAAAAGCTTGAGATATATTCTAAACTCCCTGCTTTCATTCCATGGAGGGTTATACTTCTACCCCCAGTCCACCAAATGTGAATAATTTTATTATCTGTGCATACAAAAAAATCCCACTGGGAGTTAATGCAAACATAAAATTTCCCATGTGTTTTCTAGCATGTGAAACCATGCTCAGATCCATGTGCAGCCAGAAAAAACTTTTGAGAAAGAGACAGTAATTTTAAATCTAAACCAGAAATTCATCCATCTGTTTCGTATTTCCAATCTACCAAGTTGTGAATGTCCTTATTCATGAGGAGAAGAGCCTTTCAGTGCCATCATACTTCATGTCATGGACAAAATCTGGTTCTCCAGTATGGTGTTCACTGAAAAGAGTAAAAGAGGTTGGGAAAAAAAGATAAATGTAATATTATAAAAACCTTAATTTATTGGACAGCTAAAAAAGTCTTCTGTAACTAAAACTACTTATATTCATATCTAAATATTTTTAGTGAGAGAACTATGTTTTGCCAAGTATTTCTCATCAGACAAAAAAATCTTATTTTGACCTTCAGGTTAATGTTTCCATGTTTTCATTGCTTACAGCAGACCTTTGAAATTCAGCAAGAAGAAAGCTCTGGAAGATAAATCTCTCTAGTGTCTCCCATGAAATTCCATTTGTCTGCATCCCAGGTACAGGTGTGGTGTCATTCCCATCTGTCAGCAAAGCTGTGGCAGCATGCCAAAATAACAACTGAACACAAATACTCAGACACCACAACTAAATAACCAGCAACACCTGCTACAGCAGGAGCTCTGAGCTGAAAACCTCCCTTACAAAAGACCAGGGAGTGAGAGCTAAAGTACCTTCCTTTCCTTGAAGACTTTCTTCCTCAGATGTGTTGCAGGGCTTCAGGGGCTCATCCTCAGCTCTGAAGGAACCACGTGAACAAAGTGTTTTTTCATTCTCTCCATATAAGCACAGACTCAAAGCAGGCTTCTCCAATCATTTCACAAAGGCGGTACAAGGTCCTAGTATACCTTCCCTCCCTAAACTCTTCATCCTGCCAGTTGCAATAGTTGCTTGGAGTTCAGGCTAACTGTAGATGCTCAGAGCTTGATAACACTGATAATATTTGATAATAATTGCCACATATACTTGCAACAGAATTATTTTCAACCTGTGTGAGAAACATAGGTGAGGTATCTAACAACATTAAAATAGAACTATTACTCTGGTAGCAAAGTCAAAAATCTGTCAGTTAAAAAAGGGCAAAATTAAGACCATCTGACTTGTCTTACTTCAGTCCTTTTGCACCTCTAACTGAGGCATTCCTTCATGACATGGCATGGTGCTTTTCAGGAGTCTCTGTCCTTTTGCTGCGCAGGTGTGACCATGCAAAGGAGGATGGCTGAGGGCATGATGACCATATCTGGTGACTAAATGTTTCTCCAGTACATTCCTTCCAGAAGGCTAGAAGGATTCTTCAGGAGGAGGAATGTCACTTTTGTGGCTCTTATAGATATCATCATACAGAAGAGTTCTGGTCTGTTCTTGCCTGGGTCACAGCTTTCTTACATGATTCTGTCCAAGTTGTTTTAATATAAAGTATTGGAAAAGATTGTCACCCATGTCCCACTCACTGTCTGAAGGTCTACAAGCAGACATGTGGGAAGTTGACCTGGCAAGGGTTTCACAAGGACCTCTTGCTGCAAAAGAGATCAGTGACAGTTGTGATTGTTGAGCACTTTGGGATAAAATAACACATTCCTATAGTAAAGGAGGAAGCAGGAGAAAGGAAATCTTAAGAAGCGTTGGTGGGTATGTTGCATTATGCAATTCTTTTAAACAATTTTCTTCCTGCAGATACATTTGGAGTTGATTAACATATACATAGACATTTGGCACGCTGGCTGCAGTGAATTTCCCTTCAAGTAAAGTAACGGTTCTTTTATTTCTTTTCATTCACCGAGCTCCACGAGACAAAAGAGAACAGAGTGTACCTGGAGCATGTAAAGGGCCCCTATGTCCCAAAAGAGTGTAAATGCCAGCTTCATTAGCACACATCATTAAACATTTCATACAGAAAGGCGCCATCTGCTCTTGAAAATGCTGGGACCTCTGCACATAAGGTGTTTGATTGCCCTCAGCCAAGAGGGACAGCCTTTTGACTTAACCTACTAAACTCGGAGCTGGGGTTATTTTGCCGAAGTGAGTGATTTTCTCTGTTGCACTAACCACTTCTCCCCCAGTCTGGCTGTATATCAAGAATTGTCTCCAGCTCCCTCCCACTGCTTCTTTTTGGGTCCCTGAGGATGGAAGTCATGGACTGGTTAGACAGTAATATTCTAATCTATCACTTACATATCCATTTTCTCTCTTGTAATCTCACAGTGTCAGGTAGCTCCACGTTTACACTTTACCATACAAACAGCATTTTCAGAGGCTTACACGGAAGCAAACACTGGGGCTCTTTTCAGCACACGTTTCCCTTTCACAGGTCCTGATCGCTACTCCAAAAGCAAGACAGGCAGGGCTAGCATCACGCATGGGGTCTTCACTGCCCCAGCTCTGACCCACCTCACTGTGGCCAGGTTAGCAGGTGGAATACGCTATAGTCTTCAGGGATGTCACAGCCCATGGACTGTATGAGTTAAAAATGCCCCAAGAGCTCCTCAGGACAGCCTGTCAGACCAAAGAGCTCCCAACTGAGTGATGTAGCTAATGCCATAATTTTGTGCTGGGTGAGTGAAGTGTCCCTTTTCTGATTTGTCAGGAAAACAAACATGGAAAACAACTTTCATGACACAGAAGACAAAACTTTCATGAAGATTGTGTGTTCCCTTAATGGCCAAGAGAACAATTATAATTAGGGACAAACCATAGTTTATATAAATGTTCATGGATTTATTTGGAAGAATTGTATCATATTTAAATGTCCAGAAGTTTATACCAGATTCATAGAATGCACCAGTAGTGTACACAACAGAATTCTGGGGGTTTTCCTGTATTTCTGTAAAAATAAGTGTCATGTTCCTAGGAAATTCCCCCCCAAAATGAAAGCTTCTGATAAAATAAAATATGCATAATTATGTTTAATAGTGTACATTACTGGAATAGTGATTTGGAAAATTGAATAATATTTTGAAACTTTTAAATCTGTCATTCAAACAAAAGAAGATAGTCCCTGAAAAGAAATTTTAAATTTACTGAAATCATCTTTCTCTCTTTTGCACAAGCATACTTCAACCATTCATTTTTATATCAAACTACCTTTTTTAATCAAAACAGTGATATTATTTGAAAACTAAGAAATATTATGTCTAATACCATGAAAGTGACCATTGCGGTGCATAAAAACAAATGACAAAATTATCATTTAGGTGGTGCATACCTGGAAATGTCATCTAACCCCACAGTCTTTTCCTGTTTTCTAATTCTGACTATTTTCATTTTTTCATAGTTATCAGCCTAACAGCCTCCTGTGTTTTGGTCGCTTCTTTAATGCAAGACAAAAAAAAGATAGATGAAGTTACTCAGTAGCTGTTTTGTTCTACCCTTCATTCACCCAGTTGCTTGTTACGAACTTATGGAATTATCTGAAATGCAGAGAATGTTTTTTCCTACGTCATTAGTGTGTAACTGGTTTATATCCCTCAGAAATGCTTCATTTTTATTGCTTTTTAAAAATCATTACTGTAGACTGAAATATTTCCATTTGTAATTCTGGAAATACTTATTGACCACCAAATTATTCACATCCTTTTCTTGTCAAGTTCTTCGCCTGCCTAACATCTGATTGCAATGACTCCAGCACTGCTAGGCATGTTCCAGTGTTTTATTCATAACAGTTCTGTATAAAATTTTGGGACCAGGTTCACAGTGTAATGTTCATTTTCCTTATGTGTCTCTACTTACCAAAGTGTATTAACACATCTGAAAAAAGAAAAAAAATCATAAATTTTCCTGTAAAAAACTATCTGACTCTTCAAGACATTTGGTATGTAGCTGTGGTGCACAGTTATTCCTAGTCTTTTTTAGTAAACAGAGAATTAGCATTCCTTCAATTACTTATCTTTATAAGAATTAAAATTCTTTCCAGGATATTTAGTTCTTAGAGCATTTTATCACAGCACGTTTCTGTTATAAACATGCTCTTTCTTGTTAGGAATGGCACTAATTTTCCAGTTAGTTATCAAAGCAAATTATTCCTAAATTTATTGCAGTCTGACATAGATTTACAAAATTAGATCATAAATCTTTATTGCTATCTTCAAAAACATAGGATGACATGTGCAATTGCCCAGTCACAGTATGTAACCAGATGTGGTGTTTTTTTTAAGGAAAAAAAAAAATTCTTCTCCCTTTATCTAAATCATATGTGTCTGTGATGTGATGAATATGCTCCTTTAATTTTCCCATCTCTGTCACGCAGTTGATTTGGTACATGCTGATGATTCTTTCAGTCAAAGCAAGGAAAGCTCCATCACTCCAGCACAAAACAGAAAAATTCAAGCAAAACACTTCTCCAGCACTTCTGAGGCTCAGTTGTGCTTCTCACTGTAGTTCATCACTGGCACTATGCTCACAGCCATGCCTCTGCTCTATTACTAATTTTAGTCTTTGGATACTTCAGCTGTGAGCCGTAGCCTCTTTTAACCACAAATTACTTTATGGGTTCCTATGGGCCTGTTCATGTTCATGTTTTTCTCTTCTGACTCTCCCTTCTCCCAAAGGGGAGTGAACCTCTACTATCCTTTCATGCAATGGCCTTTCTTAGTTGATATAATTTTTTTTCTTGATTCTTTTCCCATCTCCACTTCAGCCCATTTTCTCTTCTGGCTTCTGTAATGTCTGTTACTGACTTCTGTCCTTAAGAACATTTTCCCTAAAAAAAAGTTAATAGAACAGACTACAGTTCTTAACTGAAAATTTTCCCTATTAAAATTGAATTGGTAAACTCAGTAAAAAATTAGAGAGAGAGAAGAGAGAGGATACAGAGAGAAGAGGAAAATAGAAGACACATTATTTGGCATTTTGAGGGGAAAATTTCTTTTGCTAATCTAAGTAATGTTTTTTGGAGAAGCTTTATGTACGATATGAAGAAAGGGTAAGATAATCTTCTTGGCCAGCTCTTTAGCAGAGAGAAGAGCTATTTCACATACCATAATGGTCATCTCCAATATTGACATTAAATGGACAAAGTTGATGATCAACTGATCATCTCATACCTGAAGCCTAAGCCATAAACTCTTTTTTAGATGAGTTTCTATTGCCTTTTACTATCTTTTTTTCAGGAAATTGTATGGTGCATCCCTGAATAGTGTTATAATAATACATATTATTGTGAATGAAAATGTAAGTATCAATATATGAAAGCAGGGTTTAAAAAGAACTCCAGCATTTGTAGAAAGGATGTTTTGAAAAATGGAAGGTGATCAAACATTTGGTAAGAATTTCATTGACTGGAATCTCTATGGAAAGATTTGCAGTTCTTTTATATGGAAGTGCAGACACACAAACACACACACATGCATGTGTGAGTGGGTGTCTATATACCATTTGAATATCTAGCATATTTAAATTAAAACAAAACATAAAAACTTCTTGTTCTGTCATCTCAGGAAGATCAGAGCTTAATGAATGAAGCACCAGATGCAATTCAAAAATAATTACTCAGAAGAAGAACATAGCCATCTTGTCCCTTCCTGAGGTAACCAAAGATAAACTGGCAAATGTCACAAAATGGTACTATTACATTACCTTTATGATAATTTGCTGCTCTTGAATCATCACTATGCTAGTGAGTCAAGGGGCATTCAAACGTTAAAATACATAATTTAATGTAAAACCTAAACTTTGAAGAGAGTCAGCTGCCATCCTGCTGTGGCATATGATATCAGAGGTAAATATCTAAACGGAATATCTGACATATTTAGAGAAGACTTGAGGAGTGAGCTAGCCAGCAATTTTTCATCAAGGTTATTTTCATTAAAACAGAAAATATCTGTTCCATAAAATTGAATTTTCCAGTGTTTATCTTCATTTTTCTATTCTGTTACTGAGAAGAGAGCTAAAGCTACCCATGTTATAGCCCCCTGTATTTCAGCCTTTGGGGAAAGCTGCAAAGCTGACAAAACTCCCTGAATGGGCATCAGCAAAGAGGAGCAGAAGCATAAAAAAACTTCACATTTAGCTGCTAGTAACCCCAGCTGAAGACTAATAATTTCACTTATGGAAAGGAAGAGGAAACTGAGCAGTACTTTCTGGGCAGGCAGACAACTAGCAAGCCAAAACTCTCTGTAAACATCATTTTTTTTGAGAAATCTCTTTCTGTTGAAGTAAATAAAAAATTACATGTAATATTGGGCGCAGGAGGAGGGAGGGAGGATTGTTCATTTTACTTTTTATCCCAAATCAGAAGTCAAATATTTTCCGAACTATTTTATTAAGCCAAATGGGTTTGTATTTTCCCAACAGATTTAGTTATGATCACTCAGATTTCTGATTACGTGCCAAACATACCTCATATGTTTATGTGGGGTTTCACTAGCGGTTCAGTGAAACCAGCTCCTCCCTGCTCCCACCAGCTCTCCCAGAAACCATGTCCCACCCACTCAGGGGGCTGCTCTCCATCCTCCCCTCTCAGCCCACCCTGCTCATTTCTACTCCCAGAAAGACCTGATCCTTCCCTCCTCACTGCCCCCATCTTCGCATGGCCCAGTCCACACACACCCTAATTCTAATGCTGGTATTTCATAGGCATCTACTTGTGTTTCACAGATGTCACTATTCTTTACTGATAGGAACGGGTTCTTATTCACTTTTTCCTTTTTGTTTTCTTAGTGAATGTCAATGGTTAGGTGGAATTCAGAAATGAGTCTGTGGTTTAGTGGCATTCTGAAATGAATAAGTTTATATGACATTTGTAACTGACTTTTCTTCATATACCGGTGCCATTTCAGTGTTTCATATAGTGCTACATTTTTATTCTACTGAAAATGTCTATGCAATTTTTTTATATTTGGGTTTTTCTTTTTTTTTTCAATTTTATTAAAATGTATATGAACTTAGTTTCTTGTCCAGTCTTTAGCTGTCAGACTTTTTGTTTTGAGAAATATATTTTATTTTAAAAATCATGTTTTTATAAAAGAATTAACAATGAAGGAAACAGTGAGCAGAACTGATGCAACAGGTAGGGCTCAAAATAAATAAGGGGGAATTGCTATGGTTCTTCACAAATAACATTTTGTGCAGTATCAACTGGAGCATGAGCTCAAAAAATGCCTTCCTTCAAAGTAGCTGTGTTTTCCCACCAGCGCAAGGAACAAAGATCACAAGCTGCCAGAATCAAGCTACTACACAGGTAGCAAGTAACTCTTCCAGCACAAAGATGTTATTTATTTAGTTATTAACACATGTTTACTGTGATAGCAGAAAATGAATAAAATTTGTGAGAGAAACAGTATTTCTTCAAACAGCAGACAAGAAGTCAGTGAAAGACCTTTACATTAATATGTTTTTCCCCAAAGCTGGGGCAGACAAAAGGTCAGTTATGTTGAGTCAATGGATGGGTGACAACTTGTTAGGTTACTACAACTCAACTGTGTTCAGCTGTGTGCCCTGGTCTTCAGCTTATTAACACAGTGTTTCCAGCTGTCTCACTCACTGTAGTATTAATTCTTCAGTTATGCTATTGACATTTCACATTTGCACTATGCAAACCTTCCACCTGAATAGTACCCGCTATATCTGGACGCACCACTTCAGTCCACTGGTGAACATCAGTAGCCGTCACATTCTATAAGTTCCAAATGCATTATGAAGTGGGGGGTTATAAATTTATCATATATGTATAAAAACACTAACTTAGAAAAAGAAGTTAATGTGCATTACTGTGTGTTTACCACCATGGGCCCCAACACATACAGATAGCTGTATCAGTGTGCAAAAATAAACATTATGTCTTGAATTTTTTATGGAAATACAAAATTTTCCTTCAATGTGCTTTATGTCATAATAAAATCTTCAGGGAATCTGTGTTTCTTGCAGATTTTAGTCACTCAGTTGAAGCTTAGAAAGCCTCACAAAAGGTTGCAAAATAATGAATACACTCTTAAATATGGCAAAAATCAAACAAACATTGGCTTTTGCAGGGGGTGTGAATGTATTCAGGAGATAATTATGCTTGACACTGTCAGAGTTTGACCTGTTGGAGCCCCCAAAGCAATCATGTACATGACTGAACAAGGGAGTTCTGACTTAATCTCGTGAATATAACAGTTTAATAAATTATAACTTGTACAGTGAGCCATAGCACATGGGATTTAGCTGCCCTTGGTTATATATTTAGAGCAACTCAGGTTAAAAAATACAGCTCAGTTAGGTAAAGATTCTTTATGTCTTACTCCTGTAGATAAAAAAAAAAATCTGATTTTCTCAGGACTAAAGGAAGAACACACTGCCAGGTAGGTTTACCCACCCTGAGCAAAGCACCTCCTAATCCATCTCAGCTGATACCACCGTAATCATATTAACTGCCACAGTCACATTCCAAGAACAAGACAGCTTCAAGTACGGATCTGTATTTAAAGCAGATTCTCCATTAGCCTAGCAAGAAAAAAAGAGATACCAAAACAACTTTTATAAAGTCTTTGCTTTGTGCCCTGCAATTGTAACGTCAAGGCAGTCTATAATTAGAGCACGCAGGGATCAGTGACTAATGCACATGAAGGTACAGTGAGTTAGCTGAAGTGTTTTCATTATTTTTGCTAGTAGATGGGAATACTAGATGTTCTGATGTTATTCCTCATACTGCAAATATTGGCACACCCTGCTCAAATACAACCACAGAAAGAAAATACAAAAGACGGAAAAAAAACACCAACGGCAGATGCCATATCTTCTCCTACAGTATTTACAACGTATACATTCACACCCCACGTGACCACACTTCCAATATAAAAATTCCATGCCTCCTCTGCAGTGGTGCATTTATGTGTGTGACCACTAACAAAAAGACACCAGTTTTAACTTGCTCTTGCATTGGCCTTGCTACCCTCTCCCTGGCCATTCACATTTTCCTCATCTGCAAGACCTTTTTGGTATCTTGGAGCATTGGCTGAATGTGTTAGGAAACATTAGAAGTTGTCATTATTATTCACTAAGACCTGAAAGAATGGCTTTGACAGTGCCTTCACTCTTGCTTTCCCCTTCAAACCAAGCAGTATCTGCAGTACTAAACACTCAGTCGCTGGACTGTCAGCTTCTTCTTGGTAAACACGAAGATTGAGTAAATATTGTGTAGTTGCGAAGAGCAAGGATGTTTTGACTGATTAAGTGGGAGGGAGGGACAGCTGGGTAGGAAGAATTGTCCAAAATATGTGAACACAAGATAAAAAACAATACATTGTCCCAGCAAAATCAAGATAGCTTGTGCAGATTGCTAAGTGTGTCTGTTATTTTTTACACAGATATATAAAATCTGTCGGTTCTCGTAAGTTTTGGACTTTGGTGAAATCCAGCTCAGTGCCAGGAGCCAGTTATAGGATCAATGCACCTTTGAAGTAGTGCCTAGGTTTGTGTTGACCTTTGATAAGAGGATAAATTTCACCCTGTGTCATTAGTGCTGCCCACAAACATAAAAGGGGTATGTTTGCCTTGCCTTAACATCTTTGATATTTACCCACTGCTTTGCTTGAGATATCAGGTATAAAGATGACCCTATCTTTCCTGACTATGCTGAAAAGGAGAGATATTTGTATTTAAAATAAGGTTCAAACCTAGGCCAGAGAAATAGTTCCAGCTTTTGCTGAACTTTTTCCTAGCATAGTGCAAGAAGCCAGTATAGGTGAGCTGATGTAACTTTACTGTAATAAAACAGAGTTCAAAAAACAGTCATGATTTGCCAACCCAGAGGCCAAAACTTACCCCGAGATAGAAGGTCATGATACCACAGAGATCAGACATTACCCAGTGACCGTGATACCCCATCACAGGAGAATAAAAGCTCAAAACTGCAGTTTTCCAATCCATAACAAGGGCGTGCGGTACAGTGGGTGAAGGTTAGCCCTGTCCGCAGGTGCAAACCTTGCTGTCCTGCCCAGGCCGCCTCACTGAAGCAGGTGGTTGAATTCAGCCGTGACCACTGTGGGGTAACACTGCTTCTCCTGCCACTCACAGCATGTCCCTGCAGTCCTCCCCCTGCTGTAACTTAATTTGGGGAGTGGGTTACAGAACCAAACACACTTTAGATACAAGCATCGCTGCTATCCAAAGGACAGCTGGTAGTACTTCTAGGCAGCTTATCTTCTCCCCAAAAGAGGTAGGTCCCATCTTCTAATCTTCTCAACCCTGCCTCTTCTCATGTCTATGCTTGCTCATAAGTTGAAGGACTTCTGAGGGCTGGCCAGCTGACTGACACACCACAGATGATGTGGGCTGCCAGCAGAAGCTGAGTGACCGAGGCCATCTCTGCTTGTCAATAAAACAGGCCTTGACCCATCCTTTCAGGCTGGTACACGTGGGGCTTTTGCATGCAACTAAGAGCCACGTGAAAAATGAAACGGATTTGGGGAAATTGATTCAAATGGTGCCTATATGTTTGGGAAGCAAGCTAAGGTCCAAATTCCCAATGTGACACACACACACAGATCATGATAGTCTTAAACTTGGAGTCTTTTTTGACAGAAAATAAAATATGGGAATATGAATGTACAACTATACATATTTTGTGATAGGGTTCCTTAAAAACAGTTGCTGGTAAAACAGGATTTCTGCTATGAACAATCATATCTGTAGTCAGTCCTCTGTTAATTTAGCAGCCCTCAATTTCAAAAAATAGGGTGTAAGTCCCCAGGAGTTCCTCTGGCAAAGGGGTGCCTCAGAATCTGGAAGATTACCCAGATACAATTTAAAGAAACTTACAGCAAGGATGACTGACTAAAGACAGAAATCTCTGACAGCATCAGGAAAAGAGAAAGACTGTGAGAGGGTGTGGGCATGTGTGAAAGAGCCTTCACTTTCTCATATGAGTAAAGTGAGGAGAATTATTCTTGTTCTTAAGTTTTGCAGTGAGTGGAGTCAAGGTCCTGCTTACTTGCTTTTCTTTCTTCTTCTACTTCTCTCCCTCTTTTGCTATGTGCAGACCCTGTATTTACATGAAAAACTTACATTGATTCTTATGGACTCTCTTTAGATTTACATGTGGTAACAAAAAGGACCCCTTAACTTAAAAGCCATTTTGAGCAGGATGGAGAGGAAATACAAGATTGCTGTTAACCCTGGGCTGAGGCAGGGGAGTGGTAGATGGCTTCTTCTCCCGGGAACTAAAAGGAAGTGCCAGAGAGCTGTTGCCTTGGAAATCCCACCCAGAGCAGGACAATCAAGAGCTACCAGCACTTTCAGGAGCTAAGGACTCTTCCTAGCTCTCTTCCTAGCTACTGGGAGTTGTCTGTAGAAGGACACTGTATTATCATGCCTGGAACAAAGATTGTTTGCTGGTGTAATCCCATCCCATGCCCCTCATATGTATTGCAATCCCTCAGCTGACATAGGAGAGTGTCCAACTGATTCAGAAGTATCTGAGATTGACTGTGATCAAGCCCATTTGCTCTTCTTTATTGCTAACATCTCCTGCCTGACTCACCCTCAGGTGTGGCTGAGCAAACCTTACTGTTTAACCCTTGCAGCTTCCAATCTGACCTTCTGCTTCAGCAGCATGGCTGTGAGTCAGTGCGTTGCCCAGGCATGCACTGGGAGCTCTGCATTGCCAGGCTGAGAGCAAACAGAAGCAGCCCAGCTCGTGGTGTACAGCTAGGGTCCCTTACCCCCCATAAACTGTGTGGCCTCACCCATGCAGGGAATGGTCTCTGGCCCATGCTATCCCACAAATGGCTCCTGGATATTATCCCAGGTGGTGCAAGTGAGCCAAAACTCTGCCATGGGGCTTATTTACTTCTAGTAATAACAGTTAAACCGTATGGATAATTGTAGACCAGATCAAATCTGCGTCTTAACTGGTTTACTGGTAAGTCATAGCCTAACTCTCTCAGTGGTTACAGAAAACATTCATTTTCACCTAGGAGAGACCCTATAAATCCTCACAAAAACATGTGAAAGATTACTTAGTTAAAGGGTTTAGTTAGTTTAGGACAGTTCCCACAGTATCTCAAACAGTAAGGGGGAAATTAGGTAGAGCAATTAATAGACCAGCCAGCAGATAAATGGATAAACAGATATGTTCTACACACTTTCCAAATAATTAATAATGTAAAAAAGCACTATACTCATTAGAAACATCTGGGCTGTCTACAGTTCAAAGAAAAATAGGTCTTCTCTTCAGCTTTAGTAATAGTATCATTAGTACTTATCAACATCTAAAACATTGATCTAAGTCATAAAAATATGACACTAAAACTATTTCTAGAAAGGGACCCTCATTTTATATCAAGAATTCTGTAGAATTTTCTTTCTCCTCTTACATTGTTAATTATTTACTCCCTAGTTCTACTCTCCACCAAGTTCAAGAACCTGCCAGGATTGTATATGTGCTTAAAGAAACGCTAGATTGAATTGTAGCTCTGCACATCTTAATTGGCATCAGATCAAAACAATTTCAGATCAGTGTCAATTCCCAAGTGATGCTGTGGTGATGTGGAACCTCATTGCCTGGTAGGAAACTCAAGAAGTGGTTGCACTCAGGTCCAGCTCTCAGTGGGATGGTGTCGTCTGCTTCCCCTATCTTACCTCTCCACCTCTCAGCCTATTCTACCCAGACTTCTTAATCTCTTTTAGGGCAATGAGTCCTCTGAGTCATGTATGAATGAAATAGAACATATTATCCTTATGTAATGAAGACAAAATATTTCTGCTATACTTCATATACATACTTACTAAGGCACCAAACATACCAGGTTTACGATATTGGCAAAATACATAACTAGAATGGTGCATGTCCATGTTTGATTGATTGATTGATACTAATTTTCTTTACAAACACAGTATTAAGAAAATTATTTTGTGGAGGAATTGGACGAAGTGTGCCATAATATTTAATGATGTTACTTGTTCCAGTGCCTGAATTAATGACATATCACCTTGCTGAAAGATGGATTTATGAGTGATTTAGCTTCAGCTCAGTCACTCTGTTTATCATCTTTCTCAACAGTGGGAAATATACTGCTCAAACAATGCCACAGTAAGAAAAATAAATAAAATTGATGATGGCAGTTTCCCAATATAATTGTCCTGAATGTTTTACTATTTTGACATCTGCATTATTAAACCAAATTGCTTCATTTTCATCCAGTGACTGCCACTGGAGTTGCAAATCCTGCAAATGTCAGTGAACAGCATGCACATGAAACTTCCACTTCTTTGTGATGTACAGTCATCTCCCTGGGCAGATTAACCGTACAGTGGGCGTTGGCTGACTCAGCATCATGAAAACACACCTGTACTCTTTCCTCAACTGTCTTGGGTCTGGTATTAGTGTTATGCTTTTTATATGACAACCTGTCTTAACTAATAATCTGTCCAGGACTTTACTTGGCTTCATGATGGACAGGCAGCCTTGAAATCCTTTCCCAGGACTGGGAGTCCATAAGAAAACAATGTGCAGACAACAAATGGCCTCCAGACTGAGTAACTACAGGTGTGGTTTGGTTTATTAACTTATGCTTTGTATGAGAACTCAAGGATTTGGTGGTAAAGTGAGGGATGGCAGCAGCTCTGACTGCTGGTGGAACCAAAGGAAGGTGGCAGTGTCAGTACCATGTTGCTCAGGGTGCATTAACTCAGGTGTAGAGCATGACAAGTGCACAGCCTCACCTGGAAACTGGTGCTGCACCAAGTTTTGGAATTCAAAGCACTGGGAAACATGGGTATGTGGAAAGCCATGGACATGGCTCTGCAGAGTTACAGCTTTACAGTGAGCAGGAAGTAGGAACACAGAGTCACCGAACAAATCAGTTTGGAAGGGACATCTGGAAGCCATTTGGTCCAAACCTCTTCTCAAAGCAGGGCCTATTTTGAAGACAGATCAGGTTGCTTAGAGTCAGATATTGCATAGCACCAGTCAACACTGGTGTTGTCTGGAATTTTCCACTTTCTGGATGTCCAAGATCCTTTATATTGAATAAACTAGGAAAATGACAGGATAAGTTCTACAAGTCCTAAACTCTGTCCTTCAGCCTTATCGCTGACAGACAGCTTCATATCAAGATATAATGAACCCGACTCTAACTTTCCTTATTCCTGAGGAAGTCAACAATAAATCCAGTAAGTCAGGAGTAGTTCCATAATGTGAAATGAGTGTAAGTACAAGGAAAATCAAAACCAGATATTCCTTACAGCAGCAGTTTTATGGGAAGGAGACTTCTGCTCCATGTTTTTTTCTCTCAGCTTTCTTCCCCAAGGCTCCACCCAAAATTTGCACTCTGTGTGATTCTCCAAGCCAAGAGTGGTGGAAAGGGGTCCACAGTAGTGTGTATTGGTCTCCTTCCTGAATCAAGAAACTTCCAATAACTTCATTGCCCTTGCTTCATTTTACTCCATCCCTCACCTTGCAAAGCCTAGAGAACGCTTTATGACTGTGCTGGCTCTTGATGTATTCAGGGATAAGGTGTGCTGGTTCTGTCAAGCTGCAGGTTTCTGTATTATAGAGGTCCAAATGCCCAGGTTTTCTCATAAGTGTGTTCTGTTTATGTAGAATAAAAAACCTTTGTATAAACACCTATACAAAGGTATAACTGCATTGTACTAGGTTTACACAAAGTAGATGTTAGGGAATAATTACATCTCTAGTTTAAAAAAAAACTTGATATAATTCATTGCAAAACAAATAAAACAGTTTTACTAAATGATAGTTATGTGTAAGTATAGCACACTTGGATAACCCTTAGCAAGACAGCTGGGAGCTGGAAGCAGTCTTACAACAGCAGCATGGAGTACTGCATAATGCAGTTTACCAGATATTAACTCCTTCCAGTAGCACAGCAAACCTGGATGTTCCTGTCCTTCTTACGAAACAGACTGTAGACAAATCAGCCAGTTACATTCTTCTGAAGTGTTTAAATCAAGGTGGATTTATGAGGTGTGTAGATTCAATGCAGAGGGAAAGGCATCATGACAATGAATCCAGCCCTCATAAAATGAAAGCTATATATAAGTAGCCCATATAAAATGCAGGGTTAATTATGAAGGAGAGAGCTTCGGAAAAAGTGCAAAATGCTAATAGCTTTAATAGCACAAACAACAACATAACTCAAGTTCAGTTGGAAGAGCTTCTAGTACATCTATCCCAGGCAAAATTAGGATGAGAAAATCTATTAAATCTGAATCTCTATGCATTTATTATATTTTCAAAGAAGTTTTGAGATCCTTCAGGGTCTATTTTCTGGTCTCATTTTGTTCCCTCATGAGCTACAGCAGCCAGTGAACATGCAATAAAAACTCTAGCTTTCTTCTGGACAAGTGGTTTTCCAGATATTAGTTGAGGTTAAGAATCATTTTTGCATGGATCTGGCCTAGATGTTCAAGAGTGTTCAAGAGAATAGAATTTAAATAAGCTAGAATCCCCAAACCAAAGATAATCAGAGGCTAAGAAAGTCTTGTGGTTTAAACACAGAGTTTGAAAAATCCAGTGAGAGACCTCAGGCACATCACAAAGTCTTTCTGTCTCCATTCTCCAGCTGTAAAATAGAGATAATTTTTTCTCCTCTAATTCTCCAGGAGGTTATAGCATAAATTCATTAACATTTGCAAGGCATTCAGATGTTGTGTGAATATCTGAGAGCAAAATAGGAAACTGCTGTTGGTGAATAAAGGCCTTATAAATTGTTATATAGATAAATGTTGATCCCTTTTATATTTCCCATGGAAATTTGAACTTAATTGTGGAAAAGAATGCAAGGATAGAAAACAGGTTCTTTTAGTTCTAAAGCTAGGATCACTAATAACTCCAAGGGTGGGAAGGACTAATGAAAGGACCAATATTAACCTCTTGTTTTAAAAAAAACCTTCTTAATATTTGCAATCTCAGCTTCTATCCTTGTTCTTTTTCATATTAATTCTGCCTTTTCTGTTGCCCTTCTATTCCCGTTACTTATTACATGTAAAAGAACCCTTCTCTATAATATAACATCAGGTTATTTTAACGAGACTGTCTGAAATTTACTCTTGTTAATAATGAGTAAAGATAAGCAATGAAATCTTGGCCTCACTGAGATCAGTGGGATTTTTCTGTTGACCTCAGTAGAACCAGAACTTCATGCAGGAATCAGTACTGATCCCTTAGACCTGTCGACAACTTTGATATATTTTGAGTGAGTGCATTGACTTTGCTGCAGATCCTAACAGGAAAAGATGCTTTCAAAATTGCTCTTTTAAGGGTTCATTTTCTACCCACTAGAAATAACTGGTACCCAGGACAACAGTTTGTTCAGCAGGAGAGTGGTCTCACACACACTTGTAGTCTGATTCCCTTAGTACTCGAGTCATAAATGAAGGTAATTTTGAGATTATTTTTGACCTCTTTCCTTTTATGGTTGAATGACTGTTCATAGGCAAATAGTAGAACATATTAAGTACAAGGAATATCATCTGACTGGAAGAAAACATCTCAATGTAGCCATGAAAAGTCTGCCTGCCAATTATTAAATAATTTTTTAAAAGGCTCATAGATTTTTTATCTTGTCCAAAGTGCTGGGCTATAAAACCAAAATCCACCATGAAGAATAAGTATTTGCATCTGACATTTACAAGGTCAACAAACAAAAAAATGAAGTACAACATGAAGATAGTTAAACTGTTTGAAACACGGTCAATAAAAGGTATTAACAGCTTCCCTTTCATATTCTTCTTTCCTTTTTGCTTCCATATCCAATAATATACTTCAAGCAGTGACTTATAAAGAAGTAAATCATGTTTACTATGGGAACTTTTTTCAGATACAAGGAGCTAAATGTGTTGTCCACATCACGAAAGGCACCCAGATTATTTTCCTGTATTTGATGGAGGTTCATTTCCCAGCATCTATTTTTTAGGAAAATTATTCAAAGACAGACATTTGTTAAACTTGTCAGAATTAAAATGTCTCCCATCTTCATATGCAGACATCTGTTGGATTAATTTGGGGATAAACAGAACTACCAGCAGCAAAAATGGTGACTGACACACAAATTAAAATGAAAATTACATAAATTTTGACAAAAAAACTACACAAAATAAGAATGAAAACAAGATTTTTCATAATTGCAAAAATACTGATTACATTCTCATGAAAAAGATGATTGTGTTATAGTATATTTGCTGTTACAAATATGTTGTTTATTTTGATCTTTTCAGCACTATAAATACCTAGGGCCCAAGGTATTAACTGTCATTCTTTAGAAATGCTCTAACTGCAGGATGCACTTGTTACCTTACTGAACTCTTCTTAGTGCTTTGCAGGTTTTTTGCCTGATTTCAGTGTAAAACTATTTTTTCAATATAAATACATGACAGCCTGGGCCACTTTTATTACATCTAACTTTGTAAGCATTTTGATATAATATGAACAGCTCTGTACAAAAAAATATGTCAATTTTATCTTTATTTGTTGACCAGAGGTCCAATGAAAATATTGTATATTTTCTGGTTTTTGGGGTTTTTTTATGGGTAGGTTACCCCTGTGCTTTCTTATTATTTACACTAATTTAAGAAAATAGAACTTCCTACCTTTTTTTTTTAACATAAGTGCATCTTTAAGTTCCTAGTAGTTTGGGGGGCCTGATTTAACCAACTGATGATTATGAAATGAACTAGATCCTGTCAATGAAAACATAAGAGGAAAGCATAAGGGGTACCAAAGAAGATTGTTAATTTACTAGTTAGAAAGGGATAGGTGTAAGATTTGCCCCTGCTGAGGAAGGCCTGAGATCCCAACTCCATTTTCACTGATTGCCAATGATTAAGTTTTGTAAGGCTTATTCACAAGTACCAGACAACCCCAGAAAAACCTAAAATCAATTATGACATTCAAATCAGAACACAAAGTTCCCATGGACCTATGCCCAGAAGTTGTTCCTGTGGATGCCCAGAAGTGTTTTTGTCTGGGGACCAAACAGTTGCCCAAGTCCTATAATAACACAGTAACACCCTGTTATTATACCGTAAAACACAGCTACTGTGTTTTTGTGTACCAAAAACCTGTTGCTACCTTACCCACCATTTTGGAGTTTTGCCGTAAAGGATTTAGTGTTTGCTAACCGCTCTGCTCTGCTAACTGTTGCCATTATCCCACTTTTCTGTCCTTCACCTTTGATTGATTCAATTGCCCTTGATGAGAAGATAATTGATGATGACTAGGATGAAAACATAACAGCTCGTAAAGAGGCACCAAGAACGCGTGCACTAGAAGGTTCGTGTCAAGCATTCAATCTTTTGTGAATTGATAAGCATTTCCAGAAAGGTAGCCCACTCCAAGAAGGACTGGAAGAGGCACTAGGGCACCACAACATTCAGTCTCACCTTGTAAAGTGAGGTACCAGCCAAAATCTCAGGCCAGTATGTAGATCCTGTCTTGAGCTGTGTTTTAAAGTACAAATCAGCATTTTAATCAGCATCCTCAGCTGCCAGAACCTCAGCTGCTGAGAAGTCAGCTTCTCTTGCAGTTGACTGATAATCCTAAGGATCTTGCTTCTGTCTCTCTGTCCTCCCCATAGCATACCCTGTCCCTGTGTACTTAACCTGTGTGCCTTTCATGACTCGCTAACCATCACACCTTTCAGGAGCATATCCTCCACAGACAGCAGGGTGTGCCTGTAGTACCAGTAAGCACAGTTTAGAGATCTCTCTGCTAAACTGTTCCATGTCCTTCTAGGTTACCTATCAGCTGAGAGAGACTAGAGGGGAAAATACCTTCACTAGGTTTCCTGAGAACTCCTCTGGCATCATTTTACAGGTGAGAGTCACCAGAAAAATACATTAGCAGTAGTTAAAGCAGGAACCAGAATCAACTTCTTCCTCTCCCTTTCTCCCTCCTGTCCCTACCCATAGCTGGTTTTATTTTGGTGGACACACAAGCCAACAAGGAGTTCCAGTATGGTCCAGCCAGGACTCTGATCTAGGTGAGCCAAAGACTAGATCTGGAGGGTACAAGAAAGCTTGGTACAGCCATACCTCGTATGCTGACTCACATAGCTGAAGCCATCTGTAGAATCTGTTCACATCTAAAGCATGTGCCGAGCGGGAGAGGAGAGCAGTGAAAAGTATAGAAAGGCATTGACAGTGGCCTTATCATTTTTATTTTTAATGGAGAACAGTGTGGCCCATCCCAAACTGCAGGAACACCAGAAGGAAAGGATTAGCAAGGGTATAAAGTCTGTCAACACAAACTACAATTAATCCTGGCAAAGAAGGGTGAATTTCCGCTTCCATCCTCAAATTCAGTGACATTTCAACTTGCTACAGCAGACTTTGTCCGGGAGACTCTGGGACACCTTAACATCCTATACATCAGACAGCTTAAAGGCAGTGAAGGATTCATTTGTTTCAACTGGTATTTGCAAAGGACTATGAAGAGGTAACTGGAATACTTGTCAATGAGGGAGCACTTAGAGCTATGGCGCTGTTTTGGGGGGGGAGGGCAGTCGCAATTTTTAAAAACCATTTAGACAGCTGAAATCAGAGGCTGTTCCGAGCTAGTGAACAGGTATGTTTGATTGCACTGCAAGAAAATAAAATACACATCTATGAGATAGGTTCAAAGCAGACTGACTGTACACAGATACCAGGTGCTGGTCCTGCTTTACTTCCTCTTACATCAGCTAAAGTCAGGACTCATGCCTAGAGAATTCAGCAATCATATCTTGTGACATTGGGGCACCAACTTGCCCTATTTAACATTACAAAATAGATGTAAACTGTATCTGTCGGAAATCGTGCCATTTGCTATTGACAAAGATCAAAGCGTGACTTTTGGGTCACATGTAAAAATCTCTAAACAAAACCTTAAACCAGTTAAGAAGAGCATGAGCAAGCTGCTATTGCACTGTTTGAAGTGAGTAAACAAGAGCAACTTCTTGTTGCTATTTCATAATGTTTTTAATAAGCAACCATTTGAAACACAGGATTTTACACTGAAAAGGCAAGAGAACCACGTTTCATTAAGGGCATTACTTTATGTAGTCAGAAACAGCACCAACTAGATCAAAGTTATGGCTTTTTATTGATTAGTCCTCAGTGTGTGTTTAGTCAGAGACTGGCCTATTCCAGGTGGACTGAGGATAGTAAATTAACACAGACACTCATCTATTCTTGGAAATATCATGTTATTGGGCATTAGGAGGTTCTTTAACTAAAGTGCAGTGTTTTGAAAGTGAATTCACATGACCGTGGTCTAAATTATCAGCAAGCAGAGGATTACAGATGTGCTAGTTAACAACTAATGAACAAGCAAACAAAAACTTTTTGTATTATGTTATTATACTCCTAGCCTTGATGGAAACCTTTCTTTTCTTACAGTTATTCTCTGTAGCTAATGAAACCAAAGCATACCTTTGACTGAATTTATTAGGCTCTGTATTGCTGTTTCTATGTTGTTTCAGTTACAAGATTTCTGTTGCATAAGAAGACCCAGCAGGGATTGTTAAAGTTCAAACAGCAACAAAAAGTGAAAAAAATCAGTCTTAGTCCCTTTTGAACAGCTTTACTCTCAACAAGGTGTTCTCCATGTTCATGTGTTTTGAAGACAGGTCCAGCCTCTGTTTTCTTAGGTGATGTAGCCAACCCACAGAAAATGTTCACCCAGGTTTTATCAATCTGTGTTACAATTCTCATACCAGAAAGCCACTTTGACTACCCTTGCCACCAGCAAGCCAGTGCACTGTGCAGTCTCCTTGTCTGTAAAATACCTATGGTTCAGACTACAGATAGGCACTCTCACAGAAGGACCAGAAAAGCTCATTGTCCGCACCATAGAAGACCCAGGACTCTTATTCCAGGAATCAGCTTTCCATCATTACATGGCATCAGCATAAAGGCCGGTGGGCAGTACGATCAAGGGCGGGCTGACACAACACTCTGACCTGTGTACACTGTGGGTCTGTAGATGCTCGGCTCTCACTTCACATTTGCTAATCCTATGGTCACCACCCTGCACACGAGATAAGTCTGGACTTGATGAGGTTCACACCTATATTTATATAGGATACTCATAAGATAGAGCCTATTATTAATCAGTCTGGAACAGGTGCTCTTATGATGGTAAGGGAACTCATGGATGGCACAATCTCTCTTTTTCCCATAGATGTAGAAAATGCAATTCTCTGTGAGTTCAAGGGCAGAGGCCTTTCATCCCCAAGCCCCTCTTGCTGGCTCCTAGCAATCCTGCATGCTCTCAGCTGGTGCAGTCTCACAAACTAACTGGATTTATAACGTCTTCACTATCATTCGAGTTCTGCTTATATTGTAAATACAATATGTGCAACTCATTTGCAACTGGGGCATTTTTTTTTTGTCAACCTTTACAGAGGAGTTTCCTTTTGTAATATTTCTTGCTGCTTTTTTAGTGGAAGTGCCTCAAACCAGAAGAAAGTTTTGGATTTAAGAGGTTCATTCCAGTAAGCTCTTAGAATTTCACATTCCAGTGAAAAAGGAAGGGTCTTTGTGACTTTGATTGTCTTTGAGGACTAGAAATAGGCTTTTTGCATGTAAGTGAGGCCAGGATGTAGTCTTTATTTGAGAACTTGTTTGGTACTTCTGAGACGAGGATTTTTTACATTCCTCAGGGAGTTTCAAGCTTCAGGACATATTACTGCTAATGCTACACCAGCCTGCTCGCCACCTATTCCAAGGATATGCCAACAACCGCTTAAACAAAAAACACCACCCAAACTGTCCAACACCTCCTGGATTTGCACACAGCTTAATCAAGACACAGTGTGGGCTAATATTTCTGCTGTGATAGGGATATCCACCCAAGCTCCCAGCACGAGAGCTGATATCGCTCCTACCCTTGCCACAGTTACACTAGGGAAGGGTATCTGAACATTTCATATCCTGAAAATGGTCTACAAAGGTGGAGAGTATTATCACTGTTTTGCAGTTCATGACCTAAGATAGAGACTGTGTGGACTGACCTGCATGATGGAAAATCTGAAGCTGAGCAGGGATTCAACCTGTCGTCCTAGGCTTATGTTTGTGTTTTGGAGTGGATTTTTTTTCTTGCCTGGCTGTGTAGTAACATGGAATACCATATTTCAGACATAAAAGCCCAGTGAAGTGATGATAAAAACTCATCCCACAACAAGATCCTTATGCCCTTATTGACAAAATCCTTTCTCAGGGAAAGAGTACCACCTGGCTGTTACCCAGAGAAGAAAATCAAAGGGACAGTTATACTGACCCTGTCATATTGAGGGGTTTTCAGCAAATGTTAAATTTAATGTAATCACTTCTGGGGCAGTTCTTTGGCTCAGGGCAAAGGAAAATAAGAACAGGAAACTCTGAAATTGAAAAGCCAACACTTCAACTGACATAAAACAGCTGGGTGAATTTGCACCAGTCAAGGTGACAGCACTATTAATAATATAGGCAGCACTTCATTTGGAAATCAAAGGAACTGTGGATGTATGATTAGCAAAATACCTGTAAATCCTGTCTGAATAGAGGGGGGAGGTATGTTTTGTCTTATAAATCAGGATCTTAGTTGCTGTGGTAATGTTCCTTCTATAACTTCTCTACGTAAATGAAACTCAATCCCTGTTGTCTCAAGCCATAGAGGATTATAGAATAATGAAAAACAAAACTAAACCAAAGGAACCCAGACAACTGAAGCCTTACGATGAAAACTGTAAGTAAAAGTTAGGTTTAAAAATAGTTGGGTACTTGTTTATGGGAACACAAACAGATTTGCTCTTTTTGTTGTTTTCATTTCACTAAGGAAAACAAACTTTGGAAATACTTTACAACTGGAAAACACAGCATTGATGTTAAAACAATCATAGGCAGCTGTGCCTATCTCCTGCACCTGCCTCTGGTGCCTTGGGTAGATGTCTTAGAGAAAAAACATAGAGGTGCTGACTAACAGCTGATGGAGAAGAAGGCCAGGGATAGAGATGAACAAAGGTTGGGGTGGAGTACTATAAGATTATGGGACAGATTTGAGGCCAGATAATAGCCCAATCTCACAGTAATTGATTACACACAGTAATTTTCTGTCTTTTAAAAGTACAAGGCAGTTGAAATCCATCTATCCTGAGTACTCTGGAAAGAGAAAAACAGAGACATTCGTAGTTTAGTAAATAGCACTACACCAGGGCCAATGTTTTACTGACTTTATCACCACATGTAAAGTGTTGCACAAACAGATTGAGCCAGTGCATAATAAAGCAACAAGTTTGTACTGAGTGTAGCTGCCACCCTACAGTAAACAACCCTGGTCTAATCATCAAATATTATGAAGCCCTGGGAACAGTTTTTGGAAGACACAACATAGCACTTTTTCCAAGTGGCTGAAGCTGTTGGCTGTGGCATGGCACTAGTTCAGGTCCCTCAGGGAAATCCGTCTGCTTCCTGACGTTCGTGTCTTTCTTGGCTAAAGAGGGGCCAAAAAAAACAACGGCAAGTGGACAAATGTCAGGATTGTGTAATCAGCCACCTTATTATTTGTTCTCTTTTTCCCTCTCCAGCAAAGAACTAGAGAAATTAATATAATGTATTCAAGTCATGAGGGAATGTCTTATTTCTCTTGGTGGAGGACATGGATTTAACTGTGTCTTACTAATGTAGGATTTCATAGACCATGTCTAACCATAGAGCTATCCTGACATATAACTGAATCTTTAAAAGAAAAAGAAAATCCCTCTACTGCACCCATTTGTTAAAAGCAAAACTTCCTGTCCTCATGATGCTTACCCAGGATGCCTGTATTCCACTGATTGGCATTTGCTATTAATCATTGAATTATCTCTCCATCTAATTACCTACCTCCCTAACTAATTGTATCTAGGAGGCCAGTAAATACAAGGTAGAGAGGCTTGTATCTATTTATCTCATATTTGCACCTGACTAGTGGTTTAAACATGGACTCATCCCATGGTTGAGCTGACATGGCATAATATGCTTTGCCACAGGAGTTAGATCAAGAAGTTGGCTACCTTCAGACCATACCATCGGTGCCATCCATGCCTTTCTCACCTTGGGAGGCAAAATTCTCTAGGTGTCCCTAAGATGCTGGGATCACCTAGTGGCTCCATCTGATGGCTCACGCAGACTGCCTGAGAAGAGCTGTACACAGAGGCAGTGCTCGAACCCATGTCTGAGTGGTTGGCAACTGTTTCCAGGTGAACTTCAGACCATTGATTTTGGGTCTGCAACTTAGACACAACTTGAGGTTATGTCTCTGCTGCCCCACACAGAACAGAGAATTGGAGGCAGAAAAGTATAGGCTTCCCTTCTCTCCTCCCCCATCATTTGAATTGGAATATATAGCATGAAAGAGACCCCTGGAGCTGTGTATAACCCACACTCTGACTGAATGGAGGAAATCAGTATGCTGCAACATCTCACAGCTGAGAACAGCAGAGATACTGGCAATGGAGCCAACAAAGGACAAGAGGAGCTATCCAGCAGAGTTGCCTCCACCTTTGATTATAAAACCTGCCCCAGACACCCAGGTCCAACAGAGACTAGCTTGTTTGGCTGCTTGTTAAGGCAGGAGGTGGGTGGTATTTCTGAGCATGCTATATGGAGTACAGCTTTTTTTCATCTGTTTTTTGAGGCAGTTGGAGGAAGTATGAGCTAAAGGCAAAAGACGATGGGGGAAAATATTTGTAGAAAACATTTCATATAAGCTTAAAGCATTTCTTAAAATTTATGAGACAAGCAAGCAGAGACCTAGATAAATGCTAAGGCTGCATTATGAAAATCTTAATAGGTAAACATATTAACAAAAATGCTGTGAAATGAAGAATCAGCTGGTTTTTTAACATAAAAGAAATCCCTGCCTCAACCCACGGCCAACATGCTTCAGGGTTCAAAGCTGCACATAACTCTGAGCTCCACAACTCATCCCGTTTGTCCTTGCGTCTACACTGCCAGAGTGCAGGTCAGTTCATGGTCAACAGTACTGGAGACAGCTGACACATCCAAAAGAATCAGAAATGACACCTGATCTTCATCCATCATTGACAAAGGATTACCAGCCAACACAAATATGTGCTGTGACTTCTGTATCAAGTGGTTTGTAAATAACCGTGCATTATGGACAGGATTTCAAGTGAGCTCAATGTTGCCCTATCCAAAAAGAAAAGCAGAAAAAGCTAAAGTAGAGCACTAATGTGTGCTGCCATGAACTTATGCAAATTCAGTGCTCATAGCATATGGAGAGTAGGATTATCTGGCCATCTACTGAAGGATCACGGATCTGACAGAAGGATTTAGGACCAATTTCCTACAGAGCAGAGATATTTAAGGAAACAGCTAAGATGAAAGTGATGTATGTCATTGTGTGGAAGAGTGTCTGGTTTTAAACTTGGATTTATTAGGCACACTTGCTGTGTGAAACAAGTTCAGAAACACTAAGTTTCAGTCTCTCAAATTGACAGTCATGTTGAGAATTTCGTATGACACAATAATTCCCCAGATCACTCAGAAGTCATGTAATTCATTACTTTAGGGGTATTCTCTGTGTTATTTAGTTCAAACAGGGTTATTGTAATTGCTACAAACAGAGAACAAGGGAAGGGCTGTTCTTTGCACAGGGGCAGGGAGGCAGTTGTCTGTGTGTGCGTCTGCTCTAACATCAGGGCCCAGATAAGAATATTTGGCAGGGCCCAGATAAAAATATTCCCCAGACTGGTAACCCTAACCTCCCCCTCACACCCTACTGTCCTCAGTCCCTTCTGTCCCAGGTCTCTAATCCTCCAGTCCTTCCTGCCTAAAAAATCCTCCAAACGCCTTCTGTGTTAAGGGTACCCTCACACGTTGTCCTTTCGCAAGGTCTCTGCCCTTCCAAAGCACCTTCCTCCCATACCAAAACCACTCATCTTCCACCCCTCTCCTTGCTTAGATTTACTTCATCTCTGACAATTATTTTCCCATACCTTTCACTAACTCAGTCTCCCTGTTCCTCCAGAGCCAGTCCTTGCAGTCCCCAGACCTCCAAACCAGAGAAACAAAGCCTTCCTAATCCTTTTTGAATCCCAGCCCTCCTTTCCCATCTGTTACCATTCTTCTCCAAACCCTTTATCAAGTATTTCCCCAGACCTTAAGTTCCCCCTCTATTCCCAATTCCCATTTCCTCTCCTGCAGCCCCTGAGCTCCACACCCTCAGCTCAGTATTCCTACTCTCGTTCCCATCTCCCAAATGGTGCTGTTTATTTATTACCCATTTATTATACCCCTGCCACAAGTCAGTACTACCTTCTCATCAACACCTGCCTCCAGCTGAGCCCTCCCCTTCCTTAGGTCATCCTCAGAGAAACTACCTGGAGATCCTGGACACAGACTCCACATCAGAAATCAACCTAGGGAGGACTCTGAGGATAGAAGCAGATATGTATAGGCTAGCTGAAGGTGTTGCATATAAAAGCTTAGTTTTTATTGTTATTTTATTGCTATTATTTTTAAATAATAACATGAAAGTTCATTCAATTCACTTTCTTTACATAAAAAAAAATTCCCAAATACAAAATTGTCATCAAGAATAGACACGAGGACAGGGAAAACATAAGGATGAAAATAAATACTTTACAAAATAGAAAATGTCACTAATTATTCTTTAAGAAATGCAGAATGTGATTAGTAAATACTATATATTTTTGTTATTATGCAGTTACTTGGGCCTAAAAAAAAAAACCTCTACACTTTTCCATATACTGTTTAATTACCTATCTATTCCTATTTAGTTCTGAAATATTCAGAATTAGTGTTTAAGTATATACATCACTCATCACCAACAGATTCATTTTAAATTCACAAAGCAACTTACAATTAAAATATACTCTTTTCTGATTTACATAAGAGTAATTATATTGTAATTATAAATGGAATCATATAATAAAATAAAGTTTCTTGCTATTATATCAGAATAATTACAGGACAGTTAAAATTCTGCTTTTGGTTACATCTTCATTAAATTCTCTTGACCAAGGAAAGAAAAGTAAAATTGGAAAGAAATGCATGGCAATTCCAAAACTCCTGTCTTACCAATATCAAACAAAACTGAATCTAAGTTTTCAGTCACATTATAACTGTAGAACCAATGACATCTGGCTGGGAATGGAACTAGCCCAGAAATAGCTGTTCAGAGGCATGTATACTTTGGTCCAAGAATGAAGTGTACATTAACGTCTGATATAGCTTCTTTTTTTTAACCCAGTTTCCATGATCAGCTGAAACTGTAGCTTTGTGCATCCCTAGAGCTGACATGGACTGAGCAATTCAAAGTCAATCTAATTTAAAGCATGATCAGGTTTCCTAAAGGACATATTCTCTATCCCTTTTGGTTGAGAAGCCCGATCCACCGGGCGTGACCACACCATGTAAAATGCATACCTACAAGATTACACTTACTACTTTGCATTGAAGCATGAAACCACTTGAAGAGTCTTTTCTAGAGTTGCCAAAAGGGACAGGCTTCTCTTTTTGTGGTCTATTCTACAGCCCTAACCTCCAGGTGAGCTGGAAATGGCAGAGGTAGGCAGTTTCCTCTCTCATAGCTAATGGCTATGAAGGCACTTTATTGCTAAGGGATTTTGTTGTATCCCCCTTTCCACAACATATCAAATGGCCTGTCAGGAACAAAACTTTGGAATGTCCAAGCCTTGATTTTAAGGTTGTGGTGGGTGGACCCTGCCTGGACACCAGGTGACCACCAAGCTGCTCTATCACTCCCCGTCCTCAACTCGGCAGGGACAGAAAAATACGACAAAAGACTCATGGAGAGATCACTCACCAATTACCGTCCCAGGCAAAACAGACTCAACTTGGGGAAATTAGTTTAATTTATTACCAATAAAATCAGAGAAGAGTAATAAGAAATAAAACCAAATCTTAAAACACCTTCCCCCCACCCCTCCCTTCTTCCCAGGCTCAATTTCATTCCCTGTTTCTCTACTTCCTCCCCCTGAATGGCGCAGGGGGATGGGGAATGGGGGTTGCAGTCAGTTCATCACACGTTGTCTCTGCTGCTCCTTCCTCCTCAAGGGAAGGACTCCTCAAACTCTTCCCCTGCTCCAGCATGGAGTCCCTCCTATGAGAGACAGTCCTCCACAAACTTCTCCAATGCGCGTTCTTCCCATGGGCTGCAGTTCTTCACGAACTGCTCCAGCGTGGGTTCCTTCCATGGGGTGCAGTCCTTCAGGAACAGAATGCTCCAGCGTGGGTCCCCCACGGGGTCACAAGTCCTGCCAGCAAACCTGCTCCAGCGTGGGCTCCTCTCTCTCCACAGGTTCACAGGTCCTGCCAGGAGCCTGCTCCAGCGCAGGCTTCCCATGGGGTCACAGCCTCCTTCAGGCATCCACCCGCTCTGGTGTGGGGTCCTCCATGGGCTGCAGGTGGATATCTGCTCCAGTGTTAACCTCCATGCGCTTCAGGGGGACAGCCTGCCTCACCATGGTCTTCACCATGGGATGCAGGGGAATCTCTGCTCCTGCACCTGGATCGCCTCCTCCCCCTCCTTCTTCCCTGACCTTGGTGTCTGCAGAGTTGTTTCTCTCACATTTTCTCACTCCTCTCCTCTGGCTGCTTTTCCCCAGATATTTTTTTTTTTCCCCTTCTTAAATATGTTATCCCAGAGGTGCTACCACCGTCACTGATTGGCTCAGCCTTGGCCAGTGACCGGTCCGTCTTGGAGCTATCTTGGCTCTATCAGACACAGGGGAAGCTTCTAGAGTTTCTCACAGAAGCTATCCCTGTAGCACCCCACTACCAAGACCTTGCCATGCAAACCCAATACAAAGGTGTTTATCCAAGAAGTATGAGCATCAAGTTTCATTTTCCTCTTCAGCCAGTGGGAATTCAAACCCATTTCTTCTCCTGTTCTGATATTAAGTAGTAGCTGGATAAAGTGAACAAACATTCCTGGAAATGGTAACCAGAATCAAGAAATCTTTCTCCTCCCAGTGATGTTTATTTTATAGCCCCTAATTTTCAGGACTGAGCCCCCTATTGTGCCCTCTTTTTGATTTTGTTAGTCTTTTTATTTTCCTGTGACATATTCCAGCTTCAATTCAAGAAGATGCAATAAGAACCACAGAACAATCTGTATCTGAAGAGTTCTGATGCTCAATCAAAAAATGAAAGATTTGACTTTGAACTTTCTCAGTCTAGCCGAAGAAGGCTTAGAGACCAAATTTCACAGTTTTTGCAAGTATTAGAAATGCTATCTTACCATATTATGAAGAAATTTAAAAAATCCTTTCTGGTTCCTTTAAAAAAATATGCATAATTGTGTTTTTCAAGCAGCACACTGTTCTCTGTGTTTGCTGGGGGTGTTCTGAGAATACTTTACAAGTTAAAGAGAGACTTAAGGGAAAATTCCTATTTCTGAAACCTGATCAAATGTTGAACCAGCTGCTGAGCTTCTCATGCTGGGGCAATCTGAGATGGGCTGCACAGAACTGAATTCTCATAATAGTAATGTTTAACACCAAACAAAGAGGCCCCTGGTCAGTTTAGGTATCTATATTGGGTTAGCTGCAGCTGAGCAGGGGATTTGGGGATCATAATTACACTCAGCTACACCCAGGTTTCTCCAGAACTTCCTCAACTCTTTATTGTATCAACCCTGAGTCCTTTTGCACATCTGCCCTTGTTTTGAAATTTTTTTTTTTTTTACTATCAGTGCTCCAAAATCTCTTCCAGATCATTCTCAGAAACACATGATGTTGAAGTGTTTTTCTCCTTTTGTCCTCCATACTTGGACAGGAGACAGTGGTTCAATAACCTAAGAAGGCTTTATAGGAGGGATTATGAGATGCTGTCACAGCAATTTACCAATTGCTGATGAATATTCATGCTGTCTCCTCCCAAAATCGAGAAACCCATGATGAGGCAAGAAAACACTCTGCAGCAGGACAGATAAGAAAGAAAGGATACCCCCCTGCCAGAACACTTCTCCATAGTGAGGGACAGATCACCAGTCACTGGGCTGACTCCATCTATTATCCTCTGTCAGGGGAGCACACGAGGACAGCGCGACTTCCTCTCCATGTGCCCAGCGTGCTGGGATTCCCTCATGTCCTCAGGCTGAGACCTGTAGCCTCTCTATGCAAAACTATTCCAGCTGAGATGTGGTTTTGACAGTTGGATTGACAACTGTCCACTGGGAAGTGACTGGGATGTCAAAGCTGTTACGCAAAGGGTGACAAGGAGCTGTAAGATAGCCACTGTCATTCATTTCTGTATCTACGTTTCTTCCAGTTTACACAATATTTTAACCATGAAATATCATGTAATTGCATACTTCCTAATTGGGAAAAAATTGTTACTTTTCTCACTTTTATTCCATGTGCTAGAATCTCCTTCCTGTATTCTTTTCTTACACCTCCAAGCCTTGCAATAGTAATTTAAAAGTTGAGTAACCAGCACTGGAAATAATGGACCAAATTAATTCCAGCTGTCACATCTACATTAGGGGACTTACATCTGGGGCAGATTTGGCCCTCCTATTTAAAGTTTTAAATTGGAAATTGCAAAACAGAGCTTTTATAGCAGCCCCCACACTGCCTAGCAAACTTTTGAAATAAAACTGCAAGTCTTTTAAAAATCTGTTTTGCCTAAACGGCACCTTTCAATGAGGTAATTGTTTTTGAGACCAAAACTAGTATGAGTAAAGGAACATTACACTGGGATATATCACCGGAGTCTCCATTTCTTAAGCTGCTTAAAACCTAAAGAAAACTTTTAAATGGTACCTCCCTGAAACAGAAACTAAATCATCTCTGCAACAGTTATCACTCACTTCTGTAATACTTTCCAAAATAAATAAATAAGGAAATATCTATCAGAGCCATGATGAGCTGCAAAGTAATTTTCCACTTGTTACCTCCCCAAACAGGTTTCTGGTGCTTTTCCAATAAAAGTTAAATTAAATGTTCTATAAATCTCTGCAAATGGTTTGCTTTCATTTCAATATAAGAAAGATTTCTTCAGTACTAGTCATGAGAATAGGCCCGCTTTGCAGTCACCACTTCAGATAACACTCAAATCACTCACCTTTTGCTTCTGATTCAGGGAATGCTGACTCAGTGGTGACCTGGGCACGTTACTGCCTAGCTGATTCCCATGTAAGTGATGGTCTGACTAAAGGGCTTGTTGCAAAGATGTTCCATGGTTCATCGATAGCTTCTACACAAATTGCAGACCTATCATCTCCAGAAAGACCTGTCCTTTTGCTGCCATTCAGCTGGGCTGAGCAGAGCTCTGGGGTCGGAGGAACCAACGGGTAATCCACGTGAACCATTCAGCAGGTAAGCAAATCTGGTCACTTAAAACTATGCCTGTGCTTTGCTAGGGAGAAGATTCAAAGGCTACCAACAGTACTTGAGAATTAAAGTTGGTTTATCTAGCAGCCACATTTCTTTACTACGTTATAACTGCCCTCATCTATCTATTGGCTATTTGCACTGATCAATGCACTGTGAGACTTATGTTGTGCAAAGAGCTTTGCGGCTGATTAAAATTTTCCTTGTGTCGATCCTGGAGCATGGTCTCCTATTTTGTGTTAGTGGCAGCCAGAGACTGGGCCAGCAGCATGCCGAAATGGGAGGCAGGAATAGAAAAGTTGTAGACAGAGTATCATCAGGAACCGAGTGTGTTGTTATGTGCAAAGCATGACCACACATGCAAAATGCTGATTCCATCCAAACCCATAAAGCCTGACTTTAAGCTGATTTAGCTCCCTCTTTTCTGCTTTTTGTTGAGTCATCACAAGGCTTTCTTGTTCAGGATTAGACCTAATCCTTCTGTGACATTGTCCTTTACACTGAGCAATGTATAAAGTGAGGACTGGACACCAGTGACAATAGTTTCCACAGATTTGTAAGTCATAGCATACATAAGACTGTTCTTTCCTGCCTGTGTCATAAAATATCAGGTTTCTGTTTTCTTTTTCTGATTTCTACACAACAGCTTGATGTAATTTGTTTTACTTTAGCATTTTTTTACAAAGCAATATGTAGCACAGCCAGCATTTGTAAAAATCATGACATTTTGTATTTTCTACAAAATACTTATATTTCTGCTATAATCCCTAAACTTTCAAAAAAAGTTATTTTCACATATTAAGGTGAGGTTCGTCTACCTTAATTCTGACATCTAGAAGTCCATCACTTGATGTAGAGGCCCTGCTTCACGATGCCTTTCTTCTTCTTCCTCTCTTCATGCTTCCATTGCTCTTTTTCTCATTTTACACCCCTACTTCTCCTGTGATTGCCTCCTTTTCTCCTTAAAACCTATTGCTTCAAGATTCTCTCATTCCTCCATTCTGGCTCCAGCATACATTTCTTCTTTCTTTTCCTTTGGTCACCTTCCTCCCCAATTTTCCTCTTCTCCTTTGATGTCCCATCTCCCTTACTATCCTTCTCTGTCCCTTTCCATCTCCTACTTCCTCTGGCCTTTCCTTTCTCCTTCTCTGCAAGAATCTCCTTCCCATTTCCTACTTCCTCCATTCCTGCCTGCTCTTGTGTGTATCATTTTTCCTCTCTGATGTCTTTTCACTCTTGCTGCTCTCATTCCCTCATTCCAACCTGTTTCTTCTAAGTCCCTACATCTCTTACCATTTCTAGCTCTTCTTGCTCTACCAGTTGGCTTTGCTTGATTTTTTTGATGGCTTCTTTTCTTTTTTCCTTCCCATTCTATAAATGATAGGCCAGTATTACGGGTTTTACAAATTCTGTGTGAGCCCAAAGAAGAAAAATACCTGTCCTTTAAAATGCAGCCATTCAAAGCCCCTGAAAAGACATCTTGAAAGGTGTCACAGCTCTTTGGCTTCACTAGTCCATCACTAAAATACAATTTTGAGTTTAGGTGGAAGGATAGTACTTCCTTGTTTCTGATCTTCAGGTCAGAACAAGACCTTGCTATGTAACCTCCCACCTGTGCACCCAGGTTTTCTTGGGAAGGAGTGTTTATTGTGCTCCAAATGGTCCTTCAGTCTGGACAACAGACTAGGACTTAGTCCATTCAGTAGAACACATGGACACAGCAGCACTTTCCAGTTCATGGAGGAAGCCAGGCTGGGGGAAAGGAGGGTGGACCTACAGACCTCAGGTAGGCTGTGCTTTGATTTTCTCTGAGTTGTATAGTTAATTCTGTGTGTTTCCCACCACACTATGTACTAGGCAGTGTACAGGACATAGGAGACATCACAGTTCTTGCCTGAAAGTATTCAAATGACAAAAAAGACAAATCAGTTATCTGAAGAATAGGGAAGGGAGAAGCAAAAGGTACTAGGAGCCATATGTGTCTGGAGTTGAGCATTTTACCATTTTGAATGGGCCAAACAAGTTAAGAAGCAACTCTGAAATGTAGAAAGACTGGAAGGCTGCAAAACCCAAAAGTCTAGAGCAAAATTGGCTTTGCATTCAGACTGCCGTAGAAAACAATGCAGTAACAGAGGCATTTCAGCTACTCGGGCCACTCTTCACTCTGTTCCTCCATTTGGAAGCTCTAACTGCTCTATCCATTTTACAGTCAGTCTTCTCTCACTGGAAAATATTCTTGATTTTCTTTGCTGCAACCTTAATGTGAGAAAAAGCAGCGTCCCACTCAGAGCAACCATTAGGAGCTGATACCTGCCCTTGGTTTCAGCATTCTCAGGAAGCAAGGAGAACTGAACTTTCCTCTCTTAATTCCCATTCTTATGCTAACTGCTAGGTTATTACAATCTCAGGATGAAATTGATTTTTTTAAATACATTTTGGCACCACAATATAGTTTTAAGACTGTTTTCCTAAGCCAGTTATGGATATCACCCAGAAGCAATAAGACATAGATCCTCAAATATATTTAGGTTCCTAAATCCCATTTATTTTGGTACGAACTTCATATGAATTGGAAAGGACCCAGTCTGCCCAATTTTTAATAATCCCAGCTCCACTAGAGTCAAAGAGTAAATAGATGTAGATTCCACTATAGCAATGGGGGAAGGGAGGGCTTAAAGGATAAGGCTAAGGTCTGAGACATAAAAATCTCCAGTCACTAGGACAGGATCAATTCAACTTATCCAGGGTAAAGCCAATGAAAGAAGAATTACTGTACAAAGAAAGAATCAAAGAGCAAAGAGAAGTCTCAGGCTAAAAAAGAGCAATATGTAGGTGACATGGCAAAACTTACTCCTTTCATACTACATAAAAAGCCAAGGTGGCAATAGAAGGAGCCAAGCAGAAGAAAATTTCAAGCTGTAGATCTTTCACTAGCAGTCAGTCAGAAGACTGTCTTCTGAAGACAGTCCTCTGTCTCCTACACTGTCAGTTCTTGGCACAGAGATTGCAAACATAAGGGATCTACAATGCTCAGTGTTGATGAGACTCCAGGCTGGAGACAGCAGCCTGAGGAGTGATCTGTAAATTGTCTAAATGATACTGGAGATTCTCAGCTGAAAGATCTCAGCACTCCCTCAACACAGTATCGCCACTTTGAAGTACAAAAACTCAAAACATTTCAGACAAATGGCAGCTCTGAGCATGTAGACAGGTCTGAAAAGGCAGAGCAATTCCCAACAGCAACCAGCAAATCCAGGAGAAAAGCTAGGAACCAGAGAGTTGGTAATTCCATATTATTCCCAAGTATCTTAGGTGGATGCCTGTACTGCACCTTTCAGTCACAGCTCAAAGTCTCCTCTGGTAGATGGAGTCACCTCTTTGAACAAGAGAGTTAGCACGTTCCTTTTGCTACTGCCTCTTCACTTGAAAAGCTGGCAGTCATCCCTCGACCTGCTGGCACCACTCTGCCTAATGCAGCCCAGGTCCTGCTTTGCTCCAAGGACACATAGATGGTTCATGATCAGCTTAGTATCTATAAGGACACCCGAGTCTTTTTCTGCCAAGCTGCTTTCCAGTCAGTCAGCCCCGAGTCTGTGCTGTACATGGGATTGTTCCTTCCAGGTGCAGGACTTGGCATTTCCCTCTTCTTGAAGTTCATTAGGTTCCTGTTGGCCCATTTCTCTAGCCTGGTGAGGTCCCTCTGGATGGCAGAACACCCACCTGGTCTATTAACCTCTCCTCACAGTTTTGTATCATCTGCAAACTTGCTGAGGGTGCATCCTGTCCCATCATCCAGATCCTTAATGAAGGGACTAAAAGGTATTGGCCCCAGTGCTGACCAATAGTTGGCCTGATGTACATTCCAGGCCCCTTTGGGCCTGATGTCCCCTGACCAATAGTTGGCCTGATGTCCCCTGGCCCCTTTTAGAAACATTTTGTTGATCTGTACGACTTCTATTAAACTTAATGAAAATCATGTGGATAAAAATCTGTAATGCTCTGACTCTTCAGCCACTGCCCTTTGGTTTTCAAAGAAACATACAGAAATTTTGTTGGAAACTGTTGGCTGATTTTAATGGGAATCATATATCTTAATTTAGAGATCATTTCAGAGGCTTTGTGAATATTGTTTTCTTAAACTACCTGAGAACAAGCTTAAACTTTTTTAAACTACCTGAAAGCTACCTTAAACTAGTTGCCAGTCTGAAAACAAAGTGGCCAGGCAAATTGTAACTAACTGTAATATTAACTAACAGGCAAATTGTAACTAACAGTAATATTATTGAAATATTACTGTCTTTTGATGGTCTTTTTAATGTAAATACATATAACAGTATTCAAATTCCTTTTTGCAGTCCTCTGATCTATGACTAGGCTTCCCAAGAATAGCGATAATACAACTGATAAAGTAATAGCAATACTGAAGCAAACTTATTTGGAGATACATTACTTTAAATCACTTTAGAGTCTACTGCTGTTCCTCAGCATGTCTTTCCTAAAGAGTTATTTGGACTTTCACTCAATTAACTCAGCATCCCCCAAAGTGAGTAAGCCTCCAGATGGTCTCTTCTTTGAGGTGGCTAAGATATTTTTACAGGGAGGGGGATGCGATTTCTTTCAGACTGCATCTGTGAGACATTTAGGAAGTTATATTGGTGCTCACAAAATAACGATGCCTGTCCTGAAAAATCATCCTGCTCTTTTATGAAAGTTTGTTTTAATTGGCTGCCTACCTAGTGTAGCTGTCTTCTCAGCCCACACTTTTGCCTGAGCTGGGCTGAGATGTCAAAAATGGAAGAAGAAAATGAATTATTTAAACGTTCATGTAAAAAACCACCCAATTCTCTTGCCATTACACTGATTTTACATTAGCTCATGCAGTTTACGTTTTATATTAGTGCATTTTATGAAGTCACTCTCTATTGACAGCACTGTGAGATGTCAATCAGACCTTAGGAGCTTTCTCAAACTTAAAGATAGGTCTTCATTCTGATGTTTGGATTTAGCACTAAACCTTCTTGGACCTTGGTATATTTGAATTTATGGCAAAGATGAATCTGCATCATGAAGTTTGGATCTGAATAAGAACCCTCAGTACCTACTGAAACTGCAAACTCAGTAACCACTTGAAAAACATTGCTCATGCTTTTCCATAGGGTCTTCTGAACCAAGCTGACAAAATTTTTTTGTTATTGAAAACAGCCTCCCATACAGTTCCATCCTTTATTTTATTTTATTTTATTTTATTTTATTTTATTTTATTTAGATTGACAGAATTGCTAAAAAATCCTAAAATCCACTCCAACAGCCTTTGGCATATTTTAAAATATTACATGAATACAATGTAGCACACTTTCCTACAAAAGAGTTAAGTTTCTACTGATATTTATGAATGTCAGATAAGACTCTTGAAAATGTGTGTGTAAAACTCAAGTAATTCTTTCTGGGCTTCTGCCAAAAATTCAAAATCAAATTTTGTTACTTTAACTCAAATGACAAAATTAGTGTTTGCACAATTTGAAATAAATTTTGGGTTGTATTTTTTAAAATGCGGACTGTTTCAGTTGTGATTGACAACACACAACTAAAAAGCAGAAATACTTTTAACAAGTTTCCAGTTAAATAATATTCCTTTTAAAAGTATCCAAATTTACCAGTCAACCCAACTTCCGTTTCAGAGCAATATCCCTTTAGTGTCTCTTTAGTACTGATGGAAAGAATTACAAAAGGCGTCTTAAATACTCTGGTTCATGATTTAGAAGGTTTGTCAACCTCCACTATAGTCCCAGTAATTTGCACTGAAACTTACACTAAATTTATACCAAATGATCTTTCTACATCCTTATTTCTGTGTTCTTTCATTTGCCTTTTTTTCTCCACTATTCAGCTGTTTGCTCTTACCTGTAATCAGGCTTCTCACCCTTGTTCACAGATATTTAAGAGCAGCACTGTTACCTGACTGTTCTGTAAATCTGTCTATGGCTGCCTTCTGGTATATCAAATGGCCCATTAGGACAGAGTATTTGGTTTGAAAGCAGCAGCTCCACCGTCAACGTGAAGAGTAGTGCGCTGATTTCTCTCACCGTTCCAATTTTAACGATCTCATGATTGTTAATATGAGAATCACAGAGACAATGCTGAAAATATACAACCGTGCTGAAAATATACCACCCTGCTGAAAATATACCCGCCTGCCAGCCTTCTTGTCTAATGACAACACAGAAAGACAGGAAAAGATTGAGTTTTCCTGGAGCCGCTATTCCATCTCATTTTTCAGTTGCATAGCTTTTTGTCCCACTTTGCAATTTTACTAGGTAATAATATCACCCTTACTTTGAAAAGGAGAGAAATATTTATGTGTCAGAGCCCTGAAAAGACAATTCTTTTTTAAAAGCTAAAATTTGTTTGAGTAAGAAACTTCAGACATCAGATTTTCTATGCACTCTGCTGCAGCAGACTATTATTAAACTTTACCAATGAGTGTGAAAAACAAAATGCATTAACCAAATAGTTATATAAACACTACAGATGCTTCATATGAAAGAACTGGTCAGAGACTTCCACTCACAAGCCCTGCTAAAATATGCTGAAGTGAGGGTAGTGTGGACGCTATCACTGATATAAAACTCTTCTTGACATGTGGCTTGTGATTGGATTTTTTGTGGTTGTTTTCTGGGTGGGTAATTGCTGAATGATGGCCCTTACATGACATCAGCAAGACCCAGTTGTCTACTACACTCTAAGCCTCAGAGGGTATTCTGAGTACCTACCATGTTACCTAAGATGTAGGTGGAATTTAATTGTCTTGATCTCAGTAATACCCACTCCCAAAGTGGAGAGGGATGCCTGAATCCCACCCACTTCCTCTATTATTAAGATTTCTCAGACCAAACATCTCACTGGGCTCAATGCAAAACATTTCCTGATACTGCAGGCAGTAAGCTACAGAAAAGCCTTCCACTAGAGAAGTGGAAGTTCAAATCATCACAAATTACTGCCACTGGACAACTAAAGTCTTCAACTCCCTGGACTTATGCTGCAATTCATGGAGTGTTTCAAAAATTGTTGCTGTGCCTCCACTTCCATGCATGTGTAAAACGAAAAGTATGCATCTCCAGAGCAACTTTGTGTGTATTTCTAGAAAAGGCGAATAAGGATCTAGGTTTAGACATGCTTCCATCCTTAGCATACCCTGGTGGTTAGTGCTGAGTAGCAGTGCACTCAGCATATTAGTGGTTTTGGAAGTCTCTCCACAGCACTTAAATGCCTAACAGTGAGTTAAAGTATCCAGTGAGGAAGCTGAGTACTTAACTCTTCGGTGCTTTAGTTCCTTTTATTTATCTGGCCTAATGAATTTGCGGGTGTTCTTTATGGAGACAGAGAGGTAGGATGTTCACAGGGATCATTGGAAACATCATTCCCACGGGCAGACCAGTTACCAGAGGAAATATCTTTCCTCACTAATATAGACTTACTGTTCACTTGTTTCAAATAAGCATACTCTCCTGCCCTTCCACATACTTTGCATTATTCCATCCAATTTTATGCTGCTTCTCCAGGAGGCATGTGATCGACTCTTCCAGCCATGCAACTAAAAGGCAGAGCTGTAACTCCAGACATGGATGATGAAGCAATGGACTGCTAATTTCATGATGCAGAATCTCACACTTTTGGTTTGGTTTTGGGTTTATTTTTTTGTCAGGAGCTCTGCAGTGGCAGTACATCTGTTTTTGGCCAGAAATGGTTTGGCACTGCTCTCTGTAATCTGGCCAGATTCCCACAGCTCTGTAGCCCAGCAATTTGTCATGTGCAAGTCCATTGTGATTTGTCTTCTCATGGAAATTTGCAAAATTATATACTAACTAGTCCCTCCCCCACAGCTGATCTTTGGATGTGATACCATGCATCATCACTGTGTACTGGAGAGAGGACATGGCCCACTACAACAAAATATCAATGACTATCACCTCATGGTCTGGAGTGACAGAGCCTAAATTCTGGGTTGGTGTACTTACAGACAGGAATCCGTGGGAGTCTCTGCATAGCCACCTTTTCCTTTCACCCAAATGGTAAGTGTTTGTCAGGAAGGTGCTACATTAAAAATGAAATAGCCGTATGTTCTTGCAACAGAGTTTTTGAAGAACCACATTATGCATATGGGTGCAGGCTACACAAAACAACTTTCTGAGATATGCATAGAAAAACTGAGTGCTCTGAGGTTAGTATGATCGTGCAAATATGACAGAGGGTGAGTAATCCACTCTGCCTGGGAGAAACCCTATACGGTGCAGGTCCCTGGACATCAGATCATTGGATATACCAGCTGATATGCTCCAAGGCACCCAGAAAGCACGCCAGAGGTTACCTTCTATTGAGACAGTGTGTTAAAGAATTTGTGCCTAGTGTGCCTCTGGAAACATTGTGATAGGACAGGCTAAAGGAAGATTTCTTGGTCAACAAGCAAACAACCCCAGGATTACTGTGTGGAGAGAATTTACTTTGCATATATGTCCCATCTTGTGAATGGGAAAGAAGGCCTCTTCTGCAAAATTTTCCTGTGCTGACTTCACCAACAAGACTAAATGGTAAGTGGCAGTGAGATCACTTGGTGGAGGGTATACTATTTCTTCTATCCTTGTCAGATCTCATGAAAAATAAAATAGTGAGCCTATTGGTTTGTGTTTTCATTGCTCAACTATGCCTAGAAGGTGGGGAAAACCATCCATTAGGGGAGATATCAAGAAACAACTGAAAAAAACCTTAAAATATCTTGCACCACTATCACAAAGAAATAATAAAAGCAAGGATGTTCTTCTTTTTTGCTTTTTGTGTAAGCACCAAGCAAAATTCATGTCCATTACCTTGTTTTCCAAAAATAATCGAAGAAATTCAGAATAAAAACATGTCCATTGTTTCAGAATAAAAACACCTTCATTGTATCTTTGTAAAGGTCCAGTCATCCTGGAAGTTCACCTGGCAATTCCAAGGCTCTCAAAATTACACTGTAATGAAATAATTTATAAAAACAAAAGACATCAGGGATCCATGTTGCCAAAGAAACCATCAATTCCAGTTAGATTTCCTACTTTAAAAACTAAAAAATGAACTAAAACATGGTCATTCAAGGTCATTAGATAGAAAAATTATATTACCTTTTCTTAGAAGTACTTCAAAATGCAGTAACAGAAGATATAAGGCTCCTTCCTTGGCTGTTTCCAACAAGTACTCAAAGGAGCCATGCAGTAGCAAAAGAGGGGAAATTTCCCGCAACTTCCTTGTTCAAGGGGTTGTTCCGTACTGACTCTATCTCCAGTGCGATCTGGATGCGTCTCAGGGCTAACCTAACCCATCCTGAATGACCAGTGTTCCCCACCATGTTCCCTATAGAAACTGCCCCAAAATATACAGGCAAATCTTCCTCTGTCCACAAAAGGATGTAGCCAATGGCAATGGACAGCCAGAAAAAATCCCCAGTTAGCTGCTGATGGCAGCACTGCTAGCAGAGCACAAAGGGCTCTGAATGGGGCTGAAGTTGCTCCCTGCAGATTTTGTAGCAATGGTTGTGGAAAGCAAAGCTTCAAAACTAACTTCATGTAATTAAACATCTCTCTCATTTACTTTACAAATCTCCTGGAACGTGACACCACCCAAGTATTAGTCGTGCATCACTTATCAAGCTGAGAGCTTGAGTAAACATGAAAAAATCACAGATAAGCTCATTCTGACTTGTGAAAGCCAAAAGTGAGCTGAGATGTAACAAGGACATCTCAAGTATGGCATGTCCTGTGATAAGGCAGCGCTTGTTCTGGGAAGGGCCCTTGGTTTCATTTTGCTAATTTCCTTTCTCTACAGCATTGGCAATAACAAGGGCGTAAAAGTCCTTTTTCTAATTTGTACTGCATGTTTGGAAAATATCTTATGTCTTCACTGATTCAGGCACTTGCAGGGTGTGGATGACACACTTACTGTCAGCACTAGCCAACACTCTCCCACTGTTTCAATGTTTTCTGTCACTCTACATCCTGCATTGCTAGGTAAGGTAACCCGTCATCTCAACCCATATTACCACCAGGGGATATAAAAAAAAAACTAAAAGGAAATTAAGTTGGAAGAGACCTGGCTGGATCTCTAAATACAGTGAGATCATTAATGCCAGCCATGCTAAGGCAATGTCTAAATCAGCTACATATTTAGCGGCCAAATTCTGGTCTGATTTACGCTTATGTAGATCCAGGTAAACTCCTTGGAAGTGAAGGGAGTTCCTGTGGAGCTGCATCACAGTAATGCAGAAACAGAATATACCCCTTTGTTTAAATTCCTCATGGTTTCAGGAGGAAATGAGTTCGAAGAGTTGTGATGAGTTGCGAAGACCCTTTTTTAGGCTTATGAACTCAATGGAAAAAGTAATTCAGAAAGACAACGGTTTCTTAGGACTCTTATGTAGCCACCAAAACCACAAATAGGGTACTACTAGATTATAGCTCTTAGAGTAGCACTCCTGGGAGAAGAACTCAAACTCCAACAGAGCAAAAGGGAAAATTGGAATCATCTAGTTTCCATTCTGCATAATAGGTTTCCTTTGTATTTATTTCCACTTGGAAACAAGTTGTGTTTTTGACTTTATAACACATAAAATACATTGTAAACTCATTTGTGTGAGAGCCAGCATTTTCCCAGATTCTGCATAGCAACAAGCATGATGAACTGAGAGCTACCCACTGGAAGTGACGCTTTGCATCATAAAATTCATGAAGTATCACTTTTTCTCTATATACAACACAGTACCAGCTTTCACTGCTTGTTTCATGATATTTTTAGTGAGACATAAGACTAAATAACAGAATGCCAAGCCTGGTATAATGTTTTTAAGGATAGAAGGATGGGGAGAATGGAGGTCATTGCTACTGGAAGAGAACAACCTGTTTCACAGTGGCAAGATACAAGAGAGAGAACTGGAAACCAACAGCTTCATCTCTGGCTCCAATGCTGCACATGGTGATGCTGCTTATGAATTGTCAGTGACTGGAAGTCCCCACCGATGTCAGGCTGTGAAGAGAGAGGTGTCACCATTTTTCCCGAGGTATAAAATGAGCAAGCTAAATCCAGACTAACAAAGATGTTCATTACAGCAGGAGGAGGCAAGCAGCTGCAGCATTTTGGAGGGGTCCTCTGCCATGGTGAATACAAGATGTGAGAGCACTGTGGTGAGAGGATTCTCCATCTCCATGGCCTGCTTAGTCCTAAAGAGGTCCCAAAGTGCCTGACTGTTATGCAGAGCTGACAGATCTCACCTTTCCTGCACAAACCAGCCAGGCTGCCATAGTCTCTTGTATGGCTAGCTATGTTAGGCAGAATAGGCATGTAATCCATGGGCCAGGGAAAATTTTGCTCTGTCTTCCCCTGCTCCACTTTTGGTTTCTTAGGACTGAAGTAGCTTATTGTGAACAGACCCAAGTACAACCCTGACCCACAGGACACAACCACAAGGATTTGGTATTCTTCACAGCTTGGTTTCATCTCCAGCTCTCTTTCTGCTCCCAAAATATAGACAAAACCAGCTCTGGAACAGTCACATCCACTCAGCTTGCCTCTCTGCCCCTCCACAGCAGAGTGGTCCCATCCTTGCTGCCACAGAGGGCGAGCAGTCCCAGGCTCACACTATCCCCAGAAACAAGCCCAGGTAGCATCTGGGAGAGTGCCGGGTGGCTCAGTCAAACACATGCCATGGGCTGGGCTACACAGACACTGTGGGCAGTCTCAGGAGAACACCCCAGCCCTCACTGCAGCCATGATCATTTTATTGGTATACACATGGCCCTTCAGAAAGCCGAGAAGGCAGGAGGGACTGCAGGACTCAGAAGTAACTGCACTGAGTTGGGCTCACCCTCTGTCAGCTGCCATGGGCAGCTCCTCCTCCACCTTAGCATTGCAGTGCAGACCAGACTGCCCCAACAAAAGTCCTGCTTAACCGTGCTCTGAGGAGCTTTGGCTACCATGAGGATTGCTTTTCTGTAAAGCAGTCCTGGTCACAATATTTAAGATGATGTACATGGAAGACAGACAACAAAACATTCCTATTCCAGAGAATTCAGTGAGGGAGTAACCTTCCAGAGGAGACGGGGCAAATTTCCTAAAGACACCCTCCAAAACGTCCTGTCTGAAAAACAACAAGGCAGTCACAACACAAACCCCTCCCCGGTCCCCACAGAAGAATGGCAAGTGACCCTGTCAAGTCTGCTTCTGGAGACAGAAGCTGCTCAGATTTGAAGCAGTGTACAGACTTTGGACAGACTGCTAAATAGATAGTTTTGAAAATAACTAGTTTAATTAAAGAGTTTAAATTCAACTAAGAAAAAGACACACAGCGTATATTTCTTGAGCCCTCTTACCAGTTTTCTTGTTTTATTCATTCAGGACTCAGCAGGGATGCTAAACAATTCCCTTAATATTGCCAGCAGTCTCAGCATCACTAGCAAATGCCAAGGCTTCCAGGGTATCTGTGATGTTTGAAACAGAGCTTTGGTTATGGACATTGATTTATAGAGCACTTTCACTCCAAACTCCCAAAACACTGACCACAACCCCTGTTCTGGTACTAACAGGAATCCCTTCGCTGGTCCCTGGATTGTTAAAACCTCAGGCAAGACAGCAGCAGCTTTTAATACAGCATCTCTGTACTAGAGTATGAGACAAGCAAGGAATAATAATATATCTAACTAAATTACATGCAAATGTCAGTTAGGGAAAATATAGTTACCCAACTTTGGACAGAGCCCTTGTGTTAACACCTCAGCTCTTGGCCAAAGTGCCAAAGCACTTCTGAAGGTTAAGAGTGGCCAAGAACTTGGTTTTACAGCTCATCCAAAAGCCCATAATGTTTGCATTAACTGACGGGTTATATAATAATTACCATTTTAGTGATGTGTTGTGGCTCTGCATATTATGAGATTTTTTTTTTTATTGGTAATGGTGCCTGCCTTAAAATGGTCTGTCATTCACTGCTGTTGTTTTTTCCAGTTCTGGGTGGGTTTAGTCCATTTAAAGTCTTGCAGGCACTCTTTGTTTTCTGTGTCTCTCTCTGATAAGAAGCATTTCTGCAAGAGTCAGTCATTCTAACAATAAAATCAGGACAGACAGATCAGGCAATTTTTCAAAGAAGAGCTCTTAGATTTAAGGAAATGTGGATTTTGCTCTCTGGTCTGCAAAGGTTCACTGCAATTCAAGGACAGTCTGTGTGACCTGCTCATAGCAGATTTTGGCAAGTCACTCCTTTTTCTTTTCTTCTTTTTTTTTTGTTAGGCAAGTACAGGTGAAAAAAATGTGAGCAGCAGAATTTATTATATTCTATCGAGAACCAGGGGAGAGTAATTATAAAGCTTCAATACAAGACTGACACCATCTGGTTACTATAGAGTTTGCAGGCTTTACAACATTTGTGTGAAATACTGCTTTTATACCTGGAAAAATACAGTATTTTGACCTCCAGTTCCAAGTGGGGGATCCCCAGTGAAAAGCCAGCACCACCTGTGTGCACGCTATGGAAGCTGGAAAAGCTGAAGGCCCCTTAGCGGCAGACAGCCTCCTTCCATCACTGTTCTCAGGGCAGGTGCAGTTATTTTATTACCACAGCTCCGTGATGTTCCCAGCTAAAAGCTGTCACCTAGTGTAAGCAGTTTCTAGTAAATACTGATTTGAATTTTTTTTATCAGCAGGGTGAACCTCTGGCTTTTGTATTATCTTCTCAGGAACATGTAAGCAAATAAGGTGAAAGGCAAGAATGTTCTTTGAGAAACCATAACATTTCTTCAAGTAAATCAGCCAAGGCTTTAGCTAATGCACTTGAACAATGTACTGAAGTCAATGAAATTGCTTGCATTCTTAAACTGAAATGACTGGATAAGCACCTCCAAACAACAGTTTGAAATAGAAATTTAACCAAATGGGGACTATTATTTACCCAAATCATGTACTGAGCTTGGATTCACAACCTATAAACTTCATTCCCTTGGTCAGGAAAGAAAAACAAGATAACAACCAAAATTGCAGTGCAGTTGAATACTGGATGACAAGAAATAATTTCTCACTTCTCTAACTGCTTTTTCCCAGATGCTTGCAGCTTACTTACTTGCATTTATTTGGAGCAGGATTGCTCCTTCTTTGCACTTTCCCAGAAAGGAGTAAAGCTCACTGCTTTCTCAAGCTCAGTGAGTCAGAATGAGTCAGACCACAAGGACCGGAGAGGGGCCGCGGCACAAAACTTCTCTCTGCGGAGGGTTTGAGGAGGAAGAGTTTCAAGCCACACACTCCCTTTGTGGAGCTTTTGCCAAGATGCTGCAACTATATCACTTTCCCCCACTCAGATCAGCAATGAAATTGAATTTAGTCCTTGCTGACTGATAAGGTGAACATTTGCATTTTTGGAGTGGAATTATGTAATAAACAATAAAGAATAGGACCTGAAGAAACCATCATTATGATTATACAGAGAGACACTTGAAAGATATTACAAGCAGATGGAGAAATAGGATTTTCAAAAGTACGAGGTTTCCTTAATAAGAACTCCATCTGGGATTTAAAGTTTGCAGCTTTTTCTAGTTTCCATAGAAAACTATTTGCATATCTTAACATAATTCAGATTATTACCGTGTGTCTGCAAAATTTACTAAAGGAGTGTTCAAACTCTATCCGAAAAAGGAATTTTCATTCTTCGCGTTGTATATTAAGTTCAAATTTGTGGGTTTCATCTTAAAGAGATTCATTTTTTCCTTCCTTGCAATCCTGAAAACTGAATACATGAGTAAAGTAAGAAAGAATTATGAAATCCCAACTATACTTCCCTTCCTAATAAATGGACTTGTGGGAGCCTAACTGTTTCCCAAATACATCTTGGAAAACAGCCATCACCAGAACTACAAACTAGAGCTATGTGAATATCTGTTTGTATAGTTTGCCTGCCAAAAAAATGATCAAATAATGAAATAAAAACCACTTTGACCTAAAATGAACTTTTCTTTTCTCATTTCCTTGGAAAAAGAGACAAATCAGTGCAAATCACTTGAGGACCAAAAAGAAATGAAATGTCCTTTTTTTAGACTTTATGGCTTTTTTAGTACATTTAACCTACTACAAATATTTGTATTTGTTAGCGTGCAATCTTTTTGCCGAAAATAAGGTAACTAGTTTTATCAGGTTACCAGATTAAATACAAATGCTTCTTTCAGTGTTCATTGTTCTGTGTCCTGTCCTTAAGGAACTTAGTTCTTCTCACCATGCCTCATTATTAACATTGCAGCAGCCATGTGAGATGAAGTCAAATGCTGCTGTGGGGAGTTGTTACTCTCTGCACCTTGCTGGAGAGCACTGGACTGGACTGGGCTGGATTTTGTGCTGGGGAAGCACCTGTTTTCTGTGTGGTAGTTCCTTGCTGCATTTGTGTGTGGTTTTCTAGCTTGTATCATAATGGGCTAGTGACAATTTATTAAAAATTCACACAAGCATTTCCATGAGTTCACACTCTGTTCTTATCACAGATGGACCCAAATTGCAAAATCTGGATCCTGAATTAAATGTTCTTTTGCTTTGATATGTCAGATGCGAGGTCTTGCCTTCACTAAGGAAAAAAAAAAAAGAAAATGAAAAAAAAGAAAAAGGTGTGTTCTTATTTTGAATTAGTTAACTTCAGGTAAAATCCTAGCAAAGGCAAAGGAACTTGTAGTTTTCATTTGGCTTCTTTACGGTCTTCAGCTCAATGTTTAATTTTTTTGAAGCCTATAAACTGCTCTGTCTCCAATGGAGTATTATCGTGCATTAATTGCTCTGAGTTAAGGGTGCCTTTGTTCCTTAGTAAGGAAAATACCCAAGTAACTGGGCAAGGTCTAGTTCTGACCTCAAAAAAACCAGTAATATTTAAGTACTGGACGTTAACTGCCTTATCATTGAGTTGTGCTGCCAGGACACTGCGTATTGTCAGAGGCAATAATACCAAGGCAGGATCCCAGGATGACAGATATCGGTCAGACCTCCTGTACCGGGGGGAAGAATGACAGAATTCTCAGAAGACACTAGTATTTTGCTGTTTTGTGTGCAATGATAGAAAAGCACCTCATTTTGCCTAGGCTGGTTTGTGACCAGGGCCAATAGTAACAGCATTTTTTCACACTGTTATTTTTGGCTGGTCTGTGTATAATGACATAAGGAAGGGAAAATGAAGACCAGTCAAAGTGTAGTGTGAATGAGATGATAATGAAGAAAACACTTTAATTTCAACGTGCACTTAACGGTTTTTCTGTGCCCAGCAATGCTTGGAATAAGATGAACATGTTTTGTAGCACTGCCAGATCCCATAACATCACCAAGGACCAGTACAGAGAAGGGCTGCTCCCTCTGAAGATTCCTACAATTACATCCTTCCACAGAAGGTTTAATGTTCGGTAGCCTGTTAGGAGGAAATGTGTGGAAATAGAAAAGACGATTATGACAACTGTGCAGAAAGAGAACTCCAATTTAAGGAACGGCATAGAAGACTTCACAGAGAGGAGTCTGGGAGAACTGAAATCAAACAAAAAAAACGAAGTATTTTTTTCTGTGTTACACTCAGCATCTTAACAGATACCTCAATGGGACTGCTACAGCTAGCTGCGCTGTTTCTGTTTATCTTCAGTCATATTAAAGGATCCTTCTGTCACATTCTGAACCATGCAAAGGGTTAAATGCATATGCCATGAACAGTTAAAATTCAGTGGGTCACAAATATCACAACCAAGGCCAAAATCTTTGGATTGCAGTGTCAGCTTTACGATAGTACTTTGTAGCACAAAGGTATCTATTTCCATTTCATAAGCATTTTTTATTTGTTATGCTTTTAGTATGTCTTTTGAAGTCCAGAAAACCTTTCAGCACAGCATGCTGTATCACCAGACAATTTTTCCTTTAGAATTTTCTTCGGATATTCCCTGGAAGATTGTCATCATGAAATTTGTGCTGTTTCATGATTTATGCTTTTTCCCTGTGCCAAATAGATACATACTAATATACTACAACATATGCTTTCAGTATCACGTCTAAACCAAACACAAACACACAATCTATTAAATGCCTACAAAGTTTACCATATTAGATCATTTACATTATGTTTAAGTGACTCCTCTTCTCCAAATTCATGTAAAGCCTAAAGAGCTGGCATAAGTCCAGAAGCAATCAGAAGGAAGCCAAGACCTACAGGAGATCAATAGGAAATTTTAAATTAAGAGTCTTTGAATCCAAACTGCTGACAAAGATTGCAGGGAAAAAAAAAGTAAGCCGGTTAATGGCTTTTCTCAGTAAACATCCAAGATATTTTTTATCATGCAATGAAGCTTTTTATATGTGTAATCTTCACTCTTTTCCAGCTCCTGTCTGTCAGTGGAAATGTAATCGTTTATATATCAACAAATGAAAGTTCTCAAAAGAAAAAAAAAATGCAAAGGAATGCACTATAGCTATCACTTTTTAGAAACACAGTTGACTAAATATTGACCATTTGACATTGAGTACTGTGAGGATAGACTTCATGTCAGAACATCTTCTTTTCCTTGTTTTTATTTTTAAGCAGTGATTAACTATAGAAGCAGCACCACATTTATGCTACCATAATTAATGTGGTGACAGCTTTTCCATTATAAATTTCTGTTTTCAGGGATTTATAACTCATCTGTGGAAGACCGTTCCAGGCAAAAAACTTTTTGAAGTGAGAAGATCAAAGATCTCATTAAGCTTCCTGTTTAAAAGAAAAGTGTACCTTTTTTCTTCAGCACAGCAATCTAAAAGTTCAAAACAGCAGTGTAAGAAAGGATAAATGGGTCTGCCCTGCTTTATTTTGGCTTCACACTGGAAGACGTGATAGACTTTATATTTTTAATAGTAGACATTAATATCAGAAGAGCATTAAACTGCTTTTGAGGCAGCATGGAGGCTGGCATTCACTATCACAATTTAAATTATTTCAGTTCCTTGCAAGACAAGATTGTCTCCTAAGAGTTTCAGAAATAACAATTTTCATTTAGATTTGGGATAAACACTGATTTCAGAAGAGCTATGATTTTGCCCCCAGCAGCTCGTACACAGCAAAAATTTTGTTTCATCAAGGGAAGGTTTGGGTAATAAGGATAAATAAAGTGAAGGTTTTTTTAAATGTTGAAAAGAATGAAAAATACTAACTCAAGCAGAAGATTAAAAAATATTAAAATAGCCTAAAGTATATTACCTAAATCTTGTTAAACAAAACAAAACAACCCTTCTAAAGCACGCCTACGTGTCTGTATTTCCATTGAGACCTGTATCTTTGCAAGGCTGGAGCTGAAATACAAGGATATCTATAAAAACAAAACCAGACAGGGATGAAATCCAGAGAGACAAACTATCAAAAAGGAATCTACATGATTTGGCATCAAAGCAGCACTGTGTCTATGCTATTTAATCACCACTATTTTTGTAAGTTGTTTCTTCTTTTGTTTTTAAATATGTGCAATAGTTTTGATGTTACAGGATATATGTAAAATAACAGGTTATAAATCATTAAACCTGACAATATTGTTTCACTTAGCATTTGTGTTTTATTTGTGTGATGGAATTTTTTGCAGTCTGTCTCTAATTATACGAAGGATTTTTTTCTGTAGTTTATTTGACTTCATTCATCACTTCTCAACATATGCCATATTTAGGATGTGATATAACTAATAATGTGTATGAAGCCACACTACTGCTTCCCTTTTAGGGCCAACTAAGGCATGTACCTTCCTTAAGTGAGTGTTTAAATCCCGTTCAGTTAAATATCAGTCTCAGCATGCAGTTGCAAGCCACCATGAGCAAGGGCCTGGTGGAGAGTTTTGTCAATGGCTTCGTGGAGTGAGACTCAATGCATTTTTGTCCTTTTAAGTCGGAAAATTTGGCATCATGCAAATTAACTTCAGATGGCTTTAATCTGCTGAGCAAAAAATGCCAGTACTGCGCAAGGTGAGACAGAGCTCGCGCTCAGCCCTCTGCATGCTGGATGAACAGTGTCCGGGATGCACAGACACCCACGCCAAGCCCACCGACCCAGCACTGCACCGGGCTGGATCCGTGCAACAGGGGCAGCTCGGGGTGACAAGGAACGATAGCTACTAAGCCATGAACTTAAGCTGTCTCTGCAGGGTGTCTGCTCAAGCACCTCTAGGGCAGGTTGCCAGGCATATTGCAGAGATGATCTAGCAGATGCATACAAAGTCAGTTCTCTTCTCACTAGGTTTATCTGTCGTGGTCCAGGGCTCGCCCTGCAAGAGTTAGCCTGGTTCGCGCAAGAGAGCAGAAACTGCCAGGCAATTTGGCATTTCATTGCCTTGCTTGTGTGGACCTGTGTCCGGTTATGCTGTATTCGCTCTATTCACATCAGCCCAGTCTGCTGCACACAACACACAAGGTATGTATCTCCTCCCCCACTGAGGTGGAAGAACAAGCCCCAAGAAGACGACTTGTATGGATGTAAAAAGTGCTGCTGCTTGTAGGATATAACTTCAGCAGGTTTCAGGGGACAGCCCTAGTGATGGATTTCCTCTGAGGCATTTCTGCTGGGCAGCTTCTTGGCTTTGCAGAAGCAGCTCAGGGATCTCACATGTTAATCTTCAGCTTCCATGAGTCCAAACTCTTTCTGTATGTCTCTTGCTCTAGGTTGTCTCCCTCTAGCTCTTATAAGTTATATATTTGGCTATTGGTAGTATTCATTTCTGACAAATGACCTCTTGCAAATTTAAAAAAAAAAAAAACCAATATATTTTAGTGTTTAGAAAAACTTATGTTAGTTCCAGCAGATCCTTAGGAAAGAAATCCATGTTTTATTTTGGTTGTTTCCTTATTTCTATCTAGCTGATTTATTTATGAAATATATGAAAATTCTGCATCCCAGCTGTACTTTATAAGCACAGAATAGATCTACCCTCCAGCTGCACGCAATCCAAACCCTAGCACATCACTTCCCTACCAAAAACACATGCATTTGGGATAATCAGAAGCAGTGCCCAAAACAAATCTAAACCATTCACTTGAATGATAACCGCAATGAGTACTGTATATACAGAGTTTATAACTTCTGTTGTTCTATAGAAAAGGCTAGATTATTTAGTCCATTACAGGTCTTTACATTACAGGTCATTACACACATTACAGGTCATTACATTGTATCAACATACCCTTCTTAAAAGGTTAAATATCTAAATTTAGGACTCAAAGGGCCTGAGTTGAGCTAAACTGCTTATCGCTTGAAGTTTTCTACTCTTTCCTTCTCCCAAAGGTTGCTGCTCCTGTAGCCAGGCAAAGGGGTAATTATTGGAGCCTCACCCTGTTGCTCCACCTTTAAACAAGAAGGAGAGAGGTGGGAATGCACGGCTGGACACAATACCACTTCCAAACACAGAAGCTAGATCCAAACCTGAGCTCATCTCATAAGTACTTAGACCAAAATATTCTGAACCTCAATCAGTGATTCTGTTTGCAATAGGGGAAATCAAAGTCTCAGTAGCATCCAAGGCCCTTTATATGATATAATACTGAAATTATTTCTATTGCTAACCTTACTATTATTCTCTGCATTTCCTGTGTATACAATAGTGACTTCAAATATAAGTTCAAATATAAATAGCAGCCACTTTTATCCCAGGAGTCAGGGTATTCTCACAGAACACCACTGAAGTCAATAGAAGAACTTCCACCAAGAATAGTTTTTGGTCTTTCCATAGTCTTTGTCATGTAAAATACACGTACCTTTTTTAGTGTGGGACATATGAGTCATCTTCAGGAGAAAGTGGTCATAAAAAGCCACTGATTAGCTGCAGAAAGTCCTCCACTAGTATGTCCCTTCCCACGATTGCATTAGTCCTGTCTTTGCTGCCTGTCGTCCTTCAGCTGCCTGGCCTTTGACAGGTGATGTTTTGGGAGTTACGATCTGAAACATGTCAAAAAGGAGGGAACATGCCAGGGTAGATCTCTGTTTTTTCTCATTCCCATGGAAACTCTTGTTCAACAGGTACCCATTAAAAAAAAAATCCTACTGTAACTTACAATGGGATCAGGTATCCTGATATCAGACCTGTGAATGCCCTCCAGCACAACAGAGTATTTGTGTAATGCCATGAGTTGCGCAAGTTAGTTAACTGAGCTGCACTGCTACAGCACACATGCTAACATGGGTAATCACCATCTAATACTGAGTTTCCATGCATGAATCAGAGACCCAGATACTTGCAGGTTTGCTCCTGGCTAGGTGTTAACACCATCTCCTCTTTGCCTTCTGTTAGGCAGGTTCTTGAAGAAAGCGATGTATGAAAAGTCACCAGGAAGACTGTCACTTCTGTGAGAAGGCTGGGTGCTGTGACCTGTTGATGTGGGAGCGACAGGCTAGTGAAGCTTTATGTTATGTTTGCTCTACTTCAGGAAATGTGTTTACATTTATGCAAATGAATATTTGTTCCCACTGATTAATGCTGTCTTATTTTTTTGAGTCACTTCACAATGCAACCACTGATTTCTACTGGCTTGGTAGAAAGATAAAAGATGAAGCAAAGTTTCCATGAAAGTCATCTAGATTAACTCTGTGACCAAGGACTAGCTATATGCAGAGATTACACCAATTTAACTAAAACTTCTTTAACTGATTTAGTTAAAATCCATGCAATTCCCATACGCTGCTTGAAGAAATGTATTTGATTGGATGTATATTCGTTTTAGACACTGGTACAGATTGATAATTTTTTATGAAAGGGAGTGATTAAATAAATCAATTTACAAGTTGATTGAAAAACCCTCTGTTTTCACACTGGGACCGAGACTGACAAATGTTGTCTTTTCCTCTTCTAGCTATATGGACTGAAATGATTACAGTCATGTAACCCTGATTACTGTAGAGAAAATGAATGTCTTCTATGTTCACAGTGCCAAAGAGCAGAAGTATGATGAGGTCTTTACTAAAAGATTTCTTATAATTTACTGTACAACTTTCTCACAAATCCAGAAACTGTTTCTCTTATCAAGTGAGAAGATTACTTTTGCATTACGTCAGGGATTAACTCAAACACTTCAAAAGCAAAAACTGGGAGAGGAGGGAAATGTCTGGAAAAGTAAATCTGGTCGACTCCTGTTGAGTTTCTGGAGTGTCAACTATTATTACAGTTATACTTTGTAATGTGTGTCTCATAGGCGCCACTGTGTTACACTCTAAATGGAATATGTGGTCCCTGAACCAGCAAGTTTCTGCCTGGTTTTGGGTTTTGGAGCAGAGGGAACACACAAGAAGGGGCCAAAGTAGAGAGGCTAAAAATCTAGAGTAACATGTCACACAGATATACTCTAATCTCAGTTTGATTATAACAAAGAACATCAAAGATTAGGTTTGGATTTTTCCTAACTAAAAATGTAAATTGCTGGAGTTTTTAACTCATCTGTAACACCAGATGAGTTAATAAGGTCAAATAAAGCTCTTGCTCTCAGGCATCCTATTTCAGAAGGGCTGAGCATTTCAAGGGCTTGTAATATAAAAGATAGCTACTAAGTTTGGTCCAGATGCTGTAGTATACATTAATACCAACTTAATCAATATTGTAATGGTAAGGAAGAAAAAGCTAAAGAAATGCAAACCTTGAAGGCCAATCCTTTACAATTACTGATCTGCTTCTGTTCTTCCCTTTACACTAGTGCTGCATGGCTTCCTATGGCAGTGGCTTATCTCATGACAGGAGATATTGTAGGTTGTGTTGAATTGCTTATTACTGTCAGCTGGGAAAAAAAATGGGAGATAGGAGATTCATAATATGACTATGATGGTGGGTTTGTTTAAGCCAAAAGATAATAATTAACTAGGACATCCACGGGACGTGGCAGGTTCAAGTCTGTGCTTGATATTTAAATCCCCATCATCCAGGAGATTTTTCCATAAGCATAAAGCCATGGGAGTCTCTTAATTACTTCTGTGGTATAATGTATTTAAAAACTCCTCCAAGACCAGAAGAAATGTCTTACCTACAGAGATGAGTGTCTCACCCATCAGGCCACAGGATTAATCCCCTGATTTTTCCTAGCATATACCTCCCTCTTTAACAGATCCTGCAGCACTTTTCACACATGAAATGAAGACTGAGACAAAGAAATTGGTTCATCCAGTGCTGAATTGTTGCAGCCACTTTGATTAAATTGGTACCTGTTTAATATCAAGGGAACAGAAATTCAGTTTAAAATGGGAGAAGGGATGTCATGGGACTGTGAAAGGGGAAAAGGGGGATGTGTCATGAGCCTTTTAAAGCATCTTCCACTGAAATGCTCATCTGCCCACTCTCTCTTGATGTTGTTATGCTGGACCTACAAGCTTCAGGCTTCAGCCATTTTCTCTAGCTCTGCACAAACTTGCAAGCCTTCTCCCCTCATATTCTCCCTCGAGAGATGAGCCCTGCCAGATAGTATGAAAGCCATGCGTGCACGTTCCTCTCCGTGTATGCTTGTTCTCCCACACTCCCTGGCATTGTGATGCACCTTTTCAGGAGCTTCTCAGGCTGAAAATGTTCCGACAGATGTTCATCTCATCAAGTGCCACAGCTCAGCAGAAGTATAAACATCTCCTGGGTGACCCCAGGCAGTTAATGCACTCTTCTGTACCTTCTTTCTCCACCTGTAAAACGTGGCTAATAATACTTTTTCTCCCTACTCTTTTATCTGCCTTTCCTAAAGTTTCAGTCTTACTATAAGATGTAAATAGAAGGAAACACCCCTACAGAAATATAAAGTCCTTTTAGCTTTAAAACATTCTGGTTTTGCCTGCTCTTGAAAAGAACTCTACCCAAGTTAAGACTCACCCTCAGTACCAAAGTTCTGCATATTTATTTATATCTGTGTACAGCGTCTAACACAGTGCATCCACAGTATTGGCTCAGGATCCTTCAAAGGTGCCATAACACCACTATTAGATGCTGTATAACACTTTTCTCTATTGCCTTTCAGAACATGTATTAGCAGAGACTTATAGAAGGTTACACCTCTAGAAATGAAGAATGCTGGTCATGTTCTCAGCTAGTGAGCCTCTGTCATGGAGATCCATACCTGAAGAGCACAGCATTAGCAAAAGCAGTGTAAAACAAACACAAGAAATTATGCCTCCCAGTGCAGAGCTAAGCTCCAGATTTTTTTTTGTCTCAAGTTAGAGTAGACATTAAATGTTGTCATAGGATGAAAAATCATTTAGAGAAATTTGTGGAAGAAAAATCCATAAAAGGCTATTAAAGACACTATGTCCACCTCAGGAAGCCGCTGGCTGGCTGGAAGAATATTCTGAAATTCATCACTGGATAATTATCTTGTTCCTATGCCTTTCCTTAGACATACCTATGACAATGTACTGGGATGAAGGGATGCTGCTGAAGTGAGATGAAGACATTCAAGTACCCTTAGAGAAGGATTAGTGTAACTAGAGATCAGCTGAATGGTGCATGGGATCTTCCAACAGTCCCTGGCAAAGAGGGCTAGTCCAATTTTTGGATCATCAGTGGAAGAGTGTTTCAGGCATCTGAGCTATGCTGTGAAGGAGAGAGAGATGAGGAGGGGCTCCGCAGTTCTCTTCACTGCGATAATGCTGACCTTGACCTCACTGGGGGGTAACTGGGCACAGATAACTGTACCAAAGGGGGCTCCTGGGGAAGGAGACAAGGGAGAAGGCACCAGGCAATGGCTATGTCTTCTGCTTTTTCCCCTCCTGCCACCTCAGCTCTCCAGGTGGTTTCCCATGCTGTTTATTCTCCTATTAATGTGTTGTCCTCACAAACAGAATCACAGAGACATGGGAATGTGCACGTCTGCATGTGTGCACACAGGAACACACTTGCAAGTGTTTAGGGATGTCACATCTGTACACCACCAGGAATCAGTGCATGGCTTTGATATCACTTCAGAAACCCACAGAGCCTGTTGTACCAAGGTGGTCAACAAGCTGGGACCCCATTAGAACGTGAAATGTGGGTATTTGTTTGCCATTCTCCCACGATAGCTGCATACTTGTAGCCTGTCTGCATTTATTTATTTATTTTGTTGGCACTGCTCATGGTGGTCTTAAATCTTCCTAAATGAAACATTTGAATAAAAATGCCTGAGAACTGTCAGCGTGCAATCCCACTCCACATTTGTTTCTAAGCTTTGTATCCAGCCTTCACAGTACAGATGCTTGCAGTCTGGTGTGTTATAACTTGCTTTTATTTTCAAATAGTGCATTTGTCAACATTTCAGAGCCATCCAACCTCCATCAGGACACAATGACAGCTGATCACAGGTTTTAAATAGCTGCCTGATATTTAGAAATACAGCTTTCTAAGTGTCCATGATTAACTCCATGATTCATTCAAAGTTGAAAGAAGGAAGACAGTTACTCTTCTCTGATGTACTGTGGTTATGAAGATGATCTATTTTTAAAAATCTCTGACTAGCCAAATTGTAAAGCAAGAGAGAACAGTTAATGTGCTAATGAGTGACCACTGCATAACTATATAGGAAGGTCAGATATCAACATACGGCCAGTGAGTCATGCAGATGTCCTTCACCACTGTTCACCATAAGCTGAGGCCAAATTGTCTATAAAACCTTCAAAAAGCATTGGCAACAAAACAAAACAAAGTCCAGCAAATCTCTCTTTCTTGTCCATTCTTTGGCACATAACCAAGAGGTAAGTGGAGCTGTGCAGATCTGCAGCAGTAAGATCTGAGGCCAGCAGAGCACCCAGGATATGCTGGCAGTATATCAGGGCACTCAGTGCAGAGCTGCCATGTAGCTGATCCTTGCAGCCAGGAGAGCACAAGTAGTGTAGTGATGGTTGTGCAGCCCTGAACCCAAGCTAGAAGCAGAGTTAGTTTGGGCTCAGAGCAGTGTCCCCAGCAATATACTGTTTCTATGACCAAGCCAACATCTGTGTCTAGTGCAGCATTACGCTTTGTAGACACAGCTTTCACTCAGAGCTAGCTTAGGGCTCTCTTGAGCATGTAGCATTACAAAATTTAGTCTTGCCTCAGTGGTGGCAGGCTAAAGCCTAAGGATCAGAAATGAAATGCTGACTTTTTTGATGTCTAATATCTTTTTTGATGTTTCAGCTACTCACTGCTCACTGCTGGACCTACTGCACAACTGCTTGCTTTAGTTCTCAGTATTTTTTCTGCACTTAGACACATTTTTTATAGAGAGGGAAAAAAAAGTAGATACTGAAATTCAATTTCCTAGTGACCTTTGAAAACTGAGGTAACATTCCTGAAGTAAATTTAGTGCTTCATTGTATTAAATTATTTTCAAATTGTGAAGTGTAATTACTTTTTATAATTGACTATTTAAGAAATAAAGTACAAAGAAACAGTCACAGGATGTTACCTGAGACAATGAATACCAATTAAGTCTGTTCTATAACTCAGCAATTCAGGATGATTGATTTGACATGTTTTACAAGAGGTATTGTAACTCGTGTCAAGTGTGGTGGTAAGGGAAAACCTCATTTTTATAACCTTACTAAACCAACAACCCCAGTTACTCTTTATATAAATGTTGGCCAATGACAAGTCCTAATGTTTCATAACATTTTAGCTTTGCATTTGTTATTTAGCAGTGTTTTGAATAATTGGCAGGATGACCTGTTATCATGTTGCTGGATCAGGTTTCAGTGACCACCAAAAGGGAGGCTTCATTGCCCATCAACCAGGAGGAAACTGGTTTAAATCTTGTTTAACCAATCACTGGCAGCCTGGAGATAGGAGCTTTCTAGTCATCATACACATCCCTTCCTTAATCCCTAGATTTCAACATCTTGTGCGCATTTGGTACTGCATCTCTCACCTCACCCAACTTAAATATCTTTCTAATGTCCTCTGAAAGTGTCTAAAATGCCAAGAAAAACTTGTCATGCCACTATCATCATAGATATTAAATGACAGCTGACTATAACTCAAGACACTGCCAAAATTCTTCATTAGAAGTCTCCCATTCTAGCAAGCAATATTACCCTGTATAAAGAGAAATGCCAGCACACCCGGCACTAGTTCCTGAACTAAGGGGAGACCATTTATTTAAAATATTTGATATGATGTTTTATGGATTATTTGCCTACCAGAGAAGGACCCTAACCATTTGATTGAATGATTGACTGATTTGCTTGCTTTTGTGCCTCAAACACTCTGTTCTCTCCTAGCCTGGAGCTGTAAAAATTGACCTGGATTTCTGCAGTTTTGAAATCTGACTTAAAAGAACTAAGAATTAAAATTTAAAACTGAAAAGTATCTCTCCTATCCCAGTGAAGAAGAGAAACAAACCTGAAGATGAACAAATAGGAAACTCAATGAGTTCATAGTACACCCTTCATTCCCTCCAGTTTCTTAACAGAGACCACAGAATAGAAGATGACTAGCACCATGAGCACGGTTTGGTATGAAAACAATTAATCTTAAACATCGCCTGCCTTAATTGCTGAAATATCTTCAAATCTTTTCAAGATGAGCATCTGTTTTGAAGGACTTTTATGTATGCTAAAATGTGGACAGGTCCAAGGAAAATCCTTCTATCTGGAAATGAAAACTTCTTTGAGTTCATGCAGCCATACAGAGTATCCAGCTTTACACACTGAAAATCAGAGGTGATGCTTGCCCATCCCTGCTGCCCTGTGGCAGTGCCAGTCACCTGCATGTCCTTGGCACAGGACCGAAGTTTCTCGCATGCTTTGGAAATCACAGTGGCTGTGTCTGGGCAGGGGGGGCGCAGACACAAACAGAAGCTGTGGCAACAGGTTTGGTAGTGAGGTCCTGAATGTCAAGAAACCACCAGAGCTGGGGTAGCAGCCTTATGGCCAGATACTTCCCTTTTTGAATGACCCAACACTGAGGGGAGAGCAGAATTACTGCCATTATATGACCCAGCCTGGGAGGCATGCAGCTCTCAATTAAAATTATATACACACTGAGTAAAAGAAAGATTAGGTGTCTGCAAAGATTGCTATTGTCATTTTTCACTTAAAGGAACAAGGAAAGATGACACCAATTCCCTGTTATGCTGTTCCTCACATTGGCACAGCCCACTCCGTCTGCAAACACGCTGCTTGACACAGCTCCTCCTTGGCTCTCATTTCCTATGTGTTCTGTGCCACCACCACCAGCAGCAATAGCTCTGTCTTCCAGCACTCCCAGCACCTGCTTTTATGCCAAGCAATTTGCTAACCTATTGCTCTCATCCCATTCATATGCCTTAACCCCCATCCCCACCCCCTGCCACTTTACCTGTGAGAAGGGACCACTGGCAATATCTTAGCAGAAATCTCCAGCACTGACCTAGAGAAACAACTTACCAGTCATGGTGCCTATTGATTAATGTTACTCCATTCTGCACTTTGCTGTGACTACCTCATTGAACATAAAACCCTTGCCATGTTGTGTTGAATTTAGGTCATTAAAGGTCATTGGATCAAGTGCACAAACCGACATGGAAGCGTGAAACAGAATCAAGGTTTTCTCCTTGCCAAGGATGTATCTATAGATAGTAGCCCACAGAATTAGACTCTTTTTTGCTTTCTGTGCTCCCATCAGTCTCACATTTTGCCTGTAGAGTAGATGACCATCACCACAGGCTTGTCCATGGACTGCCAAAGAGCACAGTCTCCTGGGAAGGACAATCTGAATCTCATCAGGATAAGAGGAATATTAAACCAGATCTCCCTCTTTTTGATTAACATCTCTAAACTTGATAGAAAATGAAGTGCAGTACTACCACTGTGTTCTTTAGCTGTGGTTTAGAAATGACTGCTTTGCTCTGCACTGAACTCAATACCCACAGTGTGTGCTAGATGGGTCTAATTTGCTCCCAAATTGGTTTAGATTTAAGACAGATGCCAGAAAGCTCCACTAGCTGTTACAGCAGTGCCTCGAAGCACAAGCCACAGAGCCTTGACCACCTCTGCAAGCGCAAGGTCACCTGGAGACACCCAGGCACGCTCTGAACAACCTGGCCCAGGTTCTGCAGGCCGTGTAGTTTGTCTGGACCAGCTGACATTGCTTCGAATTAGCCAGGACTGATGCCTGCATTAGCAGAGCTATACAGCTACATAGCTATACCTATCTGTATGACTGCTTATGGTGTTATACAGATATATTCCCTCCTGGACATTTCCTTTCCCTGCAGTGGGGAGGGCTAAAGAGGACAGCACATAGGTCTGCGCCAGAGCAGTTTGTGTGCTGGAACAAATTCAGGAACAAGTTCAGATGATCAAGTTCAGTGCAGCAGTCTTTTTAAGGCAATGCTTTGAACTCCTTCCCAGTTCTCTGTCTGCTAAAGGAGGACAGAGGCATTCTCTCCTTAGTAGGGGTATTATGAAAGAAAACATTAAATATTGTGAAGCTTGAAGATATCTGGATAATGGGGCCATGCAGCTACTTTAGATGCATTGTTGGAAACCATATAACGCACTTGTGATTTGTTAGGAAATACTGCTTTTCAATTGCTATGTCTATATAGGTACACAGTTATATAGGGGTTAAAACCCTTGCATTTTGCCATAAGTTAAATCTTACCTTTCTACTTTCTGTCCCAAGGTGAAATATTTTTGAAGATGCTTCAATAAATTGCTCCATCCATCCCTAAGTTCTGTCAAGGTAAAAAAAATAATTTTTTTCTCCATTTTACAAAATTAGAGGTGTATACTTTCCATGACAATAAATCAGGAACATTTGAGAGGAAGAGACAGACTGCCTCCTACAAAACACACAAAGCAAAATAGAAATACATACCTTATACTTCATAGCTATAAATTTATTTTTAAGTTAAAGCTTTATGACATCAGTTACTACAGACTAAATTGTCTAAATTAAAATGGTAAAATCAAACTATGAGGCATCCTCAAATAAGTCAAAAACTAGTGTGAAATACTCTCAGCGGTTTGTGTGGTTGGATTAGCTGATAGCGAGCTTTGTTAAAGTGTGGCTGCTCCCAGGTGATAAGTCTGCTCCACCAAGGCTGGGTGACTGCTTTTGTATACAAATGGAGCCCATCCCCAGAAACCAGCCACTGTACCAAAACCGTAAGTGGTTACCTAACACTATCCAGAAAACCCCAAGACAATAAAAGGATGAGTAATAAAAGCAGAAGACTCTTCTCATGTCAAAGGCTTTGAGTTATCAACGATCAAATGATGCAGTAGAAGCAAAAGTTATGGCTTAATTGATGCCATGAGGCATATTCCATGTGCAGTTCCACACAGCTTCCAAAACAGACACTATGATATTCAGTGGTGATACAGAGGTGAGAAGTAGCACCACATTTATTGATAAATTAAATTGCTTAGATCATATTTAGCTCAAGCTGGACATCACCATAGTCATCACAAAGTAATGAGGTGAACTCCAGCAGCCGTGTTCATGTGCACGTTTGGGGAACAGAAGGTCTTGAGGTGTTTTTCTCCTTTGTACTTTCTGATGGAAACCAAGTCTATGTCCATGTCCCAGAGACCTGTGTCTGGGCAGTCCTTTGGCATATAAAAGTTTTACAGCACAGCATTTAAAAATCTTTTAGTGAGAGCTGATCATCTGACAGTAACATGAAAAAAGATATTGGGACTGCTTGGGGAGTGTTAGTCTGTGCTACATGTCATTCACACAATATCAAGAGATAGTGTCTGCCATGGAAATCTGGCCATCTTAATTAAGATCAGAAGCAATAAATATGAAATAACACAACCAGCAGTACAGAAAAAATAACTAAAAGCCCTTCTGCACCAAAGGTTACCAAGACCAAGATGCCACTGTGCTGGAGGAAGCATTATTTAATTGTTTGAGATCTGGTTAAAAGACAGGAAGCAAAAAATAGGGCTTAAGTGTCACTTACAGGATGGAGAAAATATTGGAGTATCCCCAGGTACAGATGCTGGAACTAGTTTTATTTAACATCTTTATCAATGGCCTGGAGAAGCAAATGTGCAGTGAAATCCCAAAGCTTCCAGACCATACTAAGCTTTACATGTAGTCAAGTGTCACACCAATGGAGAGGAGACACAGAAGGGCTTCACTGATCTGAGCAAAAGCGTAAAGTTCCTCTTAAAAAAATAAATCACCCTTCAGAATACGCTGCATCTGCAATAGTGTGCCTTACTGACATGACTGTGTAGGAGAGGACTTCTCATGCAGGCAAGGCTTTACTCCTTCATGGGAGAGGCCATTATTCATGAAATCATAACAGCTGATGGTCCCATTCCCAGGGGGGAATCTCAAACTTCAATCACAAATTGCCTCAGAACAAACTTGAGGCTCAAGAAGACCTTGCAGCATGGCTAGATGAAATGTTGCATTACATAAATAAAACAGGTTCTGGAAAGGACCAGAGTAACATGTCCAGCTTCCAGATTGGATTCAGTAACTGATGACAGCTTATTATGTGTGAGAATACCGAGTGTTGTTCCGTTCATCATTATTCGTAAAGCAGTATTTTTTACTTTCCAAATTTGAAGAGTTGTGAGGGTCTTTTGTCCCTGAGCCATTCAAAGAAGCAAAAATCTAACTCCTTCATATTTTCAAAGACTAGTAATTAAGTCTGCTCTCTTTCATCTTCGTTTAAGCCTCTTACTCCTGTCCAAAGCCTTCATCATTACTAAATCAGTGTGATACTGATCATCTAGTTACTAGTACAAGAACACTGATGGACATTTGCAAAGCTGAAGTTTTGAAGTTTGCTGATTGGAATTGATGTCACTGAATTTTAGGAGTGGGATTTAGCACTGGATTAAGACAACTAGGTTTTGGTGTCAAAAGTGGTTAAAGTATTCAAGGAATACTGGTAGGTGTCTTGTGCTACTTTAGAGTACTTAGGTACTCTAAGCCATTTGAAGCATCCTCACAGGGTTAGCATATAACACTGAATTTGCAAAAGATATTTGAAATTTTTTGGAACAGCAGGTGGGACGTCTCATAAGCATTTAAAATTACACAGGACCTATGTTGAAATGACACAGGACCTATATTTAGATAACTGAACCCAGATGCACCTGAGTCTAATCTAGGATGAAATAAACTTGAACTTTGACATCTTAGATTTAAATAACTAACTTATTGAGCAACTTCTGTAAGATTAACTTTGTTCTTACTGTATTTGTTCATGTAATGAATATATGTTTCCTCCACATTTTCTTATCACTTTGCATGCATTACATATATGGTTTTAACTACCAGTGTTCTCCTGTTCCCAAATGGCCAGGCAGAGTATGAGATCACAGCCATTACATTCACAGGCATTAAATATACACACCCCGCATGTGCCTTCAACATGAATAGGAGGTGCATGTCCAAGTCCCAGATAGCTTTAGTCAGACCAGCCACTACTCTTTAAAAAATTCACAGCAATGTTATCTTGGCTCCGGGCTGGGTACATGCTTATCCCAGCTGCTGCTCAGCATTATGGCCTTCCTCCTACTCAGTGACCGCTCTGCAAGTGTGCAAGATCAGGTTGACCGGTGGCAGCTGGCATTGTCCTTAAAGAACAGAAGGGAGACTGCTGCTAGGATTTAAAATACATGTTTTACAGCATGCCAGTGCAAGGCAGGAGCCAATTTTATGAGATTTGGCTGATATGATATGTCTATCCTTGATGCTTTGGAACTAAAAAATAAACAGCGCCAAATATGCAAATTCAAATCATTCTATTCCATACACACGTTTTACTAGTATGATAGTGTGCCTGACATTTATGTCCTCAACTAACTCTGTATCTGGTTCATTTCTCACTCCCCAGCCCAGCCCTTTGTGATTACCAGTTATAAAAATTGGGCTTTGCAACGTACCTGGAAAATTATTATTTTGGGCTTTGTTTATACATGTCTGCACAACTCATTGCAGGTAATTTGGAGAGGCATGGTAAGCAAGAGAGCCCTTGTCTTTCCACAGTTATATGATTTGGCTACAATGTTGCTCATAACTTCACATTTATATTTAAAGAACAAATTTGTGTTGAATTTGATCTTTCTTGAACTGTTGCACTATAAAATGTATATACAGGAGTATTTATATGCACTGGGTTTTTTTATACTTTTTACTTTCAACCTGCTGAAAAACCTGCTGTAAACAAATCCTTGGGCTCCTACATTTTTCACTACTACAGGACCTCAGTAATATTGTTAAGTGAAGTCTTTCATACCCTTGTCTAAACTAAAGGGAACATTTACTGGAGCATACTTATAAAGAATTTTTGAATAAAAATCATCTTTTCCAGAGAGTCTTAAATCCACTTCACACAGAGATGCTCTAGCAGCTTGGTACTTAACCATCAGACAGGAGAGGGATGTTGTGTGACATCCAAGGTCACGAAGCACCTTACAGGCAGCATTCTGAAGCATGTACAATCAAATCCAAGCTAATTGTACTAACAGGAGAGCAGCAGGCACTCTACATTACTCTCCATTTACTGGTAAAGCCTGGCTATGAAAGAGTTCATTGTGTCTGTGTGTGTACGTGTGTGTGTGCAGATACAAATGCTGACGGCTGGCCCTTCATAGCAGAACAAAGTCAAATAGCAAGTGAAAATGAGGACATTAAAAACAACCTGCTCTGCAGTCACTTTGGTTCTTTCTTATATTTATTCGGATTTTTTTTTTATTTTAAATCAATAAGATCAGTTAGGCCAAACAAGAAGCCAACTGAAGCAATTATTCACAGTCCAACACAAACCTGTAACCAAGCAGCAGAGAAAACCCCCCAATAAAAACTCAGAAAGATAAGTAAGTGAAAAAAGGGAAATGGTGTATGTTGCTTAGTGTGCATATGAGTAGGATGGGGTCTGGTGTGCATAGCACAGGCTATAAAAGCACTTAATCACCTGTTCAAAGCCAGGGGTTGAAACTTTTTTACCATATCCTGGTTACTCAGAAGCTGTTTTGTAGTGTGGTCGGTGTAAGCTGAAAGCCACCACCACACATGACGATGCCTCTGAGGCACTGTCAGGAAAGAGAAAATGACAATATCTGGGACTCCCTGAACGTGCAAGGAGTAGCAGATTTCCATCTGGATTCAAGAGGCCAGGATGTGGTCCACATGACAGTGGAGTTTTCACTCTCCTCCTACCTGAGTGATTCACCTCAGTCACCATCAGTGTTTAAAATATCAAGTCACCTCACAGACCCTGGGTGACCACAGAAAGCCACAGAAGCCCTGTTTCTCACTGCAGTTGGACCACAGTGCTTGCTTCCTGCCTCCTGACACTTCCTTATAAATTGGAGCTCAGGGGATTCCCTCTCCCATTGCTTTTAAAAGAGCTGTTTCTAGGCTGTCCTCACTTTCCCCTTCCTGGACTTGCTGCCGTCTATAATGACTCTGCACTTTTGACCTGCAATTGCCTGCCTTTTTTTTTTTTTTTTTTAATAAAAGGGATTTCCAGCTGATATTCTTATATCATCTGGTTTCTGAGAAGTTACTAAATAATCCTGCAGATTTCTCCAGTGCCTTTGGTTCCCTGAATATATTTCAGAGAAGAGATGCACTAACCAGAGAGAATTAGTACCCCTGCTTATGGGTCCCTTTCCCCAGCTGAGAGGCTCCTACGTAGCAGCTCAGCCAGGTCCCGGCTGGGAATCTACAACCTGGTACCACTGTACACTGTATGCTCCCATAGTTATGCCAGACCCTTTGAAAGCTTTTGAAAGGTCAGACACCCGATCCATCGCATGGACCAAACTCATCTGGAGCTCAGATGAACAATTCTTCAGGTTGATTTTTATAAGCAAACAAATGTCCACTACTCTGAGAGCATGAAGGGTGCTCTCAGGGCCTAGCTCTTGGTTTTGCTGTTCAGCTGAGACTTTGTGAGTCGACTGCCACGTGCTCAGGCAGTTGTATAAATTAAAGACACTCTAGTGCAGTACATGTGATGGTTCACACAGCTGGAAGCTTATTTCAAGCTAATCAACATGCCTCTCCATCTCACAAATGCTTGAAAAACATAAGACAAAGATTACAACTCTTAGAGCAGGATGGAAGCTTTGTCCACATTAACTGAAGTCAGTGAAACTTTCCTAATTGACTCCGCTGACCTTCAAACTGGACTACCCCCAAAAATTTTCAAGGCATTTGAGAGCTCTGGGAAGCTTTAAGGGAATGATATACCATGAAAGTGCAGTAAAACGAGCCAGGAGGAATTGGGAAGGTGAAAAGGCTTCTGACATCTTTGGACCATGTGCCAGAGACTTGGCACAGTTCTCAGCTGCCATAGGGAATGCCTCAAGAGGAGAAGATGGTAGTATTTACCCTGAAAATGGACAAGGTATTAGTATTGTTACTACCGTATCTCTGAGCTCAGAGGCCTTCTCTTTGTGCCAAGAGAAGCAAAGGTTCAACGTGGGTTTATTCTTGTAAGCTGTCACATGTCTCTGTAATAAACTTACAAGACATGGAAACAACAGTGGACATGAACCAGGTGTCTCAACTCTCTTGTTCAGGCTTACTTTATCCAGTGACTCTTCCTGAATAAATATCATAACTGTATGAAGGATTGTTATATCCCAAATATACCTAGATAATGGACACATATTTTAAGCTTTCTCTGTTCCATAAAAACCTAAATAATAATTTATTTATCATTTAAAGAAGTAACACTGAATGGGTTTCTTGTGTGGCCATGCATGCAAATGCTTCTATCTTAGTGTTATGGAAATGGGAGTCAGGGACGTGTATCGATCAAACTTTTCCTGATTGGGTTTCATTTTCTTACCAGGTTTCCCTGTGAATCCAGCAGTCTCAAACCAAACAGATCACTCAAGCACTTGTAAATCTCTAGAATAAAACGTCCAGGGGGGCCAGCAGGGTCTTGGGGTCACCTTTCCCTCCCATGGTGCGGTCAGATGTTAGGGCAGCAGCCTCCCTCCCTGCCCAGCCTCTCACCCGCAGAACCGCTGCCAGAAACACCGTCCCTGGCCCTCCATCGTCCAACTGGGTGAAAGGGAAAGCTCCAGGCACAACCTGCCTCTTATCACGGACACAGGCCAGACCTGGCAACAAAACATTAAACAAATATGTATTAGCAACAGAAAGCCCAATCTCAAAAGCCCCTAAATCCAGCTTCTCTGGCGCAGAGTTGCAGTCCCCTCTAGTGGCTGTCTGACACCAGGGAAACCTCACCAGCACTTTGAAAAGACCAAAGGTCAGGTCCACGTTGGTATATGTAACACAGTGAAATCAATAGATACACGCTCGCATACCTGTTGTATAGAAATAGGTAAAGACAGGCATATGCAAGAAATTTTCAGTTATGAATGTAAATGTTTTAGGCCTGAAGGACTGGCTTTTTGGGATCAATCGCACAGCGTTTAACACATTTATACACATGCGTATACTTACACGTACATATACATTTCTTAGTGCCATTCACTCTGTGTTGGTTTTTAAATCAGCACCCTACTAGATAGCCTTTCTTTTTTATTTAGGCACTTGCTGCTCGTAGACAGACATGAGCCAGAAAGAGCTCGGAAGAGATAAACATCACATTCCTGGACCTCTTTCACTTTGCGAAGGGAAGAGGAAAAGCACCCCAATAACAGGATGTAGGTTTCTCCAACGGAAAACATGAGGGAAACTCCCAGCACCGCTCAGTAAACCCCAGCAGTTTTTTAGCCAAAAGCTAAAAATGACCCGATGAGCCAGCGGCACCTTTAGTAAGGGAGAGGGCAAGGGGGGTGCCTTGACATGGCCCACACTGCGTATTTTAAGCATGTGTTTGAGCATGATGTGAAAGCCATGCCAGGAAAGCTCATCAGCCTGGATTTCTATGATGCAGCTGGATGCTGCAGGCCCCAGATAGCCAGCCGCCGAAACGCCTGGGGATGACACATCACAGCAAGCTTTTCAGCATGGCTCTCAGTAAGTGCTTTTCAGGTAAAAAACACATACAGTTAAAGAAATAAGATAAGGACACATAGACACGTGCTTTCCCTCTAGTTGAGAAAAGACAAGAAACAGAAAGAAATTTAACTGGGAAACTGAAGTAAAAAATAAGATTTTTGCCTGTGTAGTGACTTTGTGTCAAAATAAGCGGTATAGAAGGTGGATGGCACCACTGCTTTCTGTTTCTGTTTGCTTACACGCAAGTGGGTTTTGTGCCTTGCTGTCCTGGGAGGTTGCTGCATTTCACATTATTTGTGCGTTATATACTTTTAATAGCACCTAATGAGATATTTTCTGCAGAACCCTCCTCTGTCTCTAACACATGATCCATTGCTCCCATCCATAGTATTACATGCCAAAAATAGCTCCCAGCTACTACCCACTATTCTGAGTATATCACGCAAAAGAAGCACAATAGAGGAGGCAGACATAAATAGAAATCATGTGTAATGCCTCAGTATATTAGGTAGAAATGTTTTTATCTAGTAATAGAAAAATATGTTTTAAAAGAGTACTATTAAGGGTGATTTGAAAAATCAAAATGCACTAGCAAAAAGGATTATTGTAATTCCAACTTCTGTAAACGCATTGGCATTGTCTTTCCTTACATGATCTCATCCTATTCTTAGAAAGATTCATATCTTATTTAGTACTCGCAGGTTGAATGGGATAGAGACAGGTGGGGAAAAATGTTTTTCCAAAATGGTCTAAGCTTTCAAAGAAAAAAAAACTCTTTTTGAACTGAAATGAACCCTCACACTTTTAATAAGGCTAATGTGTTTTTTTAAAATACAAAACCTAACCCCTTAATTCATAGAAGAAAGTGAGAGATTTTCACCAGCTCTGAAAGGAACAGAACATTTTGCCCGTTTGTACCACAAAAACTGGTAAGTGTGGATGAGTGGTAAAGGTCAGGAGTGTGGTCATAGGGTGGAGAGTATATTTTTAGTGGTCACCACTTCTCACCCAGTTTTGCTAGGGCTCCCTCTCCCTCTGGGATGGCCTCAGTCTTGTCTTTTCTACATTCCTGCCTCCAAGCCTTGCTCCTATTTCCCCCCTGCTGGGCCAGGCCCACTCCCCCTGCCCTGGACCGCTCACGGAGCATAGCTCCTCTCTCACCCACCTCCCATCACTTCTCCCTACCCACAGGGCTCGATCCCACGAGTTCAGATTTCTAATTTCTCCTTCAGACTTCTCAGCCAGTCGCAACATCCTTGCCCCGGGCACCTCCGTCCCTTGTCCTCATGTCCTTGCCTAGCCCATCTCAAAGCTCCACCTATCACCAAGTCCTTGTTGGCTCTGCCATCTCTGTTCTCCCTCTGCCCAAGCTTATCTTGCACTTTCCTGGTCCTTGTCCATAGTTTCTTTGCTTCCTTCACAAGCCATCAGCCTCTGTACCATCCATCATTTCCTTTCTTACTTTACAGTCCCAGTTTCCTTATCAAACAAGTCCCAGGCAATGAGGTCAATGAATCCAGAATCCGGTCATCATAGGGACCTTTATCTAAGTTTTTAAAGTCCCACGGAAAGCCATGGGAAGAACGTCAAAGAAAAAGCTCCAAGAGATCCAGAAGAGACCTTGTTTAGCCCCTTTAATTTTTTTAGCAGAGAGCTTTATATGCCTCAGAGGAGCATGCCAAAGAAACCCCTAGGAACAGGAATCACTTCTCTCTGCTGTCCTGGAGTAGAGTTGTGGAAGAATGAGTCATTTTGCAGATCAAAAGGTCTGGGAATTGTTCTTGTTTACAAGAGACGTGGATTCAAGATCTAAGCTGAAAACACACTGATTACACAGGAGATCAAAGTAAGAACATCAAATACATCTGACCCAGATGTAACACGGCCACAAGGGCCTTTATGGTTTTGTCATGTTATGCCAAGCCGTATTTCCATTTAAAAACAAACAGCACCTTATCTGAGTAGGATGGGACATCACAGACAAATGCAAGTTTCACCGTTTTGCTTTGTCAAAATAATATATGTAGTTTTCAGGTTTTCATTTCTTTATCCAGGTGCTTGAATGCATAACATCTGTTGCTTTCATCCCTAATTCCCAAATGATCCACTGCCAAGCCATTAAGGATGGAAGTTTTACAGATGCCATGTGCTCCTAGTTCAAGCATATGTCATTTCACTATTGTTCCTAAACTGCTTTGTCCCCCCAGGGAAACCTGAACAGAACTGCGAAGAGACACCAAACAAACATGCTCTGCATAGCTGCATTGGCTACCAACACTGTTGAGTCACCTTCATGTTACAGGAGGACTGAAGGGAAAACAGCTCTGGGGAATCAAATCACAAATTCATTCCACTATCTAGTACAACAAGCTCCTGCATCTCTACTTCAGGCCAGTGCTACAGTAAAGAAGCAGGCTGGATAACTGTGGTTTTCAAGTAGATATTAAAACCAGATTTTGTAACATTAATGCTTATTTAACTATGCAGGCTGCAGAGTAAGCGTTGACAACATAAATGTCAATCAAAGGACATCGTAATTGCATGGGAAAGGAAGATCAAGAAGTGCAAATGTATAATATACTTAATGTTATCTGAATTGCTAACAGTGCTTTTTAAATGATCAATTACCAGCTATTGTACAGCAAACCATTATATACATACTGTACATATATAGCATACAGCCTTCTCGGAGGTAATTTCCCCAGCATCTGAAGGCCTCACCCCATAAACTGATGCAACTTTGCTGAAGTTTTGCCAGCTGAGGATCTGGCCAGTTACAATGACAAGGTTTTTTCCAGTTTACTTATTTCATTCCATTAAGTTAATTAAAATAACAAAAGATAAAGGGTCTAAGTAATGAGGTCTTGATATTTGGAGACATAGTGGCTTCAAATATTAATGCAACAATGAGTTGCAGTTTCAGGAGCAAACAGGCAGAGACACTTATTGTGTATAAGGCAAAGACTGTATAAGATGTGAAACAACAGAACCTGGCATTGCTGAAAACAAGTGTTTGAACCCTCTTGGTAAAGGCAGTAGTAATAATGACAGCTATCTATTCAATACCTGAAAATGTTCTTTATAGTGTTTTAAAGGATGCAAGGAGAATAAAGTTTCAAAACACCTCAGTATCGGTCAGCAACAGAGGAGACCACACAGAACAAATGAATCATCTGCTGGCCAGAGGTACAAATTACTCAGTGAGTACACAGATGAAGTCAACATGAACTGACAGGGCACTCACAGGGTAAAGCACCATTTAACATCAGTATTAAGTTTGTACCTAAGCAGGAGTCCACAAGAAATGGAGGTTTTTGTAATGGTAGCTTTCCTTACCTCCTCTGCTGGAGTGAGAATAAAATGTATTTTGTGCTCTTCAGTGAGAACTCATGAGCGTTTTCATCATTAGATTCCAAACTAAACACAACTCAATTAATATAAAGCCTGGAAAGAACCCTAAAACTTAATAAAATTCTGCAGTGCAGATAATCCAAGGCCAGGTTTCTAGTAGGTGAGGTTTATCGTCTAGCAGGCTGAAGCTATACAAAAGATAGTGAATACAAATGCTTGGATTTAAAGTGAAAAAGAAGGGGATACACCATTTTCCTGCTAAACAAGTTCTGTGTGGCTGTGTTTGCCATGATTCACCTTCACGACTTGCTGCATTCACTGCTCTGCGCTTTATACATTGTGGTACTCTTTTTTAGGGAGGAAGTGGAAACAGGTGGTTTCAGTTACTTTTGTGGGTTATATTTGATGAACTGTCATATTCTGCAAGAATCTAATTGTCTTCTGGATGCTTTCCTTTCTGATTTTTTTTTTTAGATGAACACTCGGCAAATACTGGGTGACATGAACACAGACAGCTTTTTTCCAGTATAGTTTAATTACCCTGAAGTCTAAGAGAACTAAGAATCTGCTTTTCTCCTGTATTTCGCCAAGTCCTTGTCTCACTGAGCGGGCACCTCATACCATAGTTTTGCCTAGTTGTACGTTCAGGAAAGGAGTATATCCTAAGAAGAAAGTAATTTCCTGTTCTGACTGGGTATAATCAATGAGTCTCTAGCATTTCACAGGTGGTTTTTATTACTTAAACTATTCCTAACCCTACCCTATAAAACAGCTCCATAACATAGAGGTGTATTTCTGACTGAAGACGCTCATGTGGGCAGTGCGTAGGGGACACTTGTGGGGTTTGACTGACATATTTACCATCAGGGGCCTCATGAGGAAAGGTTCAGCTTGCCATGAGTTAAGGAGTAGGCAGTCTTTCCACAGTGGGGAGCATATGAGAAATAGTGATGTACTTTTCTGTTTCCATCACCTTCAGCCCAATGAGAGGACAAAGTCACTCCTACAGCAGTTTATAACAGCACATAGATTACTTCAAACTTAGCAGGCTGAGACCTGCTCCTAAGAGCTATGTTTCTAATTAGGGAACAACTGCTACACTGTATTAAATCCATTTTGGTGGCTTCTATGCCAAGGGAATCCTTGGCTGCCCTGATGAGTAAATCAACACCCACTTAGCCTGCAGCTAAGTGGAACCCAGACAATGAGAACTGCCTAGAGCTTCTGAATCTGAAGGTTTTGGTTTTGAATGAGGTTATTGAGCATCCAGATGAAGATTTCTCAAACTCAGCTGCTGCTCACAGACAAAGCTGCCTTGGGGTCCCCGTGCTCCTGCTCTGAAGGGAGCCCACAGCCAGCATGCAGGTGGCTCAGTGCCAGACACGAGTGCTGATCCAGTCAATGCATCTACATCGAGGAGTTCCTCAGCACATTATGCCCAGCATCTCCTGACTCTTTTAAATAGCCCTGGCAGTAAGGCTAGCTCCACATGGACAGCTTACCACACAGTGCACCCTAGATATTGTAAAGTAACCTATATATGACATCAGCACTTAAAAAGTTTTTTTGGAGAGACTTCATAGAGGAGCAGAGAATTCCTAAGTAGCCCTAAAAGCTACCACTGCGGGACACCACAAATTTCATACACAAATCTGGACACATAGAAAATTCATGCTTTCTTTTGGAAGACTTGGAAGATACTAAGCAGGTGTTATCACAAATACCAAATAATTTAATTGCAACATACAGGTGTGGTCCTGATTGGTATCTAAGGCATCTGATGACTTACTGTAAACTGTCCCCCATAATTACATTTTTTGGAGAAACTATGAAATTGGTACAGAAAGCAGACTTTCACAGACAATTATTACCAATTTCAATTGAATAGCAAATTATTTCATTAATAGTAATGGAAAATTAGGTTGAGATATATAATTTACCGAATTGGTAGACATACTCAACCAGCATAACAATAGAATCTTACATTTAAAATATAATCCTTGCATAAGAAGCCTCACCCTAGAGAAATGACATGCTATTTATTAGTAACATAGTGTAGCACTAAAACTACTATACAGCTGATGGGATTTGGGATTAATTATCATTGCTCCGTCCCATAACACTTCTGCAGGCATAAATTCTTACCTATGTGATAAAATAGTTTATAAAATATGTCTGTCTGTTGACTGGGGGGTGTTCAGTCTGCCAGCAGAAGTATTTCCAATAAGAAAAAGACATATTCTTCTGTTCTTGTCCGTGGTGAAACTGCAATGCAGATCTGCCTTGAAAAATATATGCTGATTCTGAAGTCTTAGTGCTTTTGCCTCCAAGCCTCATTCGTATCCTTAGTCTGTGATAACCTGCATTCAAGTGGTGCAGTACTCCACAGCCAGACTTGATTTCCATCATTGCATACCCATTACAATGACATTTCTGCTAATTCAAGCCAAATTAAGCCTCCCTGCAAGACAAAAGACTATAAATTTCTAAAACGGGAGGGACTGATTTTGTTTGCTGAGTGCTACTTACTCTGTTTTCTCAGTTTCATCAGGGATATAATAGTCTGACTTTGCATTAAGCCACTGACACTTCTAAAACAAGAAATCATCATCAAGACAGCAGCAAAAAATATTATCTATGTTTTACTTGGACAACAGTTTCATAAATATTTTTATTTGTAATTGTACTCAGCAGACTATCAGGCTTTGGTTAAGGTGTATAAACATACTGCCAGCCCTGCTCAGTACTGCTTAACCCTTGTAGAGAAAGTCTACAATCATAATAAACAACTCTTAGCATCTCTGTGAAGCACCGAATGTGGACTGGCACTGTACCAAGAGATCTTCAGCCACCCCAGACTGGCGCTTTGGGAGGAGAGTGTTTTTAAGAGGCATTCAGCACCTGCGGGCCCAGAGATGCAGTTACCAGTATCATCCAAATTCCTGCCACCAGTCACACTCAGTCCTTATTTGCAAGAACTTCCCATGTCAGAGTTTGGCTTACGAAGATACTTTGCTTTTTCTTACATGTGGGCAAGCAAAACCATTTGCTATTCAATAGTTGATATTTATTCCTTTGTTTAACCCCTATTCTTGCATTTCTTTAGAGTTCGAGATTTTTCTTTGTGAGAGGACCAGAATAAATAAAGTTTTCTCTGTTACTCAAATACTCTAAATCGAGTACTTGGATAAAATCTATTTCTCGTCTTTCTTTTTTGAGCTTTTGTTCCTTTCTGAAAGCTCACTTGCTCCAATACAGGAGTCCCCAATGACTAGGGTATTTTCCTTGCAACAGACCTCTATAAAACATTGGCAGAAAGGTTTCTGTTTTGTCTTATTTATTTTCAGTGCTCTAAAGTCTCAGTCATGGTCCAGTTAAAAGCTGTGGGCAAATCTTCCACTGATCACTGCAATGGTCACACTTTACTTGCAGTGATACCCCAAAACGACAGGGCTGGCTGCACAATTCGGGCTAGTTACGTGCTGACTAGTCCCATCCCTTCTGCAGTGTTGAATCCCTGGGGATCATCCAGGATTTTACTGGTGAGGAAAAGCAGCCGATATGTCTCTTCAGATGCCAACAGAAGTGAGGTAAGCCGAGAATAAGAGCGGAAAAAATGTAAGCAGCGAGCAAAGGCCTTTGGACAGCTGCAGTCTGAGGAAGGAGAGAGGCTGCAGATAAAAGCCAGGAGGGAGTGGGGAGGAATGTGGCAGGTGGGGAAGGGAGGGGCAGAGAAAGCCAAGGAGTTAGCCAGAAAAAATGATCCTCAGCATCGCTTAATCAGTATCACCAGTCATCTCCAAAATCCGTTTGGTGTTGTAAAGCCTTCAACTTTTCTCCTGCCTGTCTGCCTGCATGCACAACTTTACTAATTAGCTAAATGTTTGTACATAACTTTGAAGCTGGAGAAGGCCATCCAAACAAAACAACTTAAGCTGCATTTGCAGCTGGAAAAGAATAAAAATTCTTTTTGTCCAGTTTCAGTAATTTCCACTAGAGTAGAGATTCTGAAAATCACTTTCTACTTTAAACAGGAATCACTGTATCTAAGAGCTTTTGTCCTGGAAAATATGTTGTGACTCCTGCTAGCAGAAACAAGTATTCTACAAAATCATTCATCATTTGTCACCAGGACATACATCACTCACTATGAAAGAATGAGAGGTTAAAGAAGTTTCATGAAGTTTAGTATTTCTTGACACGTCCTCAAAAGAAAAGTTGGTTTTGCTAAGAAGAAAGAACATTTTGTCCTGCTGTTAATGCCATCCCCTAACAAGCCTTGTTTTTATTAGAACTGGTACCTTTTGGGGAAAAAAAGGAAAAATTCAGAAGTTTCCATTTGGAAAAGGGAAGGATTGGGGACAGTATGTATTTGTCATGTTGCGTTTTGTCATTTTCTCTGCACATCTATTTTATTATTGCTGTGGGAATGCAGCAAACTGCTGATTCCCTGAACAAGAGGCTGTGTAAATTCCAGTTATGACCATACAACCAAACCTTGTATAATCAAAAGCAACTTTTTCTCCCTGCCTGTATTTTGCTTGACTTCTTGCCAAAAATGCAGCTGCCTGTCCTTATAAAATCTACATTAATTCTCAGTTTTGTTTGAATTGGTATAAGATATGCTCCACAGTTCAAAGCTTGTAGTTATTTCATCATTTTGGATACCTCTCATTGAGGTATTTGAGTGCTTCACCCACTTCTGTGGTGATACGAATTTCACAAAAGCACTAGCAAGCACAAAATCGCTTTGATCTCTGCGTTCGCTAGAGGTGTTTGGTTTGCACCAGATGCCACTGTGTTCATCCAAAGCCCAGGCTGCTACGGGCCTGTCAGGTTCTCCAGAGCAAGTCAGGAAACCATGAAGATGCTCTGAATAACAGTGACTATGGGTGGCCACTAAGTCCACTAAGTTTCCTCATTAAGGTCAAAGCTTTCCGTTCCTGAGTCTGGCCTCCAAATTCAATGGGAGGCACTGAAGTCATTTCACCCTCTATATTAGGAGAGATGCCTTCCTACCTCACACTGGGGTGAGGTAGCTTGAGGTGGGTGGCTTGCTCCCCAAGCCAGCCTATCAAGTACAGGTCTGCCCAAAGAATAAAGCTCAATGAGGCAAATGATCCAAAAATCACACAGGCAATTTACAGCAAGGCTAGACCTAGAACTCAGAAATCTCATCCATGCCTGCACTCCAACACTGTCCTTTCCCATGGATCTGTTTATGGACATGCTATCTGAACCTCCCGCGCTTTCAAAAAGGTACCTCAAAGGCGTCCCTGGAAAAACTCAGCAATCTTTGTTGTTATCTTGCAGGATGCAACTGACTGGCACCTCGGTGTGCTACCATTACACACATCTTAATTCATCAGTTGCCTGTCCTTGCTGACAGGTGTAAGTCAAAAAGCTTTGGAGATGTGTTCCACAGCTCTTCTTGTGGAAGAACCAAAGCAAAACGTCAGTGTGCCACTGAAATGACTTCTGTGGGAAGGCCCTGCTCATTCCATTTCACTGGCATCGTCTTCACCATATATTCAGAATTATTCTAGTTTTCAGAAGATTCTGTGTTTTGCTCCACATGTCATCACATCTATTTTTTCCTATAGTCCCACTGTTTTTTAAAAAAAAAATTGTTGAGGTGAAGCTCACCTATGGTTTGGATGCTTTGGTAAAAATCTTATGTTTAGTGCTTATAGAGGACAACAGCATTAGAAGAAGCGATATTTGCAATGACAAAGCTCAGCAGTGACTGCTTCCCACAACCGCTTATTTTTACAAATCTCCATCATCTTCTTCAACCTGCTACTAGGAACTATAAAGTTTTTAAGGCTTTCATGGGACCTTAAATACCACTACGAAGTTTACTTTGCAGTATTACATTTTTTTTCCCCTTTCTTTATATTTGTAAACACAAGGACTCAGAATAAAAAGTATAGGACATCCATTTTTTCACTGGCAAACTCAGAAGGCCGTGATCCCGTGATAAAATCCCCCTCTACCCCAGAGAACAGTGAAACTTTGTCACAGCACGAGTATTTCCTGGAACCATTTTTAAGTTCAGAAATAAACAAATTTCCCATGGAAGTTTATTCAACTGCTATTCAAAGAACATTAACTCATACAGTTGCTTCTTTCCAGTACTGTGCTTCTAACTCATGTAAACACTGTGTTCTTACTTCACATTGTGGGAAGCCCAAATATTATTACAATAAAGAATGCAAGCCAATAGGGAGCGTGTACTACCACTGGTGATGACTTCCCTGGTAAATATCATACTATTTTCAGCGTAATAGCAGATAACTCTTCAGAAGCAGTACATATTCTTGTTTATAGAATACTATGAAAACTGGCAGGTTTTAAAATTGCTGTTAACAGACACATAAGTTCACAGGATTTGGAACACATGCTCTGATATAGCTAAATTCAACAACCACGGATGTTTCCTGTGGAAGTGTGAGATGTAGGACAGGGGTCAGCATCTTCTCAAGTACAGTGTGCCAGACTACTTTTTTTTTCCCAAATGAGAAGCTAAGTGCACTGGAAGGAGCTCAGTGGGAGCTAGGAAATACGGCCTCTGAAAGGGATGATGCAGCCGAGGGTTTCTCCCTTTTGTGAGGCAGGGACATCTGAGACCTGAACTCAGAAAGAGTCAAGTGAGCCACCAAATGTCTTGTCAGGACTTAGTAGCCCCTGCTCTTTATACCTGAGTGACATTCAGGATCTACCTCTCCTCCACCTTTGGCACTTATGCATATGTTGTTGACCCTTGCCAAAGACTGAAACATTTCAGCCCTCATGCAGATCTCTCTCTCTTCAGTAGCGCCATGTACTGCTTGAACCCTCCAGGCCAGTGCTGAACCCTCTCACATGTGTATTAAATTTTAATTGCCCCTGTCACACTGAAGACAGTGAGATTATTCATAACCTTAAAATGAAGCATATATGTTATTGTTTGAAGAACATCAAGCACGCACCCATGCTGATCTACTTGATTCAGCGAATTGGTTAAACCTCTGCTTAAATCCCACTAACTTTATGGGAAGAGGACTATGTATATGCTTGGCTTTGAGTACCTTCTACTTAAGCTTTACACACTTTCCTGAGTAAGGATGTAGATGTGTATATTTGCATGGATTTACTTTCTTCTGAAGAGTGCCCAAACCAGGTGTATAAAACCCACATGTACATATACAAAATACAAACACAAGGATTTTACATTTGAAGCAATGTGTATTCCTCATGCCAAACTGAAATGACGTTTCTAATTATTATATTTGGCACTTCTATCATACTGTTTGAATGGTCTTCATGGTAGTGGCAAAGAAGAGTTAAAATAATCTTGCATGTTTAAACTGATGATGGTTGGAAAAATAAAACAGCTCTAAGGAGCAGATGAGTGACCTCACCTTTCTTCAGGAAACAAGAACGCTGTCTGGTCTATACATATTCCAGTACATAATTCCCTCCTTGCTAATCTTTTACTTTTTCTAACTATCAAACCATAAAAAATGAAATAAAAGGGGGGAGTACACTAGACTGTGACCTTCATAACACCACACATTTTTACTGCCCCAATACATTTCCACAAGGTTTTGGGAAAAAAGAGGTAGAATTTAGTTGGCTGTAATGTCAAGTCAACGGTCTCATACAAAACACTGCTGTACTGTGCCTAATGAGTCATCAGCTTTCATTAAAACTCATCTGGTTCAGGTGGTGCCAGGTTGCAAATTGATCATAAAAGCGGTTCCATTAGTCTCAGTGCTCTGATGATCCTGGGAGCTCCAGATGTGCCAGCAAGAATCCTGAAGAGGTTCCAGGTGTTTCTGGCTACCTCATTGCTCTGCTTCTAATCTGCAGAAAACATACAGCTGTAGGCAATAGGAACAACTGGTGATATAGCTGACTGGCAGAAGGAAAGACTGAAAAACAGTGAGGGAGCAACAGTTGTGCTTTAAATAAACTGCATTTGTACAGATGAGTAATGACATAAACATACGTGGTTTTTAGAGAAAGATTATAAGCCTTTAAAAATAAAGGTCCTTCTTATAATGAGGTTTACATCATCCTGTCAAGTATAGTGAACTGTGCATTTGTGCCTTGTACTTTGACTATCACATCACACAAAAGGTATGTAAGCTATGTAAGAAAGACTATTTTTCTTCTTGAAGTATTATTTTTCAAAGAAAAGATAAAACTCTGTTCCTCTCTTATTTCCCAAATAGGTTAGAAATCCATAACCTAATTTTGTAGTTTTGCTTGTAGCAACTTTATGTATAAATCTGTAATCCACAAGCCTACAAACTTTTAGGCTTTATGCATGTAATTCATTCTGTTAAAGGCAGTGGAACTATTGATTTGAATGAAAATGAAGTGTAAACATGAGAACTCACAGAAAATTGAGATGTACCCAAGCTGAAGGAATGGAATGACAGGAGCTTTATGAAACTCAACAAGGACAAACCCAAATTCCTGCACTTGGGAAGGAAGAGCCCCTTGCAATGATACAGGCTGGGGACTGACAGCTGGAGAGCAGCTCTGTGGAAAAAGCCCTGGGGGTCCTGGTGGACGGCGAGATGAGCGTGAGCCAGCAGCGCCCTGGCAGTAGAGAGGGCCACCAGCCTCCTGGGCTGCATTAACAGGAGCAGAAGGATCAAGGATTCACAGCAGTGCATGGCAGGAGGGCAAGAGACAACAGGTAAGTTGGAACAAGACAGGTTCAGCCTGAATACCCAGAAAAACATTTTGACTGTGAGGACAGTTGCCAAAAGAGGTTGTGCGGTCTCCATCCTTGGAGGTTTTCAAGAGTGGGTAAGGCAGCTACTCAAACCTCATGGCTGACCCTGCTTCAGCAGATGGTTGGATGGCAGACATCCTGAAGTCCCTTCCAACCTGAATTTTCCTGTTTCTAAGATCATGTTATTTTATATGACTGAGAAGATCTCAGTTGTTTGTGCTTTTGCAAAGAATGCAGTGTAGAAGATTCATTCAAAGAAGTATATGACCTATTCATCAGTTTTACTTAAGTGCAATCAGGCCGATATAATTAAAGAGATCACATTTTTGGCCCCTCCCCTCAGTACTGTAACTGTGTTTGAGATAGTGACCTCCTGAAGCAGCCAATATAACAACAACTTCTTGGAAGCTTAAGAGTACCCTCTGCTGGCTTAACATGAAAATTATGAAAATCTGCAGCACAATCTACTGAAACAGCATTGCAGAGATACACTCCTTTCCCAGCATAGCACAGCTGTGGATCTCTGCATGGGGCAAACAGCTGTGCAGTAACATTTATAATCTACAAAGGGAATGCCTGAAGCAACATCGCACCACGCCTGCCACAGAGCTCCCTTTCCCAAACAACAGGAATTCCAGAGCTGTCATCCCATTAGGATGCCTGTCTTGTCAAATAGCCTGTCAAACGCCATCTGTGTGAAGAGCTTTAACATAAAATAAAACTTATTCTGGGGACACTCTGTTTGTTTTGAGCATGAACAGCGTGCAATGAATTGATAACAGAATTATGTCCTAAAAGACGGAACAGCTTGTGTCTTAATGACTCATCTTTCTCCCTTGCGAGCTCATGGGAAGAGTTTATCCACCTTCTACAGCTCACACTGCAATGAAATTTCTTGTTGCGAAGCTGACATCAGGTAGGAAGAATTTATTTTAATCACTGCATATATTATAATGTATAATGAAAAAAAAAAGATACAAAGCTATTAAGTACTTCAATTGAAAGGTGTTTATTTACCTATACTATGGCATATAGCTCTATACATACCTACCTATGAAAGTATTTCTTTATAAAAATAAGCATTTAGATGTATAGATAAGTAAATGTAAAAATACAGTTGAGACACAATTCTTTGTTTCCTAACCTGATTACTAAGGAGTAGTAATTACTAAGCAGCTGCTGCTTTAGGCTCTTGGACAAAATTATTAAAGAGCTCCAAGAGATTGCCATTGATGGTGGATACCATGCCACCCCTTTCTGGTGGCTGCTTCATACACCTGATGACTTCCCACATTCCTTCTTCTCCATTCCCCGTGATGTGTGATCGTTTTATTTGCCAACACTGAGCAGCCACAGCTAACCTTGCTGTTGCTTGATAAATAAATGAAACAGTAACTTTCTTAAAGTATGTTACAAAGTCACTGAGGGGACCCACTCATACAGCAAAAATTCTGAATTTCCTGATAGCAAGTTAAAGTTGATCTTAGCACTGAAACTACATGTTTCGTTGCTTTACGTAACTGCATTTCATATGAAAATGTCAGCTGTTGTTATGCTTTTCTAAATGGTAGTTTCTGGCCTTCTTTGCTTCAGTGCTTGAAAACGTGATATTGCCTACTCCAGGAACCAGACAATTTGAAAGCGAACTAAAAACCTGCATATTAGTTATGTTAAATGTCAAAGATGAGTCTCAGTTCCCTGAATCTGTTCCTCTTCCATCTTTTGCAAGGCAAAGATCTTATACAAGACGACCTTTTATGTCTGTGCATTACCTCAAACAAATGAAGCCATGATCACAGCTGCATGCGGGAAAGTTCTTATTTATTGTGCTAGTCATTAAAAAGAATTACTATCAAATGAGCACCTGACAATGTGTTCTGATAGATAAAATAATAGGGAATGATGGAAAAGACATTACCTCAGCAATTTTGTAATTAGATACTGCATTTCCAAATGGCACAGAGAGAATAATTCCACACTGGCAAGGGAAGAATAAGATGACCCACAAAGTCTCTCCCATTAGAATACTGAATAATTTACTCACACATCCCTTTTTTGGGCAGCCTTTCTTATCTAGAAAAAAACAAAACAAAGAAAACCCCAATATGTAGGCCACCTTATTTTTTGGTTTTAAAGTGTGAGTTCCTCCTTCCTCCTCCTCCTTTATTAAAAAAAAAAGCCAAACTTTTTTTTTAAACTAAGAAATATTAAAGAAAAACAATGTAATTTTTTTCCTATTAGAAATTACAGGTACACAGAATGGGCAAGAATAACAGGATCCAGAGTAGATTCCTAGAAGACACTGAAAAAATTAATGTGAAGCAGAAGTGATTTAAGTTAAGGTGCCTTTTCTTTTTTCCTCAAGGAAGGTAAATATGCTTAGTCCAGGTATGATATCTGTCAAAAAGAGGACAGAAAGTACTGAGTTTATAAAGTTACTGCATACATAATCTACGAAAATGAGAGATTATACTACATGGACATTACAGATTTGCAAAACATGAAGCACCGTCACCAAAGTACCCATAATAATTTCTCAAATATGCTTAGAAGTACTGACATAGCAGCCCCAAGATGTACTTAAAGATGATCGTCCCAATGATAACAAGCTTAACTTGAGCATTCATCTTACAGCTAGTATGAAATCAAATTTTTTCCCTTTTTTTTTTTCCCTCTTGGACTTACTGTGCCCTGCGAATACAGAAGAATTTAGCAAGAGAAGAATGTTTCTCCTAGCTGCACAACTTTTCAGCTACTACTCAAGCCGTTTCTGCACTAGTGGATGCAGTGGTAGACGTGGATCCTACATATCAAATGCTATGATGTAAACTGGGGAATGGGTGAGGATTAGGGCATGACTCTACTTACAAAAGCAAACTAAAAAGATGCCCCTGAGCCCCAAAGAGTCTACAGTCTCCCTACTGACAAAGGCTAAATTAGGAGGGTCAAATTCAACAAAAAAGCATCATTAAGTAGAGAGACAATATTTTTACCTCAGCAGCAGACCAACTAGTGTAAGCAACTACCATTTTGCCATCACAGCAATAGCAGGATCATAACCCTTGACGTCAGGAGAATAGATCTTGGCCTGTTCAAGGATCTGCTTGGAAGGGAAGCTAAGGCAGGCAGTCCTAGATAGAAGAAGGGTCCGGAGAGTTGGTTGATTTTCAGTGATCACCTTCTCCAATCCTGATGCGTGGGAAATCAAGCAAAGGTGGTAGGAAGCTGGCACGAATGAACAAGGAGCTCCTGACTAAACTCAAGATGTAAAAAGGAACACACGAGGTGGAAACAGGGGCAAGTGACCCAGGAGGAATACAGAGACACTGTCTTAGGATGAAGGGATGGGGTGAAGAAAGCCAAAGCCTACCTGAGTAGAACTGGCAAAGGATTTGAAGAGCATCAAGGGCTGCTACAGGCATGTCTGCAGCAAATGAAAGATGACAGAAAACATGAGCCCACTGCTGTGGGCAGGAGAACTGGTGACAAAGGACACAGAAAAGGCCAAGGTACTCAATGCCTTCTTTGCTTTGGTCTTTACGGGTAAGATTTGCCTTCAGGATTCCCAGGTCTGAGGGAATGTATGGAACAAGGAAGACTTACCTGGAGGAGAATCAGATCAGGGAACATTTAAACAAGCTGGACAGACAGTAAGCCCATGGGGCCTGATGGGATGCACCCATGAGTGCTGTGGAGGCTAGCCAATGTTATTGCAAAGCCACTCCTGATCATCTTTGAAAAGTGATACAGATTGGAAAAGGTTCTCAAGGACGTGAAGAAGGCAAGGTTGTCAAGTCTCCATTCCTGGAGATATTCAAACCCCAAGTATACATGGACCTGAGCAACAAGGTCCTGCTCCAGCTGACCCTGCTCTGAGCAGGGTTGTTGGCTTAGACAACCTCTAACACATTCTACCCTCATCCATTCTGTGATTTTGTCATGCCAGAAATTCATTTGGCTTATATTGGCAGTGGCAAAGCTCAATTTTGGTCAAGTGGCAGAATGAGTTCCAGCTGCAGCAAGTGTAAATGTGGAAGAGTTAACTGGGTCTTACACACATTTAGGAGACAGGTCACTGACTTCCTTACAGTCCAACTTTAATGGACAACCCAGAGCTGGTATAATCAGGACCTGCAGCTCATGGTCATAATACCATACTAGCAAAGCAAGCTGATGCTAGGCCAGGCCAGGCCCAGCTTACCGCAAGGTATAGGACATTGCACCGTGCCAGGAGTGGTGTGGAACAGTTAATACTTTCATGTAATCACACTCTGCAATCTGGACTTCTAGATTCTACTCTGGGAGCCCAGCACCTACTAGGTGTGAGCAGGGTGCCAACAACAGGTGTAATCTGTTCTAACGGCAACCATCAAACAACTCAGCCAGACTTTGACATCTACATTCTAGATAGCTAAAGTTAAGCAAGCTAGATATGTACTCCTAGCCAAAAACAGCCCTCAGACCTCCCCCACCCAGGACATGAATGAGTCTGACTTTCCATTCCTTCTACAGAACTTAGGTGTATTAATCAGGATCAGCAAGTTGTGTCTATATTGATAACAGATACTCATTTTCTAAAAAAAAAACCAAAACAAACAAAACCAAAAACCAACCAACCAAAAAACCCTAACCCCACTCCCCCACACACCTAAAGGAACACACAGACTTCTGTGAGCTCACTTATTTCTTTTGATGCGTGGCTAGATGTAGCCTTGCCAATCTAGTTGTTAGTTAACCTAGTGGTTAGAGCACTCTCAGAAAGCAGGAAAAATAAATCCACGTCTAGGTCTCTCACGTCCAGCAGATTATCCCAGGAGATTCCTCTACCTTCCAGAACCTTGATTTAAGAGGTCTAGATTCAATAGGACTAACAGCAACCCTCCCCTTTACCCCCAAGAAATTCCACAAAAACAGGGTAATAAGGACATGCCTGTTACCTCAACTACTTTACACGTAGCCATGTGTGCCACAAAGAACAGTCAGTAGACTAGAAATTAAGTTTTAACATCCAGTCCTGTAAGAGGAAGTATTAACTTGAGTATCTTAAAAAAAGAAGTTAAAATCAAGACAAAAAGGCTACAAAAAGAGGTCTAATGCAACAGAAATACAATTTCAAAAGTACTTTAAAGTAAGAAAGAAAATCTAATATGCTGGTGCAAGAGAAAGACTACATTAGCATCCATTAAAACCTAATTCTAAGAGAAATCTGAGAAAAAACAAGATCCTTGCAAACATATTTGAGCTTTATGCACAGATCATATTTGGATTAACATTGGAACTGAAACTAGAAAGTTAGACATGGTGTGAAGTTGCTGAAAAAGATGAGGAAAAATCCATTTTGATCCAAGGAAGAAAAAAAAAAAATGCACAGACAGTTGCTTTGAATAACCTCAGAAGTTTCCTTTTAGAAAAGATAAAATATAATCTCAGAAAACAACGCATGGCAGACTGATAGACAGAGGGAAGTATCAGGAGGTCAGCTAGGACCATTATGGAGAACTGCCTTTCATATTATTGCTATATATGATCCAGGACTGCTTGGGGTTTTTTTCAAGCTTTATTTTTTTTTTCTCCCCATGCATTCTTTTCAATTAGTTATTTGTTAAGGCAAGCTTGAATTATTTATATGCTTAACCTTGTGCTGTATTAAGAACGGTCTGAAGGCAACTTGAAGGGCAGGGTGCACCCCGTTTGTCAGAGAGAATTGTCTTAATATATGCACATAGTGCTGTATACACTGAGAGTTTAACACTCAAAATGTGATCCGGTGACTTTCACAACTCTTGGTGCTTTTTCAACTTGCAAATGTCAGTTCAAAGGCTGACAATGACAACTGCCTGACTGAAGAGTACCTCTCTCATACATACTAGGACTATGTATGATCAATCCTCATCAATCATAACAGGAAAAATAGTGTTGTGTTTGTACAATATATCCCATATATTTTACAGTGACCTGTGTCCTGATCTTATCTATAACCTACAGGCTTTTGACATCTCTCCTGAGAAAGATGATACTGATTTGAACCCTTTCAGGTGACCTCTGATGTCCTGAATTACCTAGATCATCAAGATATTCTGCAAAGCAGACTTCTTTTACCCTATTTATGAATGGATAGTATTATACTTTACAGAGAACTCAGTGTCTATGATAGACATGCTGGGAATTCACACCAAAGAATAAATACAATATTATGTCCCAATGCTCAGATGAAAACATTTCAGCACATGATTTGATTCCTCAGTTCAGACACTGCAAGAGAACTGTGGTATACATGCTACATACTTGAGACTGCTTTCCTGGCCTTATTTAGAGCTTAATTGAAACATGCAGGTCTGTAGGTTTGCTTGTTCCTGGAAATTGTTCCTGGACCTTCTGTGGAGTCCAGCTATAACATACTAGAGAACCTTATCCTTTAGAAGGCACTTGTCCTGGTTTATTTTCTTCCTAGTAGCTGGTACAGTACTGTGGTTCGGATTTAGGATGAGAATAATGTTGATAACACACTGATGTTTTAGTTGTTGCTAAGCCGTGTTTGTACTAGTCAAGGGCTTTTCAGCTTCCCGTGTTCTGCCAGGTGCACAAGAAGCTGGGAGGGAGCACAGCCAGGACAGCTGACCCAGACTGGCCAAAGGGCTATTCCATACCATATGACATCATGCTCAGTATATAAACTGGGGGGAGTTGGCTGGGGGGCAACAATCGCGGCCTTGGTCAGCAGGCAGTGAGCAATTGCATTGTGCATCACTTGTTTTGTACATTCTTTTATCGTTATTATTATTATTTTCTCTTCCTCTGCTGTCCTATTAAACTGTCTTTACCTGAACTCACAGGTTTTACCCCCCCCCCCCGATTCTCTCCCCCATCCCACAGCGGGGAGAAGGGTGAGCGATCAGCTGTGTGGTGCTCAGTTGCCGACTGGGGTTAAACTACAGCACAGTCCTTTTTGGCACCCAACATGGGGCTCGAAGGGTTCGAGATAACAACAGATCTGACCAGTGTGTTAAAACAAATTTGTGATGAGCATTCATTACATTAGTTGAGTGGTCACTGGTCGCAATGTTGATTTATTTGCTCTCAGAGGCGTGTTACGTAACACCTTACTTGCCATACGCGCTCCCTGCGGTGCTGCTTATCACCTCTGGGAGCTGGATTACAGTTATCGCTTTGCTGGACTGTGCAGCACTGGCTTATGGTATGATAAAATTATCCGTCACAAAATTATACTCAGCGCTGCGATCATCCCCATACATCAGGAGCCATCTTTCAAACTATTAATAATTACACTTTCTATCTCTTCTCCTCAGAGAACCAATCTATGGGGGAGACAGTGGGGGACACCTTTCCCCACTCCTTCACCTTCCCTTTCTCATTCAGGCTAGTTTACAACAGCTCTTGAGAATTTTGAATATCCTTGGGATGTTCAAACCAGCATGGTCATATTGCTATGTCTCCTGAATGTGGTTCAGGTCTTGTTTAGGGTTAAACAACTATTTAAGAATACCATCCAGAGATCTACCCCTGCGACAGGCACTGCAGATAAACCAGGCAACAAACATGTGCTGGTATCAGTCACCCCTATACACAAGAAGAGATCTTGGAAGTGGAAGCCATCTGCATTTCTGGAGTGACAGGGGGATCCCAACAGCTGACTGTATTGGAGGCCGAAGTGAGCCTAACTGGAAATGAGTGGCAAAAGCACCCCATTATGACTGGCCCAGAGGCCCCGTGCATCCTTGGCATAGACTACCTCAGGAGAGGGTATTTCAAGGACTTAAAATGGTACCGGTGGGCTTTTGGTATAGCTGTCTTGCAGACGGAGGAAATTAAACAGCTGTCCACTTTGCCTGGTCTCTCGGAGGACCCTTCTGTTGTGGGGTTGGCTGAGGGCTGAAGAACAACAGGTGCTGATCACTATCACAATGGTGGACAGGCAGCAGTATCACACCAGCCGAGACTCCCTGATTCCTACCCATAAGCTGACTGGAGAGCCAAGGAGTGATCAGCAAGACTCACTCACCCTTTAACAGTCCATATGGCCAGTGCAAAAGTCGAATGGAGAGTGGACACTAACAGTAGACTATCATGGCCTGAATGAAGTCATGCCGCCACCGAGTGCTGCCATGCTGGATACGTTAGAACTTCAATAAGAATTGGAGTCAAAGGCAGAAAAGTAGTATGCCACAATTGGCATCGCTAATGCATTTTTCTCAATCCCTTTGGCAGCAAAGCGCAGGCCACAGTTTGCTCTCACTTGGAGGGGCATCCAGCAAACCTGGAATCGGCTGCCCCAGGGGTGGAAACACAGCCCCACCATTTGCTATGGACTGATCCAGACTGCACTGGAACAGGGTGGGGCTCTGGAACACCTGCAGTACATTGATGACATCATCATATGGGGCAACACAGCAGAAGAGGTTTTTGAGAAAGGGAAGAAAATAGTCTAAACCCTCCTGAAAACTGGTTTTGCCATAGGGACCTGCACAGGAGATCCAATTCTTAGGAATAAAATGGCAAGATGACCATCATCAGGTCCCAATGGATGTGAGAAACAAAATAACAGCCACGTCCCCACCAACTAGCAAAAAGGAAACACAGTCTTTCTTAGGCATTGTGCGTTTTTGGAGAATGCATATTCCAAAATCACAGTCTGATTGTAAGCCCTCTCTATTTAGTGACCTGGAAGAAGAACGATTTCTAACGGGGCCCTGAGCAATGACAAGCCTTTGAACAAATTAAACAGGAGATAGTTCATGCAGTAGCCCTTGGGCCAGTCCGGGAAACACTTCACTAAGGCACAAATCTTGTTTGTTGGATATCTCGGATCACTTCTGAAGTATTTACTAACATATTCATATAGTTTGACATGAGACCTGTAATTCCAGGCAACCATAAGTACTGAGTCTTGTACTACATAACCAGGTCTCCTTACAATGTAATGAAAAATTTAATGGGAACAGCTCAGTTTTTTTAGCACTAAGCTCTTAACACATACAGCAGAAAGCATTCATACCCTGGACTGGTCTGGTTAACACAAAGCATTTCAACTTCATTGACAGTTTCTGCTAATCCGTTTAAATCCTGCCCCCCACCCCCTTCATTCTGATTATGAGGGGCAAAACCCAAGACAACTAGGAGTCTGATTCCCACCCTATTCAAGGCGGGGGGGGGGGCGGGGGAAGGAATTCAGTCAAAACAATTTTTAGTTCCAACTTCTAAAACAGAGCAGTACTTCCAGTCTGAAGTAGTAAAATGAGGATGCAGAATAAAACAAGAGGACTAACTATCTAGAAACTCAGCATTGAGAGAGCATGAGGCAGTAGCATAGTGTTAAATTTTTATCAAGTACATAACTTGGTCAATACTTCTTCAGAGAAAGCTCTAAATATTTGAATTCACCTTTCTGGACCCTGGACTTAACAAGTTTATCCACAATAATTTAATGCAGAGCAAAAGGTGCTAATAATCAGGGGGCAAGGGAACAGGAGGATTGAGGAAAAGAGATATTAGTGACTCCTAATACCCAGGTACCACATCTGTCCATATGTTTCCTAGGGAACAATACTCCGATGGTTCTACTGTGGTAATGGAAAGCTGAAAACATCATTCTCCAGAACTGAACAGTTTGGTTGTATCAGACTACTCTCATTACTTCTGCAGGTCAGGCTAGGAACAGTTTCTCCTCTCTGTCACCACAGAAAAAACAAGTTCTTGAAGTTTTTGTTTTTCATTACTTAATCCTAGGGCTGAGTTTAACTAGGACCAATTCATTTAGGGCTTTTTGTCCAGAGCTTGGGGGGCAGGAAATGGAAAGCAAATGCTTCCACGATGTAGTTAAGAACCTCATCAGGTATCCCCCCTCTAAGTCCCAAGTAACTTGAAGGAAACTTAGAATAGCAAGTTGTTCTTCATATGAGGAAGCATTATATCAGGCTTTAAACATTAATAGAAGAGTTTGTACTAGAGAGACAATTCCATTGAGTATGAGTTGATGGTAGTTTCTAAACAGAACTGACATTTCATGTTACAATTAACAAGGACCATTTGGACCATCATCTGGAACACCTGGGAGTTAAATGTCAATGACTGAGCAACAAAGACAAGCTACACCCTGAAAGATCCTTAAGGCCTAATATTACCGTAACTGGCTACACCTGTACTAAAAAAAACCCCTAAAGATCCTTGAGTTGCATTCCCTGTGCTCCCCAAACTACCTACTTTTTCCTCCTTTCAATTTAGCACTTATTAAATACAACACCTACCCTGCAACTTGAAAGATATGTAACATACAGGTCCATCTCTGGCAATTACAGCTAAGAAAGCACTAAAGTTTTCATTCTCAGACTGGCAAATTAAGAAACATCTAGATATAGTAGCTGAAGGAAAATAACTTAAATAAAACTTACAGATACTTTAATACCACTGGGTATTTAAATTACAGCACACAAGATCAGCTTAGACAGCTTTTAACATAAGAATCCAACAGAATCCTTTTTTGTACTATATTCACGTCTATTGCACATAGAAATCCTACGTGCACTGTTCACAAACGGAACTGTGAGGCAGTCTGAACAAAGAATTCTTCAGAAGTATACAGAAGGTGTTTGGCGTTCACTGCTCAACAGGCCAATCCTATTCATACCCTTTTTACTTCCACTTACCTCAGGGTACTGTTTATAACTTCTTCATAGCTATGCTCTTTTTAGCTGTATTCTGTAATCCCTCTTTCTGCTCCCTGCATCCACTACCACCACCATGTATGCCAAACTTTACTCAGTTCCATTAGAGCTTTAAATACTGTACCTGGATAGTCCTTAGGTTATTTACAGCTGTGATGGTCCTGCAGAACATACCAATTTTAGCTCTTATACCTGCCTTTAAGCTTAGGGACAACATGTAGGAAGTTGTGTCTGTGCTATGCTTATCAGCTTTCCCTCTGAAATGGCACAAGAGACAAGATAAATTGACTGTAGTATGCTTGCTCTGAAAAAGACAGGAAGCTATTACATGCAGCAGTAGGCTGTAGAGTCATGTATTCATTAATTCTAGAGCATACTCATATAACAACCGTGAGCCACTGAGTGCAGGTGTTAGCCAAACTTACTTTTCATCACTGTATAAACTAGTTTGCATACTTAATGCAAGTACCTGGAAGAAAGACTTGTCTACCTACCTTTGGAAAATTGTTTAAGTTTGACATAATTCTTCCTTTAGAGGAAAGTGGGGGGCGGGTGGGGGGTGTGTTGGGTTTTTCTTTTATTTTTCCCCCATATATGTCCCAGCACAACTGAGTGCCGGAATTCAGTGCTGAACTGAAATACAGTGCTTACAAGGTTCTGGGTTTTTGTGGGGAGTTTTTGTTTGGTTTTGTTTTGCTTTCTGTTTTTTTGTTTCTCTCTTTTTTTTTCCCCACTGCCTAAATGAAAAATAGACATGACAACACAGCAAGGTATTAACATCTTAAAAATTTTTAAGGCACATTCCAACAAAATAAACTTTTATTGAATGCAGTATTAGGCATTCTGTTTTGTTTAAGGGAACAGTGCTTCCCCCCCAAAGAGATTCCCTTTGACAATGTCTAAAAGCTGTATTTCAGTTACAGAAATATTTCTCATGTCAAGAAACACTAAACTTCAGTCTAAATTTTTCTTGAATTATGAAGTGCAACTAAGTCCTTCCAAATGATGATAGATTTCAGTAGGCACTGGAATGAGAAACCTGAAAATTGTTTACAATTGCTGGGTACAATGTTATGTTAATTCAAATTTTATACTAACTCACCTAGAGTGTTTTTCTTGAAGAATTATATAAAAAGTGGCATTTAAGAAAAGAAATGCAGCTTAAAGAGCAATTTATCACCATTTAAAAAAAAAAATCTTAATGGTAACCTGCATATTTAATACCATTTCCACAGTATGTCAGCTAGCAGAGGCTTAGTCCAATAACTTAAAACTTTAGATAGGAATGTCTTTTGGTTCTGAATGCAGATCATAAGTCATCATGTCCACTAGGTGACGGCTCAGTTGTTTCACTCTCTACTTCCTCTCCTGTGAAATTAAGTATCATAATTAGAATACAAATGTATTATTAATTATACCATATAATTTTTGACATTAGGAATTTTTTTTTAGAGAAACCCAAATCAACGTATTTATCAAGACCACAGAAGTAATAAAGCCATATAGAAGAGCTACTTGCACCATCCTCCTAGTTTAGGCTTTTTTTTTCTTTACTAAATGCAAACAAAACATTTCAAATAAACTGGTATGATATTGTTAGTGGAAGAAAAAAACAGCACAGCTATTTCTGCTCTAAAACTTTTGTTTTCAGCTATTCACAGTGAACTTTCTCCTTTCCACATGACCTATCAGAAGAAATTCTTGTATTTGAAAACACAAAGCAAGGATTACTCAGAATTATTTTCTATAGTGCAAATAACTCAGTTCAGATGTTAAAACAGCCTTTAAAAAAGCAGAGCAATTTTATTATATTGGTAGAAGCATTAATCTAAGAAAAAAGCTAAGCCAATTTGTCAACTTTTCATTTTGCTTTCATTCTCATCAAATGTCAGGCCACATTAAAAAACATAGTAACTGATATCCTGAGTATCTGCACAGGAAAAGTCCATAACTGATTTTAAAGAACTAATAACAGTGAGTAGTGAGAGTATAAGATCTGAACTGAACGGCCTTATGTAGCAGTGCTACATAGATCTTTACAACTTATTAGTACAAGATGAAAAAGCAGCTGGGGTGAGGATGAAAAAAAATAAAACCAACCAAGCTAAGTAGTAGAAAGAAAATAAAGGTATGAAATTGAGTCTCTCTCATCTATTCTCCTACAACCTTTATTGCAAAATAATCCTGTCTTTCACTTTGGAATTGTAAAAAAAGTCTAGACAGAGTAATGAAATAATACTAATGAACATAGTTCTGTCCGTGATGTGTCATACATCCTAGAGCAAATTACACTTGAATTTCTGGACTGAAGGTATAGTTTAAGTCAAGCTAAACAGTTTCCTACTACTGAAAGATGGATGTCTTCTACATATGCACCTTCACACCAGCTCTGGTACTTTTGTGATCACAAAATAAAAAAATTCAGCTCACTTATCCAGCAAAACCATTTCTGCTTAATTTTCTGAGATTTCAGTGAGTTAAAGCAGCTTGCATGCAATCACATAAACCCTTAAGTCACTACAATTAATAATAAAGGAAAAAAAGCGGGGAGGAGGAAGACCTCTCTTTTTATGACAGCAGTAATTTGCTAGTTCACTTTATGTAATGAAGCCAGACACTTAAGTGACTTACAAACACAACCTTGAGTTAAGCAAAAAAGAAATCAACACAAGAACAGGACGTTTAAAAAAATCCACTGTCTTTAAGCAAGAAAACATGCATGCCAGAATGCGGTCTACACCACAAACTACTTGACACAGACCACAGCTGTAGGAAGATGAGACATTATAGAGAAGAGTTTACAAGTGACTAGACCCTTAGACAGAAATACATCTCCAAGCTGTTGATATAGCACATTTTAAAAACATTCAAAATGTTTTCAAAAAACTGTTATTGAAAAGCCACTTGCCTGTTTTTACATTTTGAACGCATGTTCCATCCTTATCTTCAAACCCTTCTGAACATACACACTTGTAGCTACCTGAAGTATTAACACAGTCTTGATTCTCTTTCACGCAGACCTTTTCAGGAAGGTTACATTCATCTATATCTAGAGATAGGATAGGAAAAGAAAGAGTCCACTGCTGTTATTTTGTTATAAAACTTACGTGTGCTCAGTCATATAAACAACATTGTATTCAAATATAAAAAACACTGAGGAGCAGAATGCTGCTGCAACAGATTTAAATTCTGTTAAAATAATCTGTTATGGTTCTTCATGATTTAGACTGTGTTTCAAATTTATTCAGATAGTACTGGGTTTTTTAATGTTTTGCAGGCCCCTATGTGGGGAAATGAATTAAGCAATGACACTCATCTTAACTACTGAAGATTTCCCATAGTCCTTTTCTATTGATGCCATCAAAGTACAACTAAAGGGAAACGAGCCTGTAAATACTACATCATCATAGTTAACAGCTACTTAAGATCATGCATACCTTCGGCTCTTCCCCACAGATAAACTCTAATTTCACTCTTTTTACTATTATTTCACAAGCTATAATTCACTAAGAATTAATATCATTTGAACTTGGACATTAATGGATTAACAGAAAGACAACAGAATCCACATTGCGTTTCTGCCTGTTACAAAATGAATACAGATGCACGCTTCTAATGAAGTGGCAGATAACTGACAAGAGACTCGTATTCGTTTCCTGAACCTGCTATAAAATACTTTGTTCCTTCTGTAAGTGTTTCACCTTTAAGCCTTGTAATGCACATTAGCTCAAAAATATAAAGGAAGTTATAAAGAAAGTCTTTTCTGCTAATACCAAAACAATTGGGTTCATTTTGGTAGGCTTGAAAACTGAAGCAGACAAACATCACCGTACTTAACAGCTTCTCAGCATGGCTAATCAAGAGTGGGCTAACTGGTATTCTACCATGTATTGCTAAATCCACCTACCTGTACATTTTTCATCTTCCTTCATGTATCCAGATGCGCAGGCCTTACACTTGTCAGAACCTTCCCCTGTGCAACCTATGCAGCTGGCATCACATGCTAAAGAAAGTATTTTAAGCATAAAAATTCATGTATCTGAGGTTTAAAGTAACACCCTTAAAGTCAGTCAGCTTATCCACACAAGAAGTCATTGAAACACAGAATAGTTTGGGTTGGAAGGGACCTTAAAGATCATCTAGTGCCAAGCCCCCTGCTATGGTCAGGGACACCTTCCATTAGAGCAGGTTGCTCAAAGCCCCATCCAACCTGGCCTTGAACACTTCCAGGGACGGGGCATCCACAACTTCTCTGGGCAACCTGTTCCAGTGCCTCACTACCCTCACAGTAAAGAATTTCTTCCTAATATCTGATCTAAATCTACCCTCTTCCAGTTTAAAACCATTATCCCTCATCCTATCACTACACTCCCTGATAAAGAGTCCCTCTCCATTTCTACTGTAGGCCCCCTTTAAGTATTGGAAGGCTGCTATAAGGTCTCCCAAGAGCCTTCTCTTCTCTAGGCTAAACAACTCCAGCTCTCAGCCTGTCCTCATAGGGGAGGTGCTCCAGCCCCCAATCATCTTTGTGGTCCTCCTCTGGACCCACTCAAGCAGGTCCACGTCTGTCTTATGCTGTGGGCCCCAGAGCTGAACACAGAACTCCAAGTGGGATCTCACAAGAGCAGAACAGAAATAATCAGAAATCTCTTGCTTTCCTCATATGATAGGTCTAAAGCCTCATCCTCCCAATGCCCAGTCAGGACCGGACCATATTGTATTAAATGCCTGGTATCACACCCTTTCTAGCATTACCTCCGGCATTAAATTAGGATTCTAGATGATAAAGTACAACAGCAGACTAAAAAGAAACCTTTGCATGAGAAAGATCCATCTGTGTTCAAACAATACTGGTGATCTTTGCAAGGAGAAGCAGCACACTCATCTAAATCTGAAAGATAAAAAGTGACAAGTTACCTTTTAGGTAGTAGTCAGGATTAAATAGCCAGATTAATACCTGAATGCTATGCTTTGAAATCTTATAAGAACTGGCCCACAGAAGCTATAAACTTAAACTGACTGCACTGAGAGTAATTATTACTATGAGTTTAGGATCAGATATGCAACATGTTAGACATAAAAGTAACATGGTACCATATACTGTTCTGTTCAGTTTAAGTTTACATTAACAAATCAAAAACGGATCCTCAGAAGATGTTTTGTGATGACAATAACAGACATATCAGAAATTCAAGAGCTCAAATTAAATAAAACTTCCAGAATACCTGACATTCTTGTCATTTTCAAGTCAGCGTTTTGCATGCATTTATGCTTTTTATGCAAACAGCATAACAAATTCCAGAAGAGTAAGTCTGTCTGCTTATACTGTTGATTTCTCTACTCATAGATTACCAAGCTATGGAACTTTTAAAAGTATTAAAAAAAAATTACACAAATGCACACACATACACTGTTGAGTTTTCTACACAAAATAAACTGGAGAAAGCCAAGTTATGGTTAGGACCAGTCAAGCTGAAAACCAGTTCTATCTGGGAAATTAAAACATGCTACTCTTGTGATTTCAAGGAAAGGGCACAACAGTACTCATAACTGAAAAATTAAGACAGAGAAAGGCTATTTCAGTCCCCTTGCTGTCTATCTCGTCCTGTTGCTGCAGGCATCATTCCTACTGATTACTCAACTAATTTATACTTCATCAGTTGCAATGATTACTTGGAAAAACACCTGTAGAGAAGACGATACTGGAGCATCGTCCTGCCTGGGCAGGTATTGCAGGAGCTGTAATTCAAATCCTAGTTCTCATTATCACTCCTAAAAAGAAGCAGTGTTCATATAATTTCTAAGATACTGTTTCCAGACATTATGGTACAGGTCTTTAACTGGTCAAATTCAATCAGTTAAACAGAATGTGTTACTCTCCCCCTAGTGCATTCCTCCATTGGAAGTCTTTTTAGTATTTGGGTTTTTCCTTAAGTGTTTCATATGTATCTTCTCATAAACCAAGAGAAATACTAAGCTAGAAATAGGTAAGAGATTAATAGAAGCGTTGAACTTGATGTCTCCTGGTATTACTCTCCAATAGGGAAAAGGTAGTATGCCTGGCTTTTAGTGAAATGTTTTAACTCTATTAGGTTTGAGCATTTACAAACACACAGTAATGTGAAGACAATTGTGCAATTACTACAAAATATGTAGATAAGCTGACAGGAATCTTCCAGTAGTTGACAAAACAGTTTAAATCAAGAGCAGGACACTGTAGCATTCAAATAAACATAAAAACCCTGTCTTAAAAGGAACACCCCACTTGCTGCTATCTGTATTCCACTAAACTAAAAAGATACACAGCGAACAGTTTGATAAAGACAACTATAATCACCAGGTGATCAGTGGAGAGGAAATACTGTTTTCCTGAAACATGAAACAAGTTAGGAAGAGAGACAGAGAGATAGACTACAAACTATAGAAATCTAAACTGACAGAACACTTCCATAAAATACAATAAAACTTGATGTGACATCTAATCTCGTTAGCTAACACTGCTACAAAACCTGTTTGAAGTCTACCAAGCATTACTCACCCACACAAGCTGCTTCTTCATTTTTAATCCAGCCTTCTTTACAGTCTTGGCAGTCCTTGTTACTTGAACCAGTACAAGTTTTACAGGCAGCGTGGCAGGCTGAGATAATAGAAAGCTACAATCTGAGCTTTGTTGAGAGATTCCAAGATAAGTTTGCGCACACAAATTCTCAAAGAAAACCTTATTTAGGATTCACTGGAAGCTATCGTATTTTAGTAGCTTGACCCTCCCATTCACAAGATTAAATCTTGACTTTATGGAGATATCATTTACAAAAATGCAGCTCTATCCTACCAAAAAAAAAAAAAAAACAAACCCAACCAAAAAAACAAAACCCAACGAAAACAAAAAAAACCCAAAAGACCCCAAACCACCCCCCACCAAAAAAAAAAACCAAAAAACCAGGAAGCCAAACCTGGCAATTACAGTCATCTGCACCACTTAAAACAGTAACATGAAATTCTAGTGACCAGAAGTGACACGTCCAATTTCCAAAATATTTGGGAAGAGGAGATCAAGAAGGTAAACTTTGCTCAGCCACTTAGGATTGGGACAACAGTTTAAACATTAGACTCAGCACTCTGACCTAACGAATCCTCAGACTACTTCATTTGCAACTAGCTATGAGAGCAATGTGTGAAGTGACACCAGTTTGAAAAACTTCACAAGGAAACATATTAGAAATCCAGTTGTGTGTGTGTATATATATAATATGCATATTACATGCATATGTTATATATGCATGTTATGTATTGTAACATAAAACAAATCGTACAGAACAATTACTACACAGCCAGATAAAAAAACATCATAGATTGTGTTGAAAAACAGTCGTCTTAGACCCTGCGGTCAGGATTTGGTTGCTGAAGAATCTCATTCAAGATGTAAAACCAGATGAAAATCTGACCAACAGAAAAAGTTTATTCCTATGACCTGACTGTTTCAAAATTAAGCTTAGACATACTTAACTGGAATCCATGTAGTCAACAGTACAGCTCAGCTGTTTCCATGCCCATTTACTCCAGTTAAGCTTATCTGAGACATGAGGAAAACCTAGCTTTCAAAGTAGTCCACTATGCAGCAATTTCAGGTCAAGATTTTTGTACAACACGGGGCGGGGGGGGGGGGGGGGCAAAGCTCGCTCTTCCCTTCTGCCTCCTGCATGACACAGATGAATTCTGCTTCTTAATTTAAAGCAGAAAAAAAAAAAGTAAAAAAAATCACACGCAGTCTGGAAGGATGACTTAGCAAAACCTTAGAATTCCACCAAACTGACTGACATGTCATTTATGGTTAAAGCTGAGTGTCCAAACTGTAACTATTTTTTGTTTTTACATTTGTCAATTTAAATTGTTTCTAGTTTTGCTTACAAAAACTGAAGAAGGAAGGCAAAGATGTAAGCATGTGTCAAAGACTTCGTTACCTGTACAAACAGAATGCGTCTCATTTCTCAAGGTACTGAAGTAACCATTAGAACAGTCCAAACAAAAGTCTCCTGTATACTCCTTGTTACAGCTACATGAGCCATCTCCACCTCGGGTACCATCGCCATCACAGTGGCCATTTCCATGGCAAGGTCTTTCCGATCCACCACGACAAGCTAAAAAGGATCAAAAATATTTTTAAATCAGATGTTAAAGGAAATAGCTTCCTATTCTCAACCACCACCACCTGAAGTCCCTCCCTCTTCATAGACAGTAAAATGTAAAAAAAAGAAAGAAAAAAGAAAAAAAGAGTCAAAAACTCACACTAAACCAGGATATCATTTCCAAAACCTTTTTTCCCCTTGAGAGCAACTAAAAGGCTTGCAACAAGGAATGCTCAGTAATATATTCAAGTATAAGAGGAATCAAAACAATCTCCAGGAAAGTTCAGTTATAAATTTAATTTTGGGTAAAGACCATGGCTTAGAATTTTATCTGTTTACCTAGCTTCCTGGCTAAAGTTGGTATCTTTATTTATGCTGGATTTCTGAGAATATTCATACTGCAGTTGGAAAAACCTATCCACAATCATTTAGATCAATATTGGGAACTGGCACTTAATTTTTAACGCTGTAAGAGGCCAAAGTTGATCTCTAACAAGGTGCAAGGTTTTAGAGATTTATAGATTATACAAACTTCAGGGGCCAAAATACCTCCTTTACCACTTTTGCATCAAAGACCTTACTTTCATCCAACTGTCTCCCACCTAATTTTATCCAATTTCTCCCATGTCTTTTTAAGTAATCCTCAGTTGTGAATTTTTTCATTTAATCCCCAACAGTACTTTGGCTGTTTTACTCTTGAAACTGGTCAAGGACTGTTGTCTACGTAGCTTCTGAAAGGCCACCTAAAAAACAGATGATGTCACAGAGAGCCTTTAAGCATGGGTCAGGTGTGGATGTGAGCATCAGATCAGATGGATTCTGCACATGTAAGCACCCTTGATAGCTTTGTACATTACTTCATGCCCGGAGGACTCTTCTTCAGGCAGGATGCTCACAAGGCAGCTACCTAACTATCAGGCAGCAGGCAGGTACGTGCTACACAGCAGATGGTGTCTCACGCAAAATATCATAATTCATGTATTTGTCCATGCTACGAAAGCCTGAAACAAACAGGTAAAAAGAACATATCTGCTACCGTATTTTTCAAAAGAAGAATTACCAAGGCAATCTGGTCCGTAAGTTCCAGCAGGGCAGCAAACTTCTATTGTTTCTATGCAAAACCACTTAAACAAATCAGGATACTTCTTCTTTCTGTATATGAAAGACATTCGTTTATCAATAAAGAGAAAGAAGATTCTTTAAAAGCCAACTTGCACGGCTGAACCTGCACAACGCAGTAGAGAAATCTTTTGCACATGACAGATTAGAAACCTGTTTTTTCTGTTCTGAAGACCATCTTATTTCAGGAACCAATTTCTAGAAGTTGTCCTCCAACTTCAGATGAATTTACCTTTTAAACTACAATACTATTAACAGATGCTACTCAAATTTTATATTTATGAAAAATGTGAAATAAGAACAATCAATAAAATCAATTCATCGTGATACATACACATGCCCTTTTTTTTTTAACACCTTATTATTAGGAAAGGTTTATATATAGTTTAGGTGGTCTTATCTATGGCTTCCTCTTAAAGATAACTGCTGTGTCTATCTCAACTATGCAGAAGATGACCCAGAACAGATATTAACATTTGCTCAGACTATTGCCAACCTGACAACAGGGTGCCCGTTAAAATTTCTCCTCTTTTTTAGCATGAATCAAGTATTATTTTAGAAGGATTACTTTAAATATTAAAAAGTTATTTATGTGCTACTCTAGCACTAGCATACACCCCCAATTAACAATTAAATCACTAGGTATTATTTTGCAAGCAAGCATGAGGACTACTACAGTCCTGAATTCACAGATCTCAGTATCACACTGATGCCGAAGTCTCAAAAACTTTAGTAAAGGAAAGACTTGGATATTCTGTAGCGTGACAGAAGTCCTCAGCAACTCCTGAGGCATGTACAGCTTCTCTTTCTAAACTATTACATCTGATCATATTGACTTCAAGGCTCAGGTCATGAGAAGTAAGTTTACGGAGTACCACATATAATGTAACAACTTGCGAAAAAGAGATCTAAGGTGTTCATGGACAAAGAAACTGTCTTTGGAAACTACCACAGAAACCAAATGACGTTTGGATATTGCAGGTTAAAGGACAGAAGGCAAAGTTAACCAATTGCACTCAAAAGGTCTATTAAATACAGAAACTTTCCAAAAAGCAATGTATTCTATGAATAGTTTTGTTTATTTTAGGAAGTCTACTTTGTCAAATTCTCTCATTTAAGACCCATTTCTGTCAGTTCTGCAAATTTAAGGCAAATTTAAGACTTTGGGTTGCATAGCTCACCTTTCTGGAAGGCATATTCTATGAAGAGCAGCCAAGGACTTTGGGTTTGTCTACTTTGGAGACAAGGGGGCTGAGGGGCAACCTCATTGCTCTCTGCAGCTTCCTGAGGAGGGCAAGTGGAAAGGGAGGTGCTGAGCTCTTCTCCCTGGTATCCAGTGATAGGACATGTGGGAATGGTTCAAAGCTGCGCCACGGGAGGTTCAGACTGGACATTAGGAAGCATTTCTTTACTGAGAGGGTGGTCAAACACTGGAATAGGCTTCCTAGAGAGGTGGTCGATGCCCCAAGCCTGTCAGTGTTTAAGAGGCATTTGGACAATGCCCTTAATAACATGCTTTAACTTTTCATCAGCCCTGAAGTGATCAGGCAGTTGGAACAGATGATCATTGTAGGTCCCTTCCACCTGAAATATTCTATTCTATGCTATTCCCTTCAATTGGCATGTTAATGTATACACAATCCAGTATAGTTAGGTAAAAGGATAAAGTAATTAAGCAGTCATTAAGAGTAAAAAATCAAAAAATCCTTATCCAGTTATGAAACGTTACAATGGCAGTTTACCCTATTGAATTCTAGCTGATTGGGAGTGTTGACAGTCTAAAGTAGTAAAAAAATACTTAGAAGAGACATGATTTGGAATTAAAGAAAAAGGTCTTAAGAGATCTACATGCTACAATGCCATCCTTGCACTAATTATATTTTGTAATGGTATATGAAAAGCTTAGTTATAACAGAAATCACAGGCTAGCTTAGAAGGCAGACAGAAAAGTCAGCTGCTACACTACCATCCTCAAGAGATCCAACTTCTAGATTTATTAGTATTGACTATTTTTTTGATTGCCAGGAGAAGAAAATAATGTTTCAGGAAAAAAACAAGCAAACAAATAACCCACAAGAACCAAAGAGTCCCTTGCACTTTTATGACAAAGCAAAACAAAAAAGGTAGTAAACCTCAAAGTTTTCCAATGCTAGTTTGCCTCAACACCCCACTGGTAACTGAGTAGACTGTATATGAGAATCCAGACTGGATGTTTTGGTGCAACACTTCCAGAATTGAAAATAAAAGAACACAGAACAGTGGTACATGCTATTAAGTCAGCCTGAACACAGCTGTACCCAATGGCAAGTCTTGAAGGATAATGACGAATTACCCATACTGCTATTGTTCAGGCACAAGATTTAACATTAGTAGTTCATCCTCTTAGATAACTTATCCATACAAGGACATCCACAAAGAAAATTGATACTTACAGTTTGAACCACCATTTCTCTATATGTTCTTCATGCTCTTCTACCATGTTGTTACATTCAAAATTACTACTGTCGCACAGATTCTCTATGATCTCTACAAGACGAATTTCACTACAAGCAGAGAAGGAAAATCCTAAGTTTAAATTTAAACATTTGACACCACTCAAGAAATGACAGAGAAGCTAGACTTCAGCCTAGAATACTTTACCAGTTTATGGTGTGTTCTGAATTGTTCTGATATTTGCTTTGTTTTGGAAATGAAGAAGTAACGAACATTACTTCAACCAAAAAAATTAAAAGGATGACCACAAGAACCGCTTTGGCTTGCTTGCATTTACTATGTTTGCAGATTGTAGGTTTGACAGATTTTTAGCTCCCCAGCAAATTTTGAGCGCAGTATTTTTCTCTTAAGTTCAACAATAAATTTAATGTATTGTTAACATTTGATAAAAGCCAATGAAGTTCACATAGCTGAGATTCAGAAATCCTATCCTTATATCTCAATGCTCCAACTAAGATTAAAAAGTGAATTTGAGATTTGGAAGACAGATACCAGGTCACTTTGCTCAGTAATCAAACATGTACACAAAAGAGTACAGTAATGTGCACCTCTTCTAGTTTTCTGTTTGGCACTGAAATAGGTATGACTCTATAGAGGAGATACCGCTTTAATTCTAAAAAAAGTATTGCAGTACACCAGACCTTTTATAACTATCAGTTAACTATTGACCATTTTTTAAGATCATTATTTTAGGACTTTAATGGGCAAAAAGAAAAAACTACTATGACCAATGATGTTATTAACTTTTGTTGTTTTCAGAAACAAGACAAATAAAGGCATTAATAAGAGGTTTCAGTCTTTACTGTAATGTTACACTTTAATCAATAAGAATTGAAGGCTTGAACACGTGAAACTTTAGCTGCAACATTCAACATTTAAGTTCCAGACAAACACAGTTCGGTGAAGTTACGCACAGTGGACATGAAACGTAGCTGAAAGAAGTACTGAGACAGCTTACCTGGACTCATACTTTGACAGTGTCTTCTCTTCCCAAGCAGTGTTTCCACCACCAAAGTTCTTCTTAGCTGTATCTGCTAATCCCTACAAATGAAAAGTATGAAAAGAACGTAAGTTACATAGGGTTTGCTTCTAACAAAAATTAAGAGCAGTAGTAAACGCTTATATGAAAATCATGAAAAGCGCTGTGCGGAAACTTCAGTAAAGCTCTGAAGTTGCTGATCAAATTGCTAAGTGAAAGAAACAGCTAGTGACAACATGAAAAGTGAAAAAGGGTAGGTATTAGCATAACGTGACTCAATTTTCATAATGCATAAACAAGGCCTTGTTACAGTCCTCATTTACATAAAAAAAAATATGTATGAAAGTTTATACCCTTCTCCTTTAAGTGCTCAGGAACTTTATTAATCAGTTGAACAGGAGCTCTGCTTCATTCAGTTTTGATAGTACTTAGCCCAATCTTCACCACACCGTAACTTAAACATGCAACCGTACAACAGGACAACTCATCGTGATCAGCACAACTTCCCCGAGTCACAACCAGCGCCTATGAAATCACACCTCGCAAAAAACCTCCGCAGTTAAAGTGATCTACCAAACCTGCAACAGCGAATATCCGCACACAGAGTACGAAGCGTCTGTCACAAGCCGAAGCAGCCCCTTGCCGCCTACGTTGGATTTACTGTGCCACAACGCAGGACTGCTGCAAGGAGCAGCAGACACAGCATTTTAGGGGATGACGGTTCCGACCAGCCCTCCTCACGGAGCCGGGCATGCCACAGCCGGCCCGGCCAGTCTTTTTGCACCAGAGCACCAGAACAGCTTTGATGGGAAAGCCCGAGGAGGAGCGCTGTGACCTGCCCACCGAGGCACTACGGCTGTCACCGAAGCCGGCAGCAAACCGCTGCCGCGCACCAGCTTCGCCGGAGACCGACGCTGTCCGTAACGGAGCTGCGGGCGGAAGCGCTCCCGCACCTCGGCCGAGGCTTTAGGAGCGGCGGGGCGGGGAGCCGGGCGGACCCGCACCGCGCCGGGCGCTGCCGCCGCCTGTCCGGCGGGCCGGGCACCCCTCCGCACCCGCTGCCCCTGACCGGCCCGGACCCGGGGGTCGCCCCTCAGAGCGGCAGGCACGGAGCGGCCTGCGCCGCTGCCACCGCGCCTCAGGCTGCCCCGCGGCCGGCTCCTCGCCGGGGAGCCCCGGCCTGCCGCCCCCTGCCTCACAGCGAGGCCGCCCGCCGCCGGCCTCCCCGCGGCCCCTCAGCCTCGCCGCCTACCTGGTTGAACCTGTCCACGATGCCCCGGCAGGTGGAGCACGCCAGGCGCCGCCGCTCGCCAGCGCCCAGGGCGGGTGGCAGCAGCATCAAGAGGGCAGCGCAGAGCGCCACGGCCAGCGGCGCCCGGCCCGGGCGAGGCGCGGGGCTGGGCCCCATGGCGAGGGCGCGGGGAGCCCCGGGGAGACGGAGCGGGGCCGCCCCAGCCGCCGCACCCAGCCCGCCTCAGCGACGGCAGCGCCGGCCGCGCGCAGCGCGCTCGCCCCGCCCCGGCCCCCGTAGCAACCGGCCCGCGAGCTCCATTCAGATTTCCGCATCAGCCCCACGCACGCTCCGGCCGCAGGCGCTCGTTGGTGGAGGCAAAGGAGCGGAGGAACGTGGTCCAATCAGCGCCCGCCACGCTCCGGACCAATCGGAGCCCCCCGCGTGCGCAGAGAGCTGTCGGAGGAAGCAGCGCCCACCGGCTTCGCGCGTCGCCGCCATCACGAGAACGGGCAGGCACAAGCTCCGTAAGGGCTTCAGATCCATCCGCCATTTATATCTGGTGGCCGCTTCCGAGCCCTTTCACTGCCGGGGGTGTGCCCTGCCCTCACCCAATATGGCTGGCCGGAGAGGCGGTCACGTGGGCACGGGGCTGTCTCCCCCCCTCTCCCGCCGCCAGCCCCCCCCGCCAGCGCCCTCTGCGGGGCGGCCACGTGGACGCCCGGGCGGTGAGTGCGGGCCGGGCCGGGCCCAGGGTGCCGCGCCTGGGCCGGTGCCGGCGGGCGGGGAGGGAGGTAACGGTCGTGTGCGTGTGCGTGTGCGCCTGCGAGGGGGAGCGGGGCGGCCGCCAACGGCCCGTTCGTTCGCCACAGCCCGGCTGCAACCGGGCCAGAGGGCGTCCCCGGGAGCCCCGTCCCCCGTCGAGGCGCCGGGTTGCGGTTGCAGCCGCGCGGCAGCGCGCCCCCGGCTCTCCGCCTCCCGGGCGCGGGGGCTGCGGCGTGGCGGGAGGCAGCGGGCAGGGCAGCCGCCTCCTGAGGTGCCTGTCAGCGGGCGGGCGGGCCCGCATCTGCCGCGGCGCTCCCGCGCGGCCTCGGGGACGGCGCCGCTGGCTTCGGAAGCGGCGGGTGATGCCGTGGCCTCGCCCTGAGGCGCCCCGGGGCCGCCTAGGAGCGACCCGAAGGGGAGTAACTTTCAGTCCCGCCTGTCGCTGCGCGCCGTGACGTGCGGGCTGACGGCGATCCGAATTCGGCGTTCCTCGGGTACCCGTCGAGCCCGGTGGATTGGCGTGGCTCGGCGGCAGGCGGCGAGCCGAGGGGCCGCGCCGCCCGGGGGGACCCGCCGGCCGGTGGCGGGCTGTGCGCAGCCGGGCGGCCGCTAGAGGGGGGCCGGACACCGGCTCGGCGGCGGCGGGTGGCCGGGGGCGGCGGGGCGGCGGGCCGCCGGCGGGGTGGGAGCGGGCTCGGCTTGGTGTGGGTTGGGGTCTTTTTTTTAAGTCGAGAGCTTTCGGTGTGTTTCTTCCCCAGTCCGAAGAGTGATATTTTCTACATAGCCGCGTCGCACCTTCCTATCTGGCGCGGTCCCAGACTTCATTTCCTGCCCCAACTTTCTCTTCTCTTTTTTTGTCTTAGTTTTTTTTTTTAGCCAGTCCCCAAACTCGTGAGGAAATGTATATAAGCATTGCAACTGTCATGTTCCTTCTTAGAAAAGAAGAAAAAGCAATCCCAGCAACTACGAGGTTTAAATCTGACCTCATTCAGAAGTTAGCTTTAGAACTATTAAAGCGTAGGAAAAACACATGCAAATTGCAAGAGACTACAACACAGGTTTTACCAAAGCTAGATCAAGCCAAAGAGGGAGGACCTTATGGTGGGATGCTCTTGGTCGTTCTGCTGAGGTGCCTCCATACAGAGCGTGTGAGGGAGTGAAATGCAGTCGCTGTAGACAGATTCGACATGCAGTTTGGCTGCCAAACTCTAACATATTTATACTGAAGAGTGTCTGAAAAACATAAGTGAGCTAAATATTCCATGGGAAGAGTAAAAAGTCTATTATTGGAGCTAATGACCCTTCCATATACAAAGTATAGAAAAAGAATAAACCGTTTTTGATGAAAGTGCTTCAGCCTTTTTTTAATGTAAGAAAATGATTTGTTTTCACCCAGTTTAATCCCAGGAAAGGATGAATTCTTTGTGCTGAAAAATCTCTGCTCTTCTGTGATTCAGTCCTGATGTAGACATCTGGGGGGGAGTCAATGTGGCTATGTTGTACAGGTCTGAGGAAGATTCTTCTAAAGTTGTTGGAACGTTAATGATGGATAAAACTATTTGTATTCGCTTACGATATTCCTCTAACCTTCATTATTAAAATATTTTTATTAAGTGAGAATCTGTTTCTGTGTTTTTAGCATTTAAAAATAAAAGCTGTAATTGCAAGTATTTTGCCTTTATATAGCAAATTTATTTTAAACATCAAATTCAGTGTCTACCTGTCTTGATAAATTCCACTGGAATTTTGAGATTTGTCAGCATCAGTTTTCAACAGAGCAAGTTATCTTGAGTCTTGACAAGACCACTAAATTTATTAGGCTTTATCTCAGAAACGTAGGTGTTGTCTTCATGCTTTGTTTTTTTTATCTTCTAACATGTTTCCCTTCAGGGAATCTCAGTATGTATAATGCATATAATTATCTTCAAAATGTATGAGTGTGCTGGCAAGCTTACTTTCTTCAGGCATACAAAAGGATTGGTGTCAACAAGATTAAAAAAAGCCTTGTGATAAACTGTGTATGGGATACATCGCTTCATTGTCATTCTGATGATTTAGGAAGTTGGGGACTGATTATTCATCTGGTGATCAGCTAAAGATATCAGGAGCAGGCTATATGGTAGAGTGGTCAGAGTATAACGAATGCAATATTAATAGGTGAAGATAACATCTTTTTATTACACAACTGATACAGTTAAGAAGGAAAAAATAGAGCTTCTTGGCACTTTCACAAGGATTCATTGGGTCCTAAAATATCTGAAGTGTTAAGAAGCTGCAAATTGGGAGTGAGGAATACCTACCTTGCTGGTGTATTAGATGCTGCTTCACATGACACACAAGCTACTCGAATGCCTGTGCTGCTATATGCTACTATATTATTGGTCCTTCAGTGTCCATTTTTCTCTTGGGTAAGTTTGGCCAGAAACGTGAGATGCCTCTGTATTTATTGGAAGAATTCAGCAAGAGAGCTTTTTAGAGACAAGAATATGTACATGATAAATTGCTCTGTGCAGAGGCTTGAAGTGCTCCTGATGGCAGTCCCGTACCTCTTTTACTACTGCTGTGGAAAAAGGATTCTGTCGTAGCATAAGCCATTTTTATCCAGCCTTGTAAAGAAGTAGTACTAGGCACAGGTTAAAAAGGCTTCTTTGCACTTCCTGGGATGTTATGTTTATTTAGGCCCTTAACATTGCAAAACAAGCCAAAAATCGTACGGACCTACCACAGAACTGTCTTTGAGCCTGGGGTTAGAGCTTCAGTTACAGTCTGTAACAGCAGCAATTGTGAGAAAGAGATGCAATCAGTGCGATGTATAAAATAATATGCAGATACATGCAATTTACAGTAAGTGTACAAGTTTTGGGATTTATTGGTGTTAGCTGTGAAAAAAAGGAACATTAGCTCACTCTATTTATTTTTACTAAGGAGCAGGACAATCATCAATTCAGGAAAAGGTAACTCTAGGAAGCAGTTGCTAAGTGATCCTAGCAAATCTGCCAACTATCTTACATCTGTTTAATGGACATATTTAGACCAAAACACAGGAGAAAACTTCACCAACCAAAACCCCAGTTGTACCTTAAAGGTGCTATTTTTAAAGTTTTGTTTCTGTAAGAACAGAACAAGAATAACAATAACCAAAATCTCTTGTCTTTTATTGAATTGTGAACTTAGCAAAAAGTGGGATGCTTAAATTAAAAGAACATGAAATAGATTACCAAATTTTGCTGGAAATGGTCATGGAAAATAACTTTTTTTTACTGCTTTATAATCTGAAACTAGAAAAGATGAACTGTTTACCCATGACAACACCTATGCTTTGTTTGCTCTGGCATCACCTGGATGCATGATTTATCATGATAAAATACATCATAAGTACTGCCATAAGAATGCTTAGCACAGTGTTGTGAAACTAAGCGCTCGGGAGAGATGGCCTTCATTTCTGGGTAGGAGTGCGAAGGATGGGGTTCGGACCACCTCACGCCGTAAAGACGCGTGGTGTGGGTGCCGAAGGGCATTTGTCCTTCACTTGCTGAGTCCAGACCTAGCCGCTGGAAAGGTCAGAAGATCAAAGTACTCCGTTCCGAGTGATTTCTCATCCTCGTGGTTCCTCTCCCACTTGTTTCAGAGTCCTAGACAAACGAGAGAGTATGTTCTAAAGATCATGTGTAAATCCAGTGTGAGATTAAAGTGAGAGTAAGTTACAAAGCTGTCTCTCCCACAAAACACAGACATAATTGAGGTGGTACTCTCAGCAGTGGTGGCAGTATGGGACGCAAAGGGAAGTATTTTCTTAAGTAGAGTCTATGTTGTCTGAGTTTTTTTAGGTGAAAACTAAAACCTTTACATTTGCAAAAGGTGGCATAAATCCTGAAATGCAGCCTGAATATGTTTTTGGCTATCTACTCAATTCATTGAATGTATATATATTAAAAAAAAAATTGGATGGATTATTTAATTTCTTAGTCTTTGTTTAAACTTTTACAGTACTGTAATATGTTTTCCTTGCATTATCAGTCTCTCTTTTTCTGTTTGTACACTTCATACCATGTTATTAATATATTTTCTTTTAATTTTCTTTTTAATAATAATAGAATATATGTGAATTTTGAACCCAGTATGGCTCAGAAGAGGAGCTCGAGTGGGCGGTCATTCCCATTGCTGCTTCTGATTATTGTTGTGGCCTTTGTTCATTTAACTGTCTGTCCTTTTACAAAAGTGGAGGAAAGCTTTAACCTACAAGCTATCCATGATGTGGTGTACCACCAGCTGGACTTGGATAAGGTAAATTGGAAAGAACGTGTTCTTTCTTGGACACTGTTAAAGATTGCAATTCCTTGCTATATGAATAGGATAAATGGAATATGAATATAATTTATCCCAGTTTTCCTTTGTTTCTGATTTGCCTGTCTTAATTAGATTTTCCTTTTTGCAGTATGACCATCATGAATTTCCTGGAGTTGTCCCAAGAACGTTTCTTGGACCGATTTTTATTGCTGCTCTTTCCAGCCCTGCTATATATGTACTTTCTGTGCTAAGAATGTCCAAGTTTTACTCCCAGCTGATAGGTATGAGAACTTTAAGTCGTCAGAGTGGAGATGTTTTTACTACTGGACTAATGGATGACATTGTTGTAACATTCAGGGTTTGGATCGGTGGTTAAAACGTGATATTCTTTTCCTTAATGAGGGATTTTGCAGACTGTAGGTGCTTAGAGCCAGCATGGCAATTCCACCCCCTCTTTGGAGTAACTAACAGCACAGAGAAAGTCTGTGCTAACAAATGTCACACAGTGTAGAAAAAACAAGTGTCTTCAGAGAATACGCTCTCATGTGTACTTCGTGTATGCTTCAGAAAATATTGTTTAACTTGGGCACAGAAGCATTGACCTTTGTGCAAAAGTATCAGAGAAGTTGAAGGTGGATTAAAATAGATAAACTAATGGGGAAGTTTTGTGTTTGTTTGTTTTTTTGGTTTTTTTTTGAAGTGGGTTATATTGTGATATCTTCAGTATTATTCTTCATAACTTCTTCCCGTTACATTGTGTAACATGGTTGTTCATCAGTGATCCCTCTGATATTACTCTTATTTCCCATTTCTATTCTTCTAATAGTCCGAGGAAGCTTGGGGCTCAGTGTGATTTACACACTATGGAAGTTGCAGAAAGAAGTTAGAAAGCAGTTTGGAGCAACTACATCAACAATCTTCTGTCTCATCACTGTTACTCAGTTTCATTTGATGTTTTACTGTACACGAACCCTCCCTAATGTGTTTGCACTTCCTTTTGGTAAGTATTCACATAGAAGTAATTTTAAAATATAAAAATTTTTCTCAAATGTATCAATAGTTAAAGCACAGAAAATACGTGATCAGACCAAATCAATATACGTGCTTGATTAAATTGTGTGGTAACAAGACTAGAAAACTTAAGCAGTTGTGATTTCTTTCTGTGTTTTTTACCATATATGCTTACAATGACTGTTGAATCAAGTTTTATTGAATCTGAGTATATGTGGTGTTTGTCAGATGGCTTTGGTTAACTAGAGGTTTGAGTACACATATCTGATGCATAAAACATAGAGCTATTGAAAAGGCAGTAGGTACACCTGCAGTTCAAAAAAAAAAAATCTGTGAACTTAGTCTACACAGGAAACAGCTTTCTCATGAGACTGTGGAACAAACTCCCACCACAACCTCTCTGCCTTCCTCTTCTGGAGTTAACTACAAATGTAGTATTTTGTACATTTTAAAGTAAAGGGGGAAAAAATATCAAAGTCAAAACCTTAGTCTACACTTACAGTTTTTCCCCAGAGATGAGGAGAGGGAAGATTAACCACACGTGACAGATATTAGTTGAGTCACTTAATGCTTCAGTGCAAGTTGTTCAACTAAGAAAATCATGAGGTTGATGTAAGAACCTGTGTAGATCAGAACTGAAAAACAAATCAAAAACCAGTTGAATTGCAGATAAACACTGTGTAGTAATAAACTTCTCAGGTAATTTCTTCAAGTATTAAAAAATAGAAGTTGTTTCATGGTTTTGTACTATTAATTTTTCACACATTTCCCTTAGGATCATGACCACTTTACTATGTAGTCAGCATTACCATGTGTTTAAAAACTGTGAAAAAGCAGAGGCAACTTCATCTGTAGAGACAGGGTGTGTCTCCAGCTAACCATGCAAATGGATTTATGGTTTCTTCTCCCTGAGCGGTACTCCATAGTCTCTTTCATATTTGAAATGGGGTGGTGGTATCATGAATACGGGACATACTCAGCCAAGAGAACAAACTAACTCTTCAGCTGATGCTGAGCAATAATAATTATGAATCTTAGTTTGAAAGGCTTTTAGTACTCCCTTAAGGTTTGGTTTGGTTTTTTTTCTTTCCCTAAAAGCTATTAAATATACTGTCTAGGAAGAGTTGTCATGTGTTCCTTCTGTGGTTATGCTTTTCCTAATTATTTAAGCATCAACAGTAGAAAATTATGTGTTATTCCAAACTACATTTCTCTAACAGAGGAAGAATTTCTGGACTAGAAATGGTAGGAAGACCAAGAGAGGATTGGTGGGAAGTTAGAGGAACAAGCCGCTAGCATTGAGAAAATTTGTTGCCCTTTAGAAAGTGAACAGTTCAGAGTGTCAGACGGTGTGCTTTATTTTTGCAGTGCTCCTGGCATTGACGTTTTGGATCCAGCAAAAGCAAAGGCCATTCATTTGGTTCTCAGCTTTGGCAATTATAGTCTTCAGATCAGAGCTCTGCATATTCTTGGGCCTCATGCTCCTGGTGACGTTATTAACTAAAAGAATCTCCATTTTCAAGGTCCTTTCCCATGCTGTTCCTGCTGGAATTTTTTGGTTGGGTAAGTGTTTGCTTGGAAAAAAATAAATGCCACATAGTAAATTCAGTAGAAGTCTGGAGATTTGACTGACTTCTCTAGTGATGTGTCCCTTAGGGCTTTTTTTTCTTTTTTCCCTTCCCCCCCCCCATCTGATTCCATTTGCTGGTAATATGACAAGGGTATTTATTTATTTTAAAAATTCCCTGTGAGGAGATAGGTGTGCACAGAGCAGTAGAAAGATACTGTGACCTCTGCCTTTAGATGCTTACAGTATAACATCCTGGTCTTAAAAAAGCTTAGACATGCAAGTTGACTTTAGTAGAATTAGTACCTGGCTGTAGCTACATGTGCATTATCAGCTGTAGTATCTACTGCCATGACGATAAACCGAATCCCAGGATGAAATACAACAGTGTCACAGACAGGGATACTGAGCAAGAGGGTTGTGGGGAGAGTCACAGTTCAGCTCTGTTTCTTTATTACATGAATTTTAATAGTTTAAGTGATTATCCATGCTAGAGAGGTTGAAAAATCTCCTTGTCTCTACCCATCCATGGAAGGCTCATGCATGTGTGCGTAAATACTCTAAGCTTCTCTGCCAGCCTACCTAATTGAGAATGGTGTTGTCAGATGCCTGATGACTTCTGGTAGTGTGCTGTCCCTTCCACAGCGTGGACAGTAGAAACAATAAAAGATCATGCCATGTGCAGTTGGAGGCACCTCACAGCCTAAGAATCTGGAGGTCCGACAGGAGTTAGTCACGGGTACTCCCATTCCCTCTCTGGGCAAACTTCTTAAATACCAGAGCAGTTTTCACAGAGCTGAGTGGAGGAGATGAGGCTGACGGATTTGCTGCTCTGCTGTCTTTTTGCCTTTCATCCCTTGTCCTCCTTCTTCCCTCCCACCTAATAAATAGTAGCAAACTTCTAGAGATTGTTTTTCTTAACTTACCAGCTTTACAGTAAAAATCCATTTAGTACCATTTGAAGTTAACCTGGGTTTCTTACCATTCATTAAATTTAATGCTCTAATATTCTTTTAATTAAACCACTGCTTTTCACACCTGGGGTTGGAGAGGGGTGAATCTCAATCAGATTCCTATCCAATGTATGTCTATTAAGACTTCTGTTAAGAAGTGCCTCCCTCCCCTGCATTTCCACTGCAAGACAGACAGATTCAACCTTCCCTGTGGCTTTGGGTGAGGCTTACAATGCGTGTTCCAGTTTATGTTGATCTCATCAGTAAATGTGCAGTTTGGATGTGCTCGTTTGCTTTTCCCTAGTTTTTAATACATGCACATTTGTATTTCTTTAATTCTTTTAGGGCTAACAGTTGCTGTGGATTCTCTTTTTTGGAGGCAACTTGTGTGGCCTGAGGGGAAAGTGCTCTGGTATAACACAATTTTGAACAAAAGTTCCAACTGGGGAGTATCCTTTGAAACATCCAGGGAGAAAGACCTATTGAACACTACCAGCCAAAGCAAAGACTTGATGTAACCTATTCCTGAGACTCAGTTATGGTGTTAAATTCTACTTTTCATCTAGTGTTTCATTATTTGAAGCTTATGAAACAATATCTGTTTCTTAGATCTTTCCGTAAATTTTAACTTTCCTCTGCTGACTGTTCCTTCTTGCTTCTTTGTGTTCTACCAATGTAAAGCCAGGTTTCTTCCCCGTGGGTTTTCATGTTGCTCATCATTAGCACCATTTGATATGCCTGTTTGGTGATGTGAATGCAGTTAGGCAACTGCTTTTATTTCTCAAAGGGTAAGGCAGAAAACCAAATGCCTGGAAGAATGCAATATACAAAAAGTATACTGTATATTTGCAAAATTTGCCTGTACTACTGTAAAGAATAGTTACCTTACTTGTCAGCAGTGAAAGCATCCTTAACTCTCCTTTTCATCTTGAAGACCTCCCCCTTCTTGTGGTATTTCTATTCAGCCCTGCCTCGTGCTTTGGGATGCAGCATTATATTTGTACCTTTGGGTATAGCAGAAAAGAGAACTCGGATATTACTTCTGCCAGCACTGGGCTTTATTTTCTTATATTCGTTTCTCCCACACAAAGAGCTGCGTTTTATCATATATACTTTCCCTGTCTTCAACATAGTGGCCGCTAAAATGTGCTCACGAATGTAAGTTCAAAATTCTGTTTATTTTTTTTCTCTGAAAATGCAAAAGAAAAACAAAACTGTTATTACTGGTTTTATGCACTTCTTTCCATCTTGGAATCTGGATCATCTTGAGATCTTCATGTGCTTTAGAAAGGAGGTCTGTATCGTCGTACCCATTCGACTAATGAGGGAAATGATTTCACAGGACCATTTGGCAAGTCTGGGGCAGAGTTGAGAATAGAGCCCCGATTTTGCTGTCATGCTGTTACAATACAGTGTATTTTATCCACCAGCGAAAAAGACGCATTCCAGTGTACTACTGTGTTGCTAACATAACTTACCCTAGGAGGTAATTTAATATACAGGTGGGGCTCATGAAATGTGGTGTTTGTATTAAATAGTTAAACTTGGGTATATTGAGTAAACAAATTTAAGTTAAACTCTGAACTTCTTTGAAAGACAATACATTCATAGCTAAAGTTTTTAAATATAGAAATACTTAGCTTTATTGATGAGCATTTATTAGCTTTGTTAATAGGAAGATTCTAATTTAAATGCCACTAGAAGCTAGTCTTTTAGAAATGGATAATAAAGGCATTCCATACACATGATTGAAATAAAGTTTGCATTAATCTTTATTACCTAGCAGTGGAGTTTTCATAAAAGTTCTGTCACAATAGTCAATGACCAGTATGACAGAAGAATAACAGTTTATTCTCACTCATTTTTCCCCCCCTCAATAGTCTGAATAACTACCGGAAATCCTGGCTGTACAAACTTGGATCTTTCTTTGTTATAACACATCTTATAGTTAATGCTGCTTATTCAGGAACATCTTTATATGTTTCACATTTCAATTATCCTGGAGGAGTGGCAATTCAGAAGTTGCATGAGTTGGTACCTTCAACAGCAGGTATGTAAAGCTGGTTTGAGGTTTGTTCGCCTAATTTCAACTGCAATTTTTTTCTGCTAGTATATCTTTACATGTATTGGATACTGCTTCTTCACGCTATTTACATGCATTGTCTCTGTTACTGTTTTGTTAATTTATTAATCAGAGTGTTCTTAGAAGAATTTTGAAATTGTATTTTGTTTTCTTTGTTTACGTAGACGTCTCTGTTCATATTGATATGGCTGCAGCACAAACAGGAGTTTCTCGGTTTCTAGAAATCAATTCAGATTGGAGGTATGTTATGAACAAGGTATTTTGATCTAAAGATAGGAGCCTGCTTATTCCTTTTTTGCATATGCACAGGGGCAAGCATCACAGATACGGTTTCTGGTACAGCATATTTATTAAGCCAGGTCAAGAACAATGTGAATCTTCAGAATTTTGATGTGTGCAGTGCTGCGATTTCAGAAATAGAGCACTGCAACATTTTTTAATTGTTTTGGTTGGTTCTGGTTTGCCTAAATAGCGTAGAATCTTTTAGAGACATCAGAAACAGTGCAAAAAAATTGTTAGCTCAATAAAACAGCAATATCTTTAATGCAGCTACATTTAATATCTCACTAGATCTTGTAAAACACAGCTGTAGATGAACATTTTTCTGCTCTTGGCAGAACGGTGTATATAGTTGTGGGGGTGTCTTCTCACTTTGTTTTTGAATGATGTGTGGCATGTGAGGCTTATCTGCGTATTAATATTCAAAGTCTGTTTTTATGTGGAACATCCCGGACATAGGTGGCATTGAAGCCGTTGTTGTGGACTGTCGGTCACATTCATTGGCTCTGAGAGAAAGCAGTTGAGTGCTTTGTTATGATGACCAGCAGTGATGTACAAACAGTTTTAAGAATCAGAATATTGAAATGAATAGTAGGAGACATTTGTGGGATGGCATCGTTTGCTTTTCGGGATGCAGACCAAAAAAAAGCCATCTTTCTGATTCTTAGGCCTACCTCTTCAGCTGAAGTGTAGGTTTCTGATTTAAAATGTCATCTTAATGAAAATGATTCAGCAGAAAGTGACACAAAGCCTCACTTCATACTTGCACAAAACAAAAGCAATACAAGCAGATTTTGGTTTAAGAAGTATTCTGAGCATGGAGTTCTTTTTCCCCAGTGACAGTCTTCAGGATCAGATTAACAAACATAATTTAATTATTGGTATGTTTAGAGAGAAAAGTGTTTTGTAACTAAAGAGGAAGAAGGGAAAAGTATGCTTCTGGGGAAATCATAAAAATCATCGAGCTTGCTATGCCGTATTTTATTTCTGTGCTCTCTCATAATATTGTGATGGTACAGACAGTTTAAAGCTGAATTGCCTTCACAGTTACCAATTCAATGTTTATTTCAAATTGTTTTTTGCATGTTCAATGTAGAGAAAGTCTTAAGCCATGAACAGTCAGGAGGAGATATTAAACTATTAGACTACAAGTGATAGAACACACATGATAGCTAAAATGTTCCAATCTTTGTTTTTTGAATATACTTCAGTACACACGCTCCTCTAAATACAACTCTACTCTCTAAATACAATGCTTAATTTCAATGAGCTTTTTGAGGTGGTGGGTTTTGGATTGTTTTGGGCTTGCAAGGCTGTAGTGTAGTGGGTTTGGAAGGTGAATGAATAATATCCCTGTCACTGATGGATGTTTCATAGTGTTGCAGCTACAGAGCAGTTTGTTTCTCTCACTTTTATCTTTACTCATCATAAAAAAGCCTCAGGGGAGGGCTGATTCATCATAACGTTTCACATTAAAAAAATAAGGCAAAATCCACAACCGAGCATCATACACAGGACTACACTTTGACAGCACAATAGCACAAAGTTTAGTGGCACCAGCTGTCCCATTTTCTCTTTATCCAAGGAAGTGACAGCCTTTCAGATGGGTGAAAACTAATTTACCATCTTCATAGGCTGTGTACATCAGGTGAAAACAGATTTATGGATGGAGTGGATATGAAGGCTGATGATTCATCAGGATAACTACAATCCATAAATAAAAGTGTCTTAAAGTTAACAGCTTTCAGTGGTGTGCTCAGATTAGATCTATTTGCCTCAAGAAAAATGCAAGTGATCTATTATTTTTCTTCAAAGGGTGATTGAAAGAAGCTTGATGCAGATTCTTACGCAGAACAGGTGTTACAATCTTGTCTTCAATTAGTGCAGTCTCTTTGAACCAGGAATAAACATGCTGTGTAAGCTTAAAGTATTTAAAAATAATAAAATTCAGAAATGCTTGCAGTCAGATGAAAGGCCCTTTATTTGCTGATGAAGAAAATGCAAAATTAGTAGTTGGTAAAGTTGTTGTGACGTATGTCATTCCTTCTGCCAGTTTGGATGCATGTACCATCCTAAGTGGTATTGTGATCTTTTTGGAAATAGCAGATGAAATTAGCGTGCAATTTTTTTTGAAGAAGAAAGCACTTGTTCAGTGTGCAAAGTCTTCTGCATTATATGGTGTATTTATTGACTTCTCTGGATTTTGTCAGCCTGGGGTCTGTTCTGGGTTGCCAAAATTTTAGTTAACAATCCATGCAAATCCTCTAGTTTGCTGTAGAGTACTTGCTTTAAATATCTTAAATGTTAACGAGTGCTATGTCAGGGAATGTTGTAAAAATATAAATGGAGATTGTTTCCAGTTTTTCACAGAGAATTCAGGCAGGTGAGAGGCCAGGCCTGCAAAGACACACATAGCGAAAGGTGCAGCCTGGATTTACTCCTAGGTGCATTTAAGGGTAATGTAGGGTTGGGATTGCAGCACTTCCCTACCAGTGTCCATGCCTGTGAGAAAAGCCACTGCCTTGAGTAAGTTGCTTGTGAAATGCATGGGAGGAATCAGGTGCATAAGAATAGGAGCTCCAAAAGCTGGTAGAAAACAGTCCATAGAAAAGGGCAATAGAAAGGGTGAAGAACTGGGCACTGCTCTTCACCTGAGTTACAGAGCATGGACACTCTTTTATACTTAGATGCCTAAGACTATCTTGTCATAAACAAACTAAAGGTAAGTAACCTCCATTTTAACCTCTCTCTTCTGGAGTGTTACCCAGTGTTAGTGGAGAATATTTTTTCTGGGATATGGAGCAAAGATTTGAGTCCAGGTCTCCCACTTTTGGAAGCACACTTAACAGTGGTCTACAGAGTGTTTTGGGGTGGACTTACCTTATTCTTCCCCTTTGAAGTTGTTTGATTGAGGACTTGATCAGGCTGCCATGTCCAATATAAGCATCCTAACCCTTGGGCTATAAATTTGCCTGACTCTCTTCAGTGAACAAATAAATAACTATTGCGAAGTAGGACAGTGTCTTCATGAAACAGTGAGGGAGATTACCTCAATTTCTGGAAAATTAGAGAGGTTCATACAGCTCTGTCAGATAACAAACTTCAGTTCTGGGCTTAGATCAGACGGAGAGCGGCTGAACCTAGATCTTTCACATCCCTGCCAAATGCTTAAGTCACTTGTTTTCTCATCCTGTAAATTCCCTCTACAGCTAGATTGAATATAACTCCTTTTAAGAAATAACTGTAACTGTACATGTTAAATAGTTTTAGAACTTGCTAGTTACTTTTTATATAAATATTTTTATATAATTTATATATATTTAGGTACCTAAACAGGTTTATAAAAGCTGGCCCAAAGTGACCTGCCCAAACATGTAGTAGATCAGGGGACTGAATCCAGAAATAACAAGTGCCAAGTTAATTCTGTAATTGCCAGGCTGTTCTTTCTTTCCTAGAGTGTTCAAGGAAGTCTTCTCCCCACTGTTCTCTGAGGCTCCTACTTCAATGTATGACTACCAGAAGAGAAGGGTTTCTGCTAAAGTGCCTCATAACATTTTTTGTAATTAAAAAAAAAAAAAAAGAAAAACCAAACCAACAAAAAAACCCCCAACACCACACTTACCCAAACTGCAATTTTTGTACGGTAAAGCTTTAAAAATGAGTCCAGTTCTCTACAGTCTTAGGCTTTGGTGACCTTTCTTTACAGAACTCAAATAGAGGACTAGTGAGAAATTTTTTAGGAGTCCTGATTTATATCACAATAGCAGAGAAAGACTTGCATGGAATGACTGGCTCCCTAAACTCTTCAAAAATACTATTTCCTTCTCCAGTGCTAGCTAATTTAATCAAGAGATATAACTGAGAATGTTACAGTTCCTTTTGCGTTTCATCTTGGATGCTACATGCCCTTGTGATAATGGAGATGTTTAATAGGTAAAGAGAGGAATGTAAATAAGCCTTCTTTATTCTTCACAGGTATGACAAAAGAGAAGATGTTAAACCAGGAGACCAGTTGATGTTTTCTTACACACACATACTGATGGAAACAAACCCTCTTCAAATATCACATTACAAGACAACCCACAGGCCACTGGCAAATATACCTGGCATCAGTAAAATTGGGTTGAACCTTACTGCGCTACCTCCTTTTACTTTAAACTTGAAACCAAAATTAGTACTGTTGGAAAAACTTCCTCTATCATCTTGACTGTGAATTTTAAGTAAGTCTTTTGATGTAATTTTGCTGATGACTGAATAAGACAGCAGCAAATTGTCATTCCAGCACTGCAATTCAGCTTCTGTGGAAAGGCACGGAAAATCTTTGTACCGATTGGTATTTAGCACAGTCCTGTTTCTTACATAAATATTACAATGCATTCCTAGTCAGAATATACTCAAACACTGAGTTGTATTGTTAGATATGTTTGAGAAAGGCTACCTACAAATTTAGTGGTATTAAGTAAAACCTGTCTACTTGGTTTGGGTAGCTGTCTGTTTCATAACGTAGCACAGGTATGTCCTAATTGTCCTATATAAGATACATAATGGAACAGGTTTGTGCTACGGCAATAATTTGATATGTAATCTGTGTGTGCAAAGATGTATTACTTGATGTATCTGCAGGATTGTAACGCCCTCAGTTGTCAGATTGCCTGAAACTTAATGATGTTATCAGCATAGGAAAGCCATATTCATTGTAGCTTCATCACAATACCTAATTGTGCCCTGTAGGCTACCAAACTAAAGTGAAAGATTTGCTTAAAAAGCAGCTGGACTTCTTGACAAGCACTGTCTCATAACAGATTGGAGTACTAAAGGGTGGTTATCTTTATTCCAACAGTTCATGAATAAGCAGCAACTTGGATTTCACAGGAAAAAGAATTTTAAAATAATGTTTCCCTCTTCTGCTGCAGTATTATCTTAATTTGCAGTGAAAAAATTTACCTGTGAAAATATTCACTTGAATACACTTTAAGAAGATAGGTGCTGTTTTCCTTTTTTTATTAAGTAGTCCCTTTGGAAAGGAATAACCTAATGTGCCATGTGTTGCATTCTATAAATTAGAATAAGATAGCATGCTCTGTAATCTCTTATTAGATGTTTTTGTTAAGATGTCTGCCTAGATTGCTGAATGGAACAAATTAAGGGGTAAACTAAGGGAAAAGAAGTTAGAATTTTTATTAGGGCCAGTTGTAATGTGACAGGAGCTCCATTAGTGTAAAAAATCAGTATCGCTGAAATAATCATGAGCAGAAAACTTCCTTGCTGACTGAAGACTTGAGTAAAAAGTTCTTGTTGAATAAAGTGGCTGGCTTGTTTGTTAACTCTTAAAGCATGCTTCATTGAGGAACCTGCGTACATTTCGTTAGGACCATGTTTTCTTCTTATCCTCTAGATTATGTGTCAGAGGAACTGATCTGGTGGGGTGGAGCCTGTTCCCCAAGGGTGGCTGTGGCTCTTGCGCAGGCTTCCTCATGCTGAGCAGATCTGGCAAAGGCAACCTGCAGAACTTGTTTGTCAAGTCTCTGGCTGCTCTTGAAATCACCCAAGTATTATCTGTTTGATTCCTCTTTGGAAGAAAACTCTGCTTCCTTCAGAGCCAATTTGAACATCAAACAATTCACATGAGACAGAAGGAAGTACATGTGCAAATAGCTGAGAATTTGGAACAATACAAAGGAAAACTTTTGAGTAAGGATGTTAAGCCTAATCATTGACTTTATGTAACTCCCCCACACTGTAATCCACAAATCAAGAACCTGAACTAAAATTTATCCTGCTCAAGCGTAGACAAATGTCTGCACTGCCGAAGTTAGATGTATAGTTACTCCCTCTGCAAAAACTTGCTCTATTAACTACAGGGAAAACCTAGGGCTATTATGCTTGTAACATAGGCATCTCAAGCTAATGCCTGAAGTGGCACAGAATACCTGGACATTAGGCATGTGAAGAGTTTAGTCTTGCTGAATGTCAGACAGACGTAGCTGACTGCGTCTTTCTACAGACTTCGGTTCTGGTGTCTGGGTGCTACCTGTTGGACTTAAAGCAGTGATGATCAGCTGCGGTAGTAGCGTGTACTACTGCTCTCAGCCTCACTGCTGATGAAAATAGCTTCTATCAGCTTAAATGGGCTTGTTTAGTGTATTTGTTTGGGGTCGAGATAGGTAAAATACATACAAGGAGACAGGAAAGAGGGATTGGATTGCAGTTTTGAACAGTGTTTGAGGTTTATTTATGTCGTGTTGCTTCTTGCTCTGCATATGTGGTTCTTGGAAAGTGCTTCATTTTAAGATCTGCAACATGGTTGGGTTTGTAAACAAAGGGCTAGATCATGCCCCATGCAGCACCTGCAGCACCAGTGGCTGTATCACTTCTGTGACAGCACAGGTAACCTCCCCAACATAGGGCACGAGTGGTACGGTAGCCCACACCCTGAATAGGAAGGGGCATCTGTCTCAAACTGGGATAAAGATTACTGCAGTTTTTCCCCAAAGGCTGCTTTCAATAAACAAACAGTCCTTGGAATAGAAACTAAAGCCATCTCTCTCTTAAATGAATCTTCTCATCTCCAAGTCCTGTGTTGTCTTTCTTTAGCTCGACAAGAAACATAGAGCTTATTTTCTCCTTTAATATAGATTAATATTCAGTGTACTTGCCTGGAATAAAGTGTGGATTTAAGTTCCCTTAGATATAAGAGGGCATTTAGGAAGTCTCTCAGCCCATCTACAAACGAAGTGGAGTATTACAAATTTTTCTGCATTTGGGGGACATAGGGTGAAGCCTCAAGTTCCTGCATGAGTGGTGCAAAGTAAGGGAGACACTCTGAAAACTTACTTAGTGGAATTTCTGAAGGGACTTTGAAGTAATAAATTGCTCATGACTATTCAAGTTCTTAAAAGAAGAATTCCTTTTGTCTTGACTGATTACAAATGACCCTAGCTTAGAGTATAGCTTTTCTTAATAAAAGCAGAAATAGGCTGAGCATATTCAAATAATCAAGGGTTGAATTAACCTGAATAAAGCAAAAGACACATAGTATGGTCCATCTATAAATTATATTACATTTATGACATTCAAACACAGAACGGAGTTGTAAATAATATGCATTTAACATGTATAATGCTGCTGTAGAAAGATTTATTTTAGGATGTCTTGTTAAACTTGCCAAAGGTCAAATGTTGCATAGCAACATGTGTTGCCTTCTGAAGTTTGACTTCATTTCTTACCAGCAACATTTGTTCCTGTAAAGAGCAAGGCTAACAAATGATTTGGAAACAAACATGTCACCATGTCATTTCATGTCAGAGACGGTGAATAATCACTGTTTTACAGCATGAGATTTAGGACACCCTGTGTTGTAAAACTAAATAAAGTCATTGCATGAAAAAAGTTGTGGAACTCACCGATAGAGGACATTTTTGGATGCTGAAAGTAAAAGCAGCTTCAAAACAGGGTTAAACAGATCACTCTCCCATCAAGAACTACAAGAACCAAAGATCAAGGAATAACTTCCAGTTCACCAAGGCTCTAAGTAACAGAGCGTTCACAGCTGAGAAAAAGTACCAGACCGTATGTATCTTCTTATCCCTGCCCTAAGTACTTGCTATGGGTCTTCTCTCAAGAGTGCATGTGGGGTGAGGGGATCTGCAGAATGGTTGTATTGCATCTAACGTAAAATACATTTTATCTGTTAACACTGAGAAAAGCCCGAACGCGCCTCAGGTTCGTGCCTTTGCCATCTGTTTCACTCCAGCCATCAGAGCACAACCTCAGCACAGCGTTAACTGCATAACGCATTTTGAAACACTGATCACACCCCTTTTTCTCACTCCCTGGCCATTTCACATACCCCGTTGGTGAGACTGGGTACGCATTTGAGCAAACAAGATTGAGATGGTGCTGCCTCTCCTACTACAACTGTTCTAGGACGATTCCTGTCCTCCCAAACGCTTCTAGTTCTTTCCGTAATGCTTAGGAGCTAGAAAAGTGATACAAGATTTAAGTACTCGTTTGCTGCATCTCAATTTCAATGCATGTGTCCGTGTTTCCCTTGCATCTGAGAGCACTTCTCCATCCATCACAGACGTTACACAGAAGTCTAGTGCTGCCTTCCTCGCTTTATTACCTGTGCTCATTCTTAAATACTGCCCTTCACCACCTCCCCTGAAATCTTTCCTTGTAACTTAGTATTCAAAGAGTCTTTCTGGTATAAATGACTTTGCTTTCTGTTTGCAAGAAAAGAACAAAACCACAAGCTGAGTTTATCACCCATGTAAGCAAGTCTGTTTAGCCACAGCCTTCTCAGTTAGCTGGTTACATAATGAGTTTCAGCTGCCTTACATGAAATTATCACTATCTGCTTAACATATGACACAAAAGATTAAAAGGGTGTTTGCAAAAATTCCTGAAGTTAAGTGACAATGAATACCTCCCTGAAGGTTTTCTGTTGTTTTGGGTTTTGTGTTTTGTTTTGTAATTTAAATATACATGATTCCTAAACGTACTCGATCCATTTTGCATGCAACTACTTACTTTATATCAGCCCTTCAGATCAACATGAGCAACTACAGCTACTTTTGATTGTTCATTTCAGACCTTTGTTTACGATAGCAAGGACAGCCAGCGTTTTTTCTGAAATTCTACACCTTAATCTCACAGGCAGTCTTTCACCAGTTCTGCTTTATTTCAGCTGTAGCTGCCCTTGGTTCTGTACCAAGGCTTGATTTGTGTCCAGTTATGTCGAGTGTAAGGTAAAAATGCTGTCTGAAATGGAGTCCATCTTTTCCTTCAAAACTGCCAATTTAAATCAAGAAATTGGAAGAAGGAATTGGTTCATACAGGGGGGGGGGGGGGGGGGGGGCGGAAAAAGGGCAGTGACTGCTTAGGCATAGATCTAGCCCTTGGAACCCAGGCTGATACCTCAGCTGGGGATGTGGCTGTGGTTACTATTTCTGGTTGGCATATTCATTTTATGATACAAAGCAGTTTTGGGTCAATTTTGCAAGGAAACCAAGATGGTAAAGAATCACTCTTGTTGCTAAGAATAAAGCAAAGGATGAATTTATTTGTGGAAAGGCTAAAACAGTTTATAAAATCTAAATAATCTGTAATTAGAAAGTGTTGTTTGCTAATTGTATGTTTATTTTTCCTGTGTTTGGAGATACCTAAATGCAAGTTTTTTATGATTGGCTCTGTGGCAGAAAAAAATGCTACTTTAAGGAACAGATCTCTCAACAACTGTAAACGTCTACTTAGAGCTTGTCATCTGTATCTACATTTAATCAATCACATCCTTATGCTAGAATTTAAACTGTTCTAGATTGAGATTTTGGTTCTTTGTAAATTCAGAAGCTGCTCTCAGGGAGCAAAGAGAAGCTATAAGTATTCCTAGTAAATGCTCACTGGCCATATTCTGCAAACAGGTTTACTTCACCTTTACTGGGTGGGTAGAGAAAGGGAGCAAATGGAAAGGGGCAGCGTGGGGGGAGCATTGTTACAGGTTTCCAGAGCATAACACAGATCTCCATACATACCTTCCATTACATACCCTTCAAGACTGGAGTTCTTTGAAAAGGCTGTTACAGGTCTCTACTTCTTCCCCTTCCTACCTTTAGTACTATAAAAATATTTCTTGCAGCAGTGTGTAATTAGTGCCTATTCTTAAAAGAAGCAAAAGCTGTTAAGATCCTTACAATGACACAAAGTATCATTGTTAGTACCATCTACTTTTTATGCTGAGGGGGAAAAAAAAAGTCTGCTTTCTAAATTTATTTCTGAAGTTGCTAATGTACTGAAATTAACTGTTTACAGAAAATAAATATCACTGTTGCAGGTGCATTAGAGAACTGTCTGCTGCTGCAGGGATCGTTCCAGCACAAATTCAGCTTGGTGAAAACTCCTACTGTTAAAAGAACTTGCGCTTTATTACAGTCTGAGAGAGGGTAATGTAAAAATAAGGGAGTTTTCTATACATTACAAATATGAGAAGGGTTGGGAAAAAATGTAAGTTTTAACAATCACTAAGAATTTTTATTAAAAATAATAAAGTAAACCCAACACAAACCCCACCCACTCAATAACTTACCTCAATACTTCAATGAAAGCTTTCAGCCCTTCTTTTGAAGTCATTCTTTTCTCAAAGGCAGCAGTGCCTGAACTGAAGATGGAGATGCTCCCGTAACTCCTATGGAAGCATCAAGGCTTACATCTGAAAAATAGCAGCTTTGTGCTTTCAGCCTCTCCTATTTTTATTGACGTTTTTAAGAATTAGGTGTTTCAATTTTAAGGCCTTTTGGGCCTACATATTATCTTTAAAAAAATTTCTAATGTAATTATTAATTCTTAGCCAAACTGATACTGAAACAGTGTGGTTTTAAGAACTAAGCCCTTCAAAAAAAAAAAAAAGGAAATTGCAGGTGCCAATAAAGTAGACTAACTGATAAAATTTTACTTTTAAAAATAGTGACTAGTTCTCATGCTCTCAGGAAAAGTTTTAACAAAAAGCATGGCTATACAATTAAGTATCTATATGAATAAGATGCAAATTTGGGGCTACAAAATGCTATACTTCAACTTCCCACATGAGAGTTACAGAGGAGCTACAGTCAAGACTGCCTTCAGAGGAGCCAAGCTGCTTGTTTCCAGAGAACTGGGATTTTCAGGTAAGCTTGTTCACTGCCAGCACTCCTGCTGGTATAATGCAGCTCTACAGCGCTTTAAGCCAAAGGCCATATTTACATTCAAGCCTTGAGTGAAAATTATATCTTGTATCTTATATCTATATATACTTGTTTAAAAAGAAAAAAAAAAAGTTTCTTCATCCTCTGCCTCCTTCTCTACTGGTTAGGAGAGATTAAACATCTCCTTTACAAAGGTCAAGGTTATATTCACAGTTAAAATGTAGGGGAAAAAAATGGAGATAATAATTAACCAGTAACCATTTAAACATGTTTCCCAATAAGCTGTTTCAAACTCACCTAGTTCAAACTATACATAAACTAGAACAAATTGTTTTATTACTGCAGAAAAAACACGTGCTGTTCTCCTTTAACCCTAGAAGAACAAAGAAATGCTGACTGTTGATAGAATTAAAAGCTACCTTTTAAAATACTGGAGACAAAATGCAGTATTAGTTTTTCTCAAGTACACTATATAATAATTTACTTAAATAGTACAGGTGTAAACATAACTGATGGAATAACAATTGAAATACCTGAAACCATAAAATGTTTAGAGAAACGTCACATGGAAACCAAACCCACCTGGGAAAGAATTAAACAAATTTTCCTGAGGTTGAATAGCTTGAGTGAAATGAAAAGAACCAGAATCCAGGCTTAAGTCCGAAGAGCTAAATGAAAAAACAATCCTTTCACATAGCGTGTTCTGGGGTATATTTATGATTACAATTGTATCAATTAATTTTTATTCAATGGTTGTCTTAAATCCATCTGAAAATAAAAGGCAGTGTTGACTACCACTAGAAAATTGCAAATAAAATGTTTAATTTCAGAAACTGAGTTCACCATTTATAAATACACTAAAACATAGTAAATGCAAAATTAGATTAGGCATAGGTACAGTATTTTAACAAAGCTACAACTTTTCTAAAAGGTCATAGGCAAATGATGACTTGTTTCCCAAAAAGTATTCAATGAAAACTGAAATGAGAAGATTAATCTTTCCCGAGTTAAAAAAAACATGGAGAACATTCCTTTCAAATTAAAATGCTGGCTATTTTTTTCCAATCTTATTTGAAGTTTTGAGGGCTCTATATCCCATTTGCCTGATGGACACCAACAGTTAAGAATCAACCCTACTACACAAAATTCTAAGCAGTGCACCATATCCATAAGGCTATTACTGAAAATCAGAAGATCAGTTATTTCTGTACTAGGAGCTTTAAGACAGGCTGTTCTACACAATTGAAATTACATTAGGAGTAAGGGCTCAATTTTTACAATAGGGAACCTTATAGTTTCGATGCACTAAAGATTAGAAAAGGCTTTAGAATGACATTAGAGTCTTCATGGTAAATTTCTTGCCTTTTTTTGTACACGGCATTAAATAACAAGCATTACTTCACAAACTTTGATAAGACTTCCAAAGAGCTTTTATAAATACCCAGAATATTTCTGTAGTTCAGTTAAAATGTAAAACCTGAACAGGAGAACCCAGAATGGGAAGTTTTATTACCGATTGCTGCATAACTGACATTCCATATCATCTCAAATTTAAGATTTATTTTCAGATACTAAGTCAATAATCTCCTGTAAACACATCTTCCTCAATAACTCTTCTTAATCCTTTAAGTACTTTAGGGCTTGCAGTTAAAAACACCACATGATAAAAAGATGGCTTGAACCCCATCTTTCATGTACAGCTTTCTTTTGACAACTACAAAAGCTGTTTTGTTGCAATTAAAGCAATGTTCAACTAAAATACAGTACCTTTATGGTTTTTACATAATAATTGAATAAAAAACTACAGAATAGAACTGTTTACATCTTTTTTTTGCCATTCTATTAAAACAAATGACTGAGCTTTTTTAAAGTTCATTTACAATTATGGATTAAAACCTACGTAATTTTGTATATTTGACAAGACAGGCTATCTCTAGTGTGAACTTTTAAAAAACATATATACAATATCTGGCCTGAAGTACTATGAATAAGGCACATGTAGACATATTGAAAGCTGAAAAAAATGAAACTAAAATTTGGAATTACAGTCACTGATTAGATGTCATACATGGCCCCTATTGGAGCAGTTTAACAATCCAAGTTATAGATAGTTAATATCCAGTGAGCAACAATAGATTTAGTCTAGCAGTTTGTTCATTAGTTTCAATACTGGAAGTATATTAAAGGAAGATTCACTTTCAAAAAGATAAGCTTTTCAAAGTGTTCAATCATTAACCTTGACTGACTAAAGTTGTTGCTTTCATTGGATGTACTGAACAATCTCTCTGAAGGAACAATGCTTGGTGGACAACCCAAGAACCTGACAGCCAATTTTGACAGTACTGGCCAAGATGACTTCTTAAAGTTCCAGTAAGTTAAAGGATCACAGTTATGCTCAAGCACTTCTTCCTCCAAGTAAGAAAGCACCATTTCCTCTGGTAACTTTGCTCTCTCTTTCAGGTCTTTTGTTTTCTTCATGTCACCCATGAGTGACCAAAGATTATCTTCTCCATATGAATTTGTAGATGGTGAACCTATATCACATCCATTGGAAACAGGTTTATCATCATCTGAGGTAGAACTCATTATTTCCAGCTCCCTGATTAAGTCTTGTTTATATTGTTCAGCCTCCTCTTCTGTAAATAACGATGTTTTATACCGGGGATCCAGAAGCGTAGCAAAAATGTACCTTGGATCATGAAGCGTGGAGGACAATCTACTCACCATAGCTTCTTTCAAAGATTTCAGCATAGTATCTATGCCCATTGTTTCCTCAAATAGCATTTCTATTTTCCTGTTAAGTATATGAATCATCGGAATCACTTGGCTTAGAGTAGACACGTGTGTACTCATCTCCCTACTTGCAGCTTCGAAAGGCTTGAGAGCATGACACACCGACTGCATGACTTCCCACTGATCACAACTTATTAGCTCCCGAAAGCTGCACTCTATTGACATTTCATCAATTGCTCTTTTCTGTTCAATAAGACGTTCAAGCATATGAAATGATGTATTCCACTTTGATGGAACATCTTGTATTAGCTGATGCTGAGGCAACTCATACTCTTTTTGCAACTCAGCTAACTTTTCTCTTGCTTTTGCTGACCGATGGACGCGTTCACAGATCTTTCTTGCAATACTAAGCAAATTCTGAACCATTCTCTGGCTTTTAATAGCCTCATTTACAATGACATTAACAGTGTGACTAAAACATTGTACACTTGAATGATCACCTTCATTTAAAGTTTTTTCTATACTCTGATTATCAGTAACAGTAATCCCAATCTGAAGGCCAATGGAAGTAATCCATGTTTCCCACCAGTACTCTAACTGCTTTTGAATACTGATTCCATTGTAGTCGCAATCGATCTGTGATACATTTAATAGTGCTGAACAATGGTAATCCTCACACTGTGGTCGAAATGAAGACTCAAATGTTACCCAATGAGCTGTCAGCGTTAGATATTCTCGTGTTTGGTTGCTCATCCATATTCCAGACGTAAAATGGATCACCCCACTTTCAGCTTCTTTAAGATGTGAAATAATTATTTGTTTTACATTATCATACATATCTGGAATTGCTGTCCTAGAAAAGTAAGATGGAGAAGGTAAAGAATACTGAGGTTGCAAGTATTCAAGCAGCCTGTTAAAGCCAATGTTGTCTACAAAAGAATATGGCTGAAGGTCAAGTGCAATCATTTCGGCTACAAGACTTGTGATTTTTTTGGCAACTGGGTGAGAGTCACAAAACTTGTCATTGGTTTCATCAAAATTTGAAGATCCTAGTAATTCTGTGCTCAGTGGCATGTGATTATCCGTAGATGAGGATAATACTGTCTCTGAGACATCAGTTTTCAATACATTGTTATGAAACCGCTGCAAATGTCTTAGAAGGCAACTTGTGCCTAGATTTGTTGGCTTTTTCCCCCTACTTATTGTACGTCCACAGTGCATACATATTACTTTTGTTGAATCTGCAGAACAAATTGAAAAGTGATTCCACAGTTTTGAGGTCTTCTTACTATTAACAGGAAATATAATTTGATTATCATGTGTAACCATTGTAGGCAAGTCAGTCAACTTTGAGGATGAACATTCTGCAGAAGCCAAAGTGGCGTAAGGAGAATTTGCCAAACTCACATCAAGAAAGCTCTTTTGGTTTCCAATTACATCGGGATGGCGTCTATATAGATGTCTCATCAAGCAGCTTGTGCCCACATCTCCTTTTTTACCACGACTTATCATACAACTGCAGTATCTACATACTGCTTTTAGACTGTCTGCAGGTGACAGTGAAAAGTGATGCCAAACTTCTGATTTAAGCCTTTTCATAATCCTTTTATTTTGCTGAAATACAGCAGCAGGTTCAAATATTAGTGGACCTAATCCCTCGCACTGTTTCTCAGGAGAGGAAACAAAGGAGACTTCACCTATATCATCAGAAGATGACAGCATTGAGTCTTCCACTAGAGCATCTCCAGAAGAGAGATTAGTATGGATCTCCTCAGAGATTCTGTCTGGAGAAGAAGAAACAGAAGTTGATTCTTTCATTAGTTTTCCAGGAGAGGATGACATAGAATTCAGATCACTATCTGAGGGTAGTAAAGAAGGCAACAGAGTTGGAGGTGCGGTGTAGAGAGGTGGTATGCTGGTACCACCCCCATTCTCTTGCAGGACAATGGAACGATGGGCTCTCCACATGTGTCTTATTAAACAACTCGTTCCCAGGTCTTTTCCATTTTTTCCTCTACTGAATTCATTCATGCAGTGGATGCAAACAGCTTTAGAATTATCTAGAGGCGACAAATAAAAGTGTTTCCAGACAGCAGATCTCCTTCTGGAACCTGATGTGCTCTTTGGAATTACAACAGTTTTTTCTGCTACATTCTCCACAGTGTCATCATACTGGTTGTTGGGTAGCTGTGGAGATGACCCAACCATGACTTCTTCTTTGTTGCACTTTTCAGAAACTGAGAGATCTGATATTTCTTCAGAAGAAACAATAGAAACAGATTCCTCGATTATTCGATCTGGAGACGGTATTTTAGAAGCCATTTTCTTGACCAGTTTTATAGGGGATAACATAGAACTCAGATCTCCAACTTCTGTGGACTGAGGTGGCAGTAACAATGTAGGTGAAGAAAAGGAGGCTATACCCGGCATACTTCCATTCTCTTGAATTAGTACAGTGGGATGGGCTCTCCTCACATGTCTCATGAGACAACTTGTACTCAGGTCCTTTTCATTTTTACCCCTGCTAAATTCTTTCATACAGTACATACATATTGCTTTAGTGCTATCTCTAGGAGATATAAAAAAATGGTTCCAAGCAGGTGACTTTTTTCTGGAGCTTATGTTTCTGCTAGAAAGGAGGCTTTGTGTCACAGCTTCCATTGCTACATCATACAGCGTACTACTATACTGAGAAAAAAGAGATCCATAATCATCTTCATTTTCTGAAGATATATATTTGCCAGGGTTGTTGGTAATGAAGTTCTTTTCTTTGTCTTCTTGTTCATCACTACTGTCCACATGTTTGAAATCATCTTGTTCTGTCTTGATATCCATTCTTTCTAGAGTACAGTTAATGCTGTCTTCCTCTTGCTCTACTTTTAAGTTATTGATTTTACCCACTACAAAATTACCATCCATTCTGGGGGAAGCAGCTTTACTCTTGTCCATGGATGACAAATTCTTGCCAAGTCTTCATTTATTAATAAATATAGATAACTTAAAAGATTATTTAAAATTTGATTAAAATGATGTATCTTGTATACTGAATGCACAAACACAAATGTGCATGTGTGTTAAAATAACTTCTGGTTTATGAATTCTGTATCCATGTTGTGCATAAGCAAATATCATTAGTCATAAAAATGCATTTAAAAATTATAGACTTAATTAATGGAATCTCTTTTCTTTTTCCCCAGGATCAGGACATTTCAGGTTATAGATGAATGTTCTCAAAGACAGCAACTCTTAAATGCTTCATGTTGTAGACATAATCCTAAAAAATGGATGTTCTATTTTCTTGTTGAAGGAAGTCATTCTGTTCATCTTGACTGGGCAACTGCGGTTCTTTTGCACCATCTAGAAATAAACAAAATCAGAAGACAAAGTTAACTAACACACTGTAAATAACTACAGTAAAGGTGAACTGAAAACATGCACTAAGTGTTCTGTGTTTTGTTTTTTTTTTCCTTTGAGATAAAAACAATTCAGTGTACTATTGAAAAAAAAGAAAAAACATTTACTCAATACCTTTATTGTAGACAAATACACGTCTACACATGCAGCTCTGGTTCACCTTTGACAAAATCTAGAGTCCAAGCATCACTTTTGTATTTGCTTGGACATACCTGTGCCTCATCCTAATTCCACCACTGCATAATCATAGAATCATAGAACGCTTTGGGATGGAAGGGACCTTTAAAGGTCATCTAGTCCATCCCCCCTGCAATCGGCAGGGACATCTTCAACTAGATCAGGTTGCTCAGAGCCCCATCCAGCCTGGCCTTGAATGTTTCCAAGGATGTTTCCATCACACATACACACATACATATACAAAAATATACCATATAGGTGTCTATATCTACAGATACATATGAAGTCAAGCAGGTATTTAATCATGTTACCACAGAAATACGCACTTAAAACCAAATGTTAAGTTATACTTTTGTACATGTGAGCCCATCATTACCGACAGCAGTGTTCAGAAATACAATATTTTACAAGAAACCTCTGTAAGGGTGTCCAGCGTTTAGTCACACTAATCTCTCTCTGTTCCTCTGACCATAGTCTCACATGGTTATATTCATGCCATAACACTCCTAGACAACACCATACTACGGAAACAAGCTACTTTTAGAGTTTCACAATGAAAAACTGAAATGCTTAATTTAGGATAACTGGGCTATGCAAATGCCGTATATCCACTCAGGTCTCCCAAAAGCATAACATCACTCAGAAGCAAAGATACATACAGCTGCATATGCTGGTGCCTGGTGCATCACAGCCCAAGGGTTATACTAGAAAGCCAGTTTACACCAAGATAGTTCATTTCCCTCATGGGTAAAGATTTCCCCCACCAACAATTCCAGTACAAACAGTAGGTTTTTGAAGTATAGCTGCATATAAATCACAGGGCAACACCACGCTCAAAAACCAGAACCCCCCACCGGCCCCACACAAACCTGAAGAAGCTGTTTGCGTTTGTCAGCCACTTCTTTTTTTTTTTTTTTCTCTTCTTTCTACTACAGTTCTATCAGAATCCTAAATTTTGCCAAACCCTTTCTCACTTATTCTCTTGTGTCATTAATGTAGTTATTGGTACCTTCATTCAAGATAAATATTTTTTGATCACACAGCTGATGCTACACTATGCACTCCAATTTGTACAAACTGGATTTTATGGAAGTCTTTCTCCCCAGCTGAAGACAAAACACAAATTTGAACTGGTTATTTTAAAAACTTCTCACATAATTTTCATGTGTTACTCAAACAGAAGAAGGGTTTCAACAGACAAAAGGTGAAATTAGCCATAGTTACAAGACACATAAAAAAGTCTAGGTTGTACTCACACAGACATTTCCCCGCTGTATCAAGACCAATGTCATATGTGTAACCTATTTTAATTAATGTTTCTCTGAGGTCTGTTTACAAGAGAGATCAGAAACACTTATTTTCTGTGCATTTCAGACTTCTGGGAAGCCTACTGTAGTGACAACTTACTTTCTTTTCCAGTGCAGGGGAAGGGGCAGGGAAAAGGAGGAGCAATCAGCTTATTGCACCTATTTTAAGGAAAGGGAGATGGAGCAGTCAGAACTTACAAAGAGGAAGGCAGTAACTCTGGTTTTCTTTCTGTGAAAGTTTTAGTATTTGTGCTCTGCCTTTCTCTCTCCTTCTCAGGAAAAAAAAAATGTTTTCAGACACCAAAATATATGAGGGTTGAGCATGAAGAACATCAGTTCTGACGAAGGGAGAGACTTGAATGAAAAGAAAAAACTTAACACACTACACAGTACTTTCCACAAGTTTGTGAAATCACATCTAAGTCTCTGGCAGCAGAGACTAAATTTACATCACACAGTATAAAATTGAATGAAACACAAGTTAGCGATCACACACATATTGCTGATATGGAAGCATGTGCATCTGGGACAAGAGAGAGCGTAAGATAGTCAACATTTTTAATAGAAATCAACCTAAGAGGGCTTTTTTTCATCTTTATTTCGATCCAATCTGTGAATTTGGAGCTTGTACTGCAAACAGGAAAAGCAAGAATATATAATAAGGTGTTGTGACAGGATCACAGAACAGAAGCAAGTGACTCCATGCAGAGCTTACAGAACATAAATTATGCATGTAAGTGCCAAATTACAGTAAGCACATTACAGATTCCTAGCTAGATTCGCACAAAATGCATGCATCCATTGGCATCGAGTTCTGATGAAGTTGTGCACAATTTCTTTGCCTCAAAACAGGTAATCACATCCCTAGCCTGCAATTGCTGTAATTTCTTATCTATGTAAAAACAGTTCTAGGCTTTGAACAGAAAAATCCATGGAGATGCTTCACTTGTCCCTGTCCTGATGAGCAGTTACTGCTTAACACAGCTAAGCAAAAGGTAGCAGTGATGGGAAGATTTGGAAACTTGATAAACGAGACCAGTTGCACAATTCATAACAATACTTAACTAGATTGACATTCATTAACAATACACATTGCCAATAGTTAAATTCTTAATCATCAGCAGCCATTATCACTACATATTCAAACAGTTAGGCCCTAATCATCTCATCCTAAATTAGCTTTGAGCACACAATACCACTGAGCTGATGCCATGTAGTTAAATACTGATGGCTATGGTCCTTGATGGCTGAAGTTGAGGTGAATGGGTAAGAGTGCTATTTGGACTCTGAAGGAGGAACCGTGGTGGTTCTTTCTTCAGACTTCTGTCTTCACTATTTCTCCTTGCTGCCGCTGGGTGTTTTTAATGCTCATAATCTCCTCCACCAAGAAAGGCTGTGGGAAGCATTCTCATCTGCTCCTGACATTATTTATCTTCTTTTCTTTAGGACCAGAAACTATTCTGGTTCCACCAGAAATCTCTCCTCCTTATTCTGTATCCTTTGTTTTTGCTTGCAGATTTTACTACTTTGAATTGTTGATTCATGTTTTTCTGTCCCCTATTTGTGCGATTAAACATAGGTCTCCCTTTGCAGCTACATATTATTTCTATAGTTATGCTTAGCTGTGATATAAAATGTTTTTATGCTGTTTGGAGGGTTATGCTATTAGCAGTGTTACAAAGCACTATACTGTGGCTAGTTACACTATTTTAGTGTACTTATGACTGAGTTTAAGACAATAAAACATGAATTATATCTTGTCCACTTTATGGCTGTTAGAGGTCTCTGGCTACACAGTACAGATTTTTCTGGGCATTGCTGCTGCCTTCTAGGAATGCAGAATAGCCGAGACTGTCAGAGGAGACTCGTTAGGGCTGCTAGACCACTTCCTGGGAAATCCCCAAAGTTGGATGCCCCTTAGATGATCTTGCATGTATTTTTTTTCCATTTTCTTTTAAACATCTAAGCATGATCTCTATTGCTTTGAGTGTTAATACATCGTAGTGTAAAATTAAGTCAACCTCCCTCCCTTCAAGCACCCTTGAGGGCTCAACCCAAATTTTCTTTACAATACAGTCCCCCAAATGCTCAAGGTTAGAAACATAGATATGTTTTTCATCTCCCCCTCCCATGCCAACTCTATGTAAGAGTCAATCTGTTTTAAAAACAAACAATACACTCCACCCTATTTTAAAATTTTATAATAATCTAGAACAAAGTATGAATTTGGTTATGACCACCTTTACATAACTTATTTACCCTTGGACACAAGCTACGCAAAGTTAAGGACTACTGCTAAACAAACAGGATATTCTAGAAGGAAAATGTTTTCAAAGGTGCAAAAGGCTACAGGCAGTGAGCTCAAAATTAAAGTGATCTATGCCTTTGAAATCTCCTCAATTAGATACAGACAAGCAGCAAAACAAAGAGAATGAAGAGTCACCTTGCAACAAAAATCTTCAAAGAAAATAAATGGAACTAGAGAACAATTATCTACTCAAATGTACTACTCTAGACTATTAGCTCTTGAGCAGCTGTAGACAGTCAGTGGTTTGCTGTGTTAAGAAGCCTGCAGCAACATTTTATAGGATTTTCCATTCAAAATGGGATTACTGAAAGTGTATGGTGGTTGACAAGAAATGTCAGGAGAATGTCACTGATCCAAGGACTGCCACAGTGGACTGCCATGACCAGGAGAAATCACTGCTGAAGGAAGGGGGTAAAAAAAAAAAAAAAAAAAAAAAGAGAGAGAGAGAGAGAAACACTGGTGTCTTGGGATTGCGGAGACATACATTAACATACAGAGAAGTATGAAAAGTATGCAAGAACACTGAACCACGAGATTATTTGTTTCTAAAGCAGATAGCGGCCTGCAAGCTTTAAACAATTTTAGATTTTAGGTTGAGTAGTCAGGCAGTAACCATGGACTTGATTATATTACAGAACCTTAGTGCAAATAATGGTCTAGAGAAATTAGTTTAAAACAAAAAACTTTAAACTATTATACAAGTGCATATAGTGTAAATACAGACAGACACACACACCTGCAAAATACAAGAGTGGTTGTTTCAAGAAAGATGCAAAATGGGGAGACAAAGTGAAAGCAAAACTATTAACTAGTTTGAAAAAAAAAAAATCAAGATTAGTGACAGATTTTGAGTGTAGGAGGTACACAAAGGCACATTAAAAACAATTTGCACAAACGGATGTCAGTTTTAGAATAAATAGTGCTAATCTTGTTTATTTTTGGAAATCTACAGGCATCATTAAGAACATTAAGTAAAAAGAAAATCCCTAAAAGCAAGCAATACAAGCAATAAGGAGGAGATGTTTTAAGAATTTACTATTAGCTTCCACTTCAATGGCAGGTATTATGTTAATTAAAGAATATTTGCTAAAAAAAAAACCAAAAACCCAAAACACACACACACACAAAAAACCCCAAAACACACACAAACAAACCACAAAAACCCAAACAAACAAAAAACTCCAAAAAACCTGAAAACAAAACAGACATCCAAAAACCTGTAACAAATAAGCAGAACGTATTTTTATAAATATATAGCCTAGATGAACCTTACCGCTTTTCAAACTTACAAATCCCTTGAAGAAGGAAAACTAAGAACAGTGACATATTATTTAATAGAAATTTCCTACGACAAAGTATCAGTACTAGCTCACCCATACAGAACTGCAGACGTTTGCAAGATACTGAGTGATTAAAATGTGATATTAGAAGAGACTGCAAAATTAGCATGTTAGTCACACTCTGAAATTAGGTGGGTCCTACGCTCAAGTCTCACTGAAGCTCACAGGAATCTACACAGCCCTACAAGCATGAACTAGTGGATGCAACAGTGTAATCGGGATCAAAGTACAGAAAGTTAGGCTTAACAAAAGAAACAAGTTGTTTTGGACCTCATGGGAGGTATGATATGTAGAGGACTGTTGGGAGAGAAAAAAAAAAGCGGGATGTAAAGCCACCTTTACTATTCCATTACTTTTCCAGCCACCTGAAAGGCAGACCTTACATTAATCAATAACTGTTGTAGTTTTACAAAAGTATTCTCTCCAACTTGCAAAATAACCTCTTGTGTCCACGACCCCAAACGCTCCATCTGGATACAAAAGAGTCAAGTGTGGAAACAGCACCACCCATACTGTACACTGCTCCTTGTTGATGGGAATAGTCTTCACCCTAACTGAATACTGGAACAGAATATAACAATTAGGACAAGTAATAGTAGCCATTTTTATTAATCTTATATGAAAGAGTTGAAGTTTATAGGAATCTGTGTACTTAACAGAAAATATGTTAAAAAAAAAAATCAGAGAAGCGTATGTTAATGGAAGGGGAAACATCATAACCAAAATCATATCTAAGTCAAAAAAACAAAAAAAACAAACAAAAAGGGCATACACAGAAAAAGAAAAAAAAGACAGAAGCTATTACTTTTAAGTGTTCTCTTTTACTGGAGAGAAAAACCCTGATGTTAGAAACTGAAAGTATTTTTATTTAAAATTTCAACTATTTACTATGCTTTTTTCCCCACTCATATCTTAAAAAAGTGATATATGGAAGTAATAAAAATACAGCATTTTTGAATATTGGCTGAGAAATAATATCTAGGTTTAGCTCTTGTTCTGTCACAAACTACTGGTCTTGCAGAAGTCTAAATTTCTCCCTCCCTGACTCCCTCCCAGTTAGGAGGGCTGTAATATTTTATTTTTCATCCTTTGTTTTTGTTCCATCTATTCCGCCATGAGTTTTACAGGGTCATCTAACTACATGGCTTATCCATCAAGGTCTCACTCTCACTAAGGCTCCCTCAGTACTCCTGAAACACCTGTAGAATGAAAAAAAAACCTTTTATAATTATTTTTAAAGTTCCATTTTGGAGCGAGACAAATATTTACAAAAATCCTAGTTTACACATAGGGAACATTCAGGAACAGTTTTATATGTTTCTGTAAACAAGAAAAGACCGATTGAGCTCTCGGACTAGGGCTGGTGGTGGGAAGGGGGATTATTTCCTCCAAAGCTGGAGCATTTCACAGATGTGCGGCCAGCCAAGCAGGATGCCACGCGTGGCAGCTGGGAGGCACGAACCAGGCAGCTCCCAAGGATGCTGCGACTGCTGGGCTTCAGCTGCTGGAAGAAACTGGGCAGCATCCTGGCAGGGCAGCTGATGCCTTCAACTCTCTCATCCCTGAAGAGAAAAGAAGCTGGGAAAAATTACAAAGACAAAACAACATATCCAGAGCAACGCATAAGAAAGGAAATGAAAATGTGCTTTGGAAAGTGATGGGACAAAGGTACATGCTCAGCGGCTTGGGAAATGAAGCAGGAAGAATGAGAGCCCTCCAAGAAAGGTATGTGAGCTCCCTGGTGTGCTCATGCTACTTGTCAGGACACGACACTGAGACCTCCAATTTATCCAAGTGTAAAGATCATTCATGCCTCTTCACGTTGCTGAAAAACTCAGTGCTTGGTGTAAACTGGGGCCTAAATCAGTCCTTCCAGACAGAGAAAAAACAAGGTGTGGAGAGCTGAGTATTATAGTTTAGCTAAAGCAGAGACTGAAAAGTTTAAATACTACCAGCTAAATGCAAATATTTCCCCCTTTCTTGCCTCCTGTCCCGTAAAACATCAAATAATTTTACTGTGAACATGGACTATGTTTTAAGCAGTAAAATAGACCTGCTAGTGCCAAGTTATATATTTTTTTTTTCTTTAGCAGTCTCTGGACTTTTCTCCCTGTCTACTGTTTTCCCCACCACCACTAAATTTGAAATAATGCAGGAAGATAATCATCAACAGCACATCTCAGAAGTGACTGTTTTAGTCTTAGACTATTGTTAAAGGGACAGTGTCAAGATAAATATCTAACCAGTACACAGAAAATGCCTAACATTGCACAAATTCAAACTCCTCAAACTTAACTTCTTACTCTTTTAAAAGCCAGTTTATTTTGTACGTATATTTTCTCCCCTTGCTGTTGTAAACATCAAAAAGTCTATGGGACTCTGTTTAGTGATCATTTTCAGATATTCCCTGAAACCTCAGGGAAGATTCAAGAACTAAAAGTCCCAGCTTTGTACAAATATCTCCATCTCCAACCCTAAATCATCTGCATCACGGTGTATGGAAGAAAGCGTGTGCACCAGCTCTCCCTTTACAAAACTACACTGGCTCTTATACTGATGAGTAAAAGGAGTGAAAATAGTTAATGACAATGGCAAAACTGAAGAGAAACCATATGATTTCCAGATTAGCATAATTTAAAAACATACTTTGAAATAGACACAAAGCAGAAATGAAGTAAGATTTCGTTTTAAAAATTAATATTTTTTAAAAAAGAGGATCTGGTTCTTAGTTCAATTTTTGCACCAGTATATCCTCAACCATAAAACTTCTTTAAAAGATTGAACTAATGCTTTTTAAATATTATACATTTCATATTCATTATTTTTGAAGTCTGATATAAATAAGGATGTTTATGTTAGCATGTGTATTATTCACATCTGGCTGACATTTAGTTCTGGCATCCCTGTTTAGCACTCAGTACCCAAATGTTTCATCAGACCTCAATGATACAGGCTGACTGCTCAGCACGTTTAAGAATCAAGCAGATGTCTGATATATGGTAAGGAGTCAAAACTCAAGCTTATTTCTGGAGAAATCAGTCTTCATAATTTATTTGACAATTTATTAAGCATGTATCTATTTGAAGCACCATTCTCCACCACCTAGGCTTAAGCAGCACTGTTAAACACTATGAAGCCCATGGCACAGAAATCCCCATTCCACATAATTCCAAAAAGCATTTATCTTAAAAGTAAATTAAAAATGCAAAGCTAAAACTACAACAAAAAAAATCACCTCAGCCAAAACAATGTCACTCCCAAGTTTTACACAAAAAATAAAAGAAATGTCAGTGTTGCATGTACCACCATACATTATATATATCACCACAAATAGTAACACTACTCACACCTACAACTACCTGATAAGCCTGTAATTGTTACTATTTTTTTTTCTTAGTGCACTAAAAATACCATCAAATATCAAATGGGACTTTCTTTCTTCACATGTCCGTTGCTAGCTTCCCATAGCAGCACACTATAAGAAAGGAGGGGAAGAAAAAACAGGTTGTACACATGCTAATCATTTCTGTCCCAGCTTTTACTAAGAGATGACTCAGAAAAAAACCTGATCCATCACAATAAGTAAATTATGTCAACATTTGTCTAGGATCCAAACTGTCTCTTAAGTGTTGAAGTGTTCTTTCTCATTATCTGGTATGATACTACTGAAGCACTACTTGCAGGATATGTTTCTACGCTATTGTTCACACCTACCAAATGTCAGATCTGCCTGTCATTTGTTAAAATGCTGATGTTTTAAACAATAATTTCATTAAAACTTTAAGCAGGGTTTTCCCAAGTCTTACGCATCAGTTCAATGTTGCTCCAAGTGAAAGCTACAGGAGATTATACTCTCATTTTGATATTTTTATCATTTGCAACTTTTGACAAACAAATATTATATGCTAATAAGATGGGGCAATTCTTAATGTTACAAGAGATAAGGTGGTTTTCTTAAGAAAAAAATTTAGATTTTTTTTAAAACAGCTGAAGCATGTATTGTTTGGCTTATAGCATTTTTAGTGCAGGACATCAAAGCTGCTTTTAGTATCTCATGCTGTACAATTTGGGGCTGAGGGGAGATGAATGAAGGTTGCAGTAACACAACAGGAGGGTAAAATGCAGGAGATAAAAATAAGAACAGAGTAGGGAAGATGCATCAGCATTATCATGGAACAGGAAACAACACAACCAAAAACACAGTAACAACAGATAAGCTCCGAAAGAATGAAAGACAAAAGACAAAACATGTACTCCATGTTGCTAGAGAACAGCAGCCTGCTTTCAGAAAAGCATCAGAAAATTCAAAGCAAAGCTCCTCTGACACTTCTTTTCCCCAAGTGATAAATTCCTCTGCCTAGCCTACTACACTCTTTTCTTCCTCCTGTGCAGTCCACAGCTGACAAAATAAATGGGACAGGACTAGGACAGGAGATTCTTCTGACTAGTCCACCTTCCTAGCCTGCAATCTACTAGAAAACATGCACTTTCGTTATTTTTTTTTTAAATGTCTATCTTTAAACTCGGTAGAAGTGAAACCTTAAGCACTTTAAGGATGATTTCAAACAGTTAAAAATGAAACACCTGTAAAGGAGAAGGCTGAGGGTTACAAAGCTGAATAGGCAGGATGATGAAGAATGAAAAAGCAGTTACGAGAGGCATGCCATGTCCTGTGTACAGTGAGTCTTCTTGGAACTCTTGCTGAAAACATCCATGTAAGTATAAAGTGAGAAAACCCTCACAAAATGTAAAGGGTCCTTTACAGAACGTAATACCACATTAACCTGTTTGAACTATGATTTTTCTAAAATAAAAAAAAATTAAACGATATCTGTTGAACTGCTAAGACTATCATACATTAGTATCTTTTTTGATACTAACCACATCAAGTCTGAAGAGGTCTGTTTTAAAAACCCTTCATAGCTACCCATTAATCCAATTCTGTGTTCATATTGATGCCAGTTAGTTCCATGTCCTCAGATAGTTTCACTTGTGCTCTAGAGAGGTTTTCCATGATTTACATATGTCTTATTTGTATATGTGTAATCTGACATAGTACTACGCTTATAATATAAGTTTGTATCCTGGAGTGATTGTGCACATAAAGGCAGGTTAGAAAGAAAATGCAGGTCATAGTCCCTGAAAAGACAAAAAATATTTTCAAGAGGATAAACAGTAGTTTAAATACTTCAAAGGGATTTTTTACAGCTAAGCTTAATCATTCTTTTGTCACAAAAAACTTTATTTCAAGTAAGAAGATACCCTCAATTGCAAATGATTCTCCAAAGAAATGTTTCTTCTCTGTAGCAGGTATCTTTTCTTCCTCATGTAATAATTTGGAGAAATATGGCTAGATTTTACTTGAAGCAAGGAAAAGACCATCTCTTTACTAAATATATTAAATATAAAAGAAAATAGTAGTCACAATCCCATCCAAGATAATTTTCATAGAGTTCAGAAATACTCAGTTTCATCTTGCCAACGAGCACAACAACTGCAACAAAAACAACCAAGTAACTTTAAAGCCAAGCTTCCATATCACATGCAGGCATAATCGATTATGCCCATGATAGGGGTGAACTTCTTATGCTCCTTTCAAGTATTTTTTTTGTCATTTGGTATTTTCTAAGTAAATTGTACAATCATCAGTAGCATCTGACATTTTCACCTGATATCCCAGTTTAAAAAACAATGACCTCAACTCTGTCCCTTTCAAAACAAACATTCCTATTCATAAAATGGGAGAGAGGGAGAGAGAAATTAGTATACAGATCTCCCTATTCACTTGTCAACCAGCCTGTCCCTAGTCTCCATGACAAGGGGTCTTTTCCCTCTTAACCTCTCTTAAGGATATATTCTCTTTGCTTTCTTCAAGGCAAGGTGAGACTTTGCAGCAAAGACCCAGCTGACACGGACAACCAAGCCAGGAAAGCCAACATTGTTTCCACTAGCACCACATTGAGCGTGAACAGGAAATCCAGAGAGACACTCCTGTCCCTGGCAAACAAATAGGTCAGTCTTCTTCTCCTGAAGGAAATGGTTTACAGGAGAACCATCCTACTCCCATAGACACAGATTTTAATTTGAGCAAATAAGGTTTTGCTTGAGGAGCTAATGAAGAATACAAGAAAAATTCTAATTAAGAATGAAGCTTTTTGTAGTACCTATTCTAACCAGCGCAGTTCACAAGTTTTAACTCATGTAATGCAACCTGTAATTTAAATAAGTTTTACAGAATAAGGTTACACGGATGTTTTATTCAGAGCAGGATCCACAACATTTTTAGTACAAGAGCAGGTAAAGAAAAGGATAGCCCTTGCTGTTCCCATTTGCTTGATTTCTAGTATTATACAGAAGCCGTAGTAGTTATTTTAATAAACTTAATATTTTGTGAGGTACAGAAAAGGGAAAGAAAGAAAAACATTTAGAGAAAGGAGAAGGATCAGGAATCTCCCTGTTCTTTGTGAGCATCATTGTATTTCCTGTCATAAACGGATTATGGTTTCCTCATAATACATGAGGCTCATAAGCCACAGAAGACAACTCAAAATCACTAGGAAAGGAAAAGAAGAGTGGAACCTCAATTCCTTCTGTTTCCCAGTGTCAAAGGCAAAGATGCTGCTGACAGCACGGTCTGCGCACTGTTTGACTGACCCACTCTTCCTACTGTTTCAGCGGCTACTAATGTAAGTTGCAACAAGTGGAAACCTTTCACATCATGAGTATTACCCTGTTGTCTTTTGGCTGTTTTTTCTGCCTGTCTGTAGATATGCTCCCACACTCAACTAGCATATCACATTCCACCTTTAATGCAGAAGAAAGAAGAGGAGCCACAGAGTCAAAATAGAAAATATGATATGATTGCTATTAATCTATGCCACATTTTAGCAAGGATTTGCAGTCCCAAATCTTAAATAAGAAAAGCTCTCCAGAGCTGGGAGCCAGTAGTTGGGTGGGAGTTAGAAACAGGCAGCAGTTTCCACACTGCTCTTTCCTCTCCCACCTCCTCATGGCATGTCTAACACTGCTAGATCCCTTTAATCAGGAACTAGATTTTCTTCAACAATCTAAACTGCACTTAAAGGCTACTGCATAGCATATGCACTGGAAGACTTTAATTGTTACAGTAGATACTAAAGGATGCAGACTTAGAACATTTCTGACCTACCGAAACTTAAAATTTTAACAGAGATGACAAACCCGGACAGTAGAATATTTCCATCTTTGTTCTCAGGAGACTCCAGCTCTATATAAGTATCCGTTCTACCAAAAGAATGCCTTCTTAATCACAAATGAAAAAAGCATCATGGACAGAAGCAACATTTGCAAAACGCTAGCTCTCGGGGCTGCGCTACTCAACGCCAGGAGCTAGTATGCAATAACTTGTTCATGATACACTGTGTGGTGCAACCTGTAGTGGTGAATACATCGCATATTGCGTATTGATACACTGAAACACAGAGGAAAAACAAAGTCAGTCTTCAACTACCACGCCGTGAAGGAAAAATACCCCAGCAGGAAGTAGTGTGAGATCACTTATAAGATTATGTATTTGATATATTCCTCACATTTCCCAAAATAAACATGTAAAAAAGACTGTGTTCTATAAAACCTTACAAAATAGATAAAGAAAAAAAATTGTCACAAGGAACTCAAAATACATTCTATAAATGCATTTTTTAGGCTGACCAAAATTATCTAAGCTCTATTCCAGAGCGCTTACAACCTGAATTTCAATGAAGCACATAAATATGACAATAATAAAATATATACATTTTTCTGTTGGAGCTCATATTGGCATTTAAATTCTTTAAAACTAACCACTTACGGATTCTATTATCTATCAGAACAACTGAACTCAAAGTCAACAGTTATTTCCTCTGGGATTATAATTCAAGATTATAATTCAAGAAACAGTTCTTGAAGATACTATGACCAGATACTCATTTTCAGTAGACAGGTAGTACTAAAGTGGATATTTTCATTGAACGCTTTTAACCTTGAGAGCCACGTTAGAAAGGCACTTTAGGTAGAACTACAAAATGCTACACTGCTTGACATCACGTAATGAAACGGTGCAAAGCATACAGTGACCCTGAGATGAGCATATTAAAATTCAGTATTAAATACATGAGAGTGAACTTTTGGATATTCTGGCAAAAGCAACATTGTCCCTTTTATCAGATTTCTTTACAGTGGTCTAGAACTGACTCAAAAGGCTGCTGCAAATGACGACTACTCTTTCCTGCTCTTTTGCTATGCTATGGACTTGGAAAGCACTAGCAGTTCGTTTTTGCTTAGACTGATGAAGAACGATCCACAAGCAGATTTAGTATGTAACAAAATCCCCCACACCTTCTGTATGTGTCACCTAGGAAAACTTCCCTTCAAGAAATGAATCTGAATCATGTTTTTATTTTTCTTTTCCTACAGAGGCCAGAGTCTTATGAGGAAAGGCTGAGAGAGCTGGGGTTGTTCAGCCTGGAGAAGAGAAGGCTCCAGGGAGACCTTATTGTGGCCTTTCAGTACTTAAAGGGGGCTTATAAGATGGGGACACACTTTTTAGCAAGGCCTGTAGCAACAGAACAAGGTGTAATGGTTTTAAACTAAAAGAGAGGAAGAAATTTTTTACGATGAGGGTGGTGAAACACTCGAACAGGTTGCCCAGAGAGGTGGTAGATGCCCCATCTCTGGAAACATCAGGTCAGGTTGGACGGGGCTCTAAGGAACCTGATCTAGTTGAAGATGTCCCTGCTCATTGCAGGGGGGTTGGACTAGATGACCTTTAGAGGTTCCTTCCAACCAAACTATTCTATGACCCCACCAAGACTTCCTAGCTCAACATTTTACCTACCTTAAACATTTTGTCCATCTGGTGCTAACATGCACGTTACCCAATAATATAGGCAGCTTAAAAGTTGAACTATTTTATTTAAGGCAAGAGGAGAGAAAAAAAAACACAGAAAGCTCTGAAACACTATATAAGATAATTATACAAAGTAGAAGATAAATATATAATAATTGTTATTATAATCATGTAATATAATAACTATTGTTAATTATATAATGCTGATCTGCATATGAACTTTTTTTTCTACTGCATCTTAGTCAGGAATCTCAGGCTTCCGAAATACCTGTAATTCAACAGCTCAAATTGAATATATAAAGAAAAAATGTTTCAGACAAAAACCCTAGAAGAAAATACTAAAATTTACTCTATCAGCGAGGCCATGAAAATCTGAATAAGACGAGTGTAATTTGAGTATAAGATAAACATAGCATGTAACTTACTCCCCCTTTTTAAGAGGCAGACTGCAGGGTAAGGATATATATATGCCAGCTCCTATCAGAGAATAAGAGATGCCCCACAAATCATTAACTAGTTACTTTTACCATTACACTGTAAAGATATCCAGGCTTCCAAACTTAATTTTTAAGTCTCAGGCACTCATACAAACCTACTGCTAAATTATTAGGCTCCATACAAGTCAATGCACGGATATACAATTATTCATTACCTTTATCCATTGGCTTACCCTAAATTAATAACAACAGCAATGATACAGGTCCCAAAACAAACAAGCTGTCCACTAGTTTATTGAGGGGAAAAAAACCAACCAACCAATGAAAAAACTTACACATCTGTTCCACTGCATGCAGGTAGCTTCATTTGAGGTTAAATACTTGCTGCTCAAACTTAATGATGATGATTGTATCTAAGGAAAAAAAAACAAAGTAATTCCTTTTAATAAATTTTCTTAGTCATGTTAACTGTCACAGTGGCAAGTCATGGCATGTTTCAAGTTTCTCTTTAGGCAATGGACATTTTCAACTCTAGAGCTCCAAAGCAAAAAAAAAAAATCAAAATACCTCCCCCCCCCCCCCCAAGATGAGTAACAGAAAGATTTAAAAGTCAAATTTTTGTACTTGTCTTGGCACTGCTCCACTTTTTTTTTTTATGCTTAGGGGTGACTACATCTCATGATGAATGAAACCAAGTCTATACTACATGCAATATTTCAAAGGAGCTTGCTGACACCTTTGCACTGCAGAATTCATCTGGCAGCTTGTTACACCTTCTTTTCATGAGGTAAACATACTGCTTACACACTGCACCCAGTATGTGTATTAATCTACATGCAATAGCATAGGATCAACACATTAATCTACATGCAATAGCATAGGATCAACACAAGGTTATCATTCCCCATGTATGAGAAAGGAATGATTGCAAGTGGAGCATATTAAGTCAGATATTTTGACTTAGCAATAAAACAGACCAAAACAGTCTATTGCAGGACATATTTTTGGAGTTTTGCAACTTCAGTCCCACTGACCATTATACAGACATGAGTGTCATTGTGCAGAGGACCCAGCTGTTTCACTGTCCCAGTACACTAAAAAAAAAAAAAAAAACCCAACGAAGCAAGAATTTTGCCATCTTAAAAAATCCAGAAAGTAAACTTTGCCTCCAAATCCAAATTCAGAAAACACTGGACTCTGCAATGCTTAGTGGTCAGGATAGTACTTTGTCCTCTTTTCTAAACTTCATATGGACCAAGCATCAACAAATCAGCAAAGCATTCACCCCATCAGTCAGTACTTACTGCTCTTATTCAGACTGTGAGACAGTGATTGATATGTATACATATATACACACATATATATACACACACACTTTTTTTTCTTCCCTTGAGAAGGGGAAAACCTCTCAGAGAGTGGAAAGTCCTGATTGCTGGCTTACTGTGCATTATGGAATGAATTACATGTAACTTCTTTTACTGACATTTTCACTTAAAAATACTTCCATACTCCCTCTTAAGCAAGCGAAATCATCTCCAGAGCTGTGTGGCTGGCTAATTTGACTGTTAAAATGAGACACTTCAGCTGTCCCTACCACAGCAAACATTTAAATAATGTATACAAAGAGGAAGGTGTCAGCCAAGGAGACAGAGAGCCACCCCACGCAGGGTGCTCAGCAGGAGCAGTTAGGGAACTCTCCCGAGATGTGGATTCAGCTCCTCAGGCAAAGCAGGGAAGTGAACCTGGCTCTCCCACATTCCTTGCAAGTGCCAGAGCCATCAGACTACAGGCAAGACAGTGTACACATAATGCATCTTTATCCTCCACGATGTCTTCAAAAAGCTACACCAAAACCCCACAACCCTTCCATTCCCATTTTCCCATTCTTTCATTTGTTAAAGATGACTATAAAATTGTTTCAAGCCTGGCCAAACATTTCATTCAATTCAAATTAATATTTGGGTTTTCTCGATTGTTTATTTTAGTGAGAAGAATAACAAAGAAAAAGTCATTTTAGCTGGATCTGAGCTTATTTTCTTTAGAGGCAAACACTGCATCAGAAAATAGCATACAGAATTACAACAGCATAATTATTGAAATGCTAATTAAGTGAACCTATTTGGGGCAAAATTGGTACAAATTCTTTGATCGTTGTCATATGAGACAAATATATTATTAATCTTAAATACCTTTTTCCATACGTTTTGTAAAGAATTGCAAGAGTATTGCTAAGATATGTCACAGCTGTTTAACCAACCCTATTTTCAGCCATAATTTTCAAGCTATTGGCTACTGAAATCCAGAACTGGCTTTTGTATTAAACATACGGAAAATCCAAGCACTCAGTGCAAAAATTACTCTAACACACCAAGGGAAAAATATATGTATGACACTAGTGAATGTAAACTAGCAGACATGACTCAAAAAAAAAAAAAATCCAACAAGTTTTCAGACAGCTGTAACAGTGAACTAGTAACCCTCTAAACCTTCAAAGAGAGATCGTCCAGCCCTACGTGTCATTACAAAGCAAAGGGGGAAGGGAAAGAGGTGAGAGATGGAAGGGAGGTAAGTGTGCAGTAATAGTTAAACAGAGCACACAGGTTGCAAGTTTAAATAAAGATTATGGTAATATCATAATATTTCCTATGTCAACACCCACTGAAAACCAGCCTTACATGGGTTATAGAAAGATTGATACTTCACTTTCCAATATGTTGTTCAATATAAAAAAATGACAATTTGTTCTGAATTATCATACTTGAATGAAAATAAGGACCTTAAAAATCAAGCTATTTCCCTGTTGTTGCTTTAACAGACACATTATGCTCTGTCTCATCACACACACACACACACAAACCCGAAACAAAACAATACTACTATGGTTAAAACAATACTAAACAATACTACCATGGTTAAACTATATATCACACTAATTTAGCATAGAAGTTCCTCCGCTTTGGCAGGAAAAAAAAAAAACCAACAAACCTATAAACGCTTTAGTTGTTCTTACTTCTTGTTGTGTGTGATTTAAACTCTAAGCTTCACTTGAAAGCTATTTTTACGCCACAGAAACTACTCAATTTTTTCACTAATTGGTTAAAATCAAACAATCTCATAGTTGTGATTTGACAGATATTGATGATGCCAGTAGCAAATGCAAAATAAAGCTGTACAGAAAACAATGCACATCTGCTCCATGCAAGAGAACACTTTTTTTGTGAAGCCTGTTTTGAAAGTGTACACTAGAACAGATAATATTATGTCAATTACATTAATTAATATTGATACTACTAAAATACCTACATTGTCCCTACTTAGGAAAAAATTGTCAGTCATGATGATGAGTTAAACACTATGGTCTACATTGTGCAAAACCCCCAACTAAACTATCTATAATACTGTCTTCTATCTAAACCTAAGCTAATATACATGTATCATCACACCCATATGCATAAAACTGATTATTTTAACTGTACATTACAGTGGCAACCCCATAGCACAACATGCTCATTTTGAAGATGAGAACTTCTACAAATTAAAAGCAAGCCTCAAAAGACAGGATTTACAAAATCCTCTTATACATTCACTGTGAACGGTGGTAAAATGCAGTAAGGTGTTGGGAGATACATCATCTGCACTCCTTAATTCAAACTTTCTCAGAGCCACAAAAAATGTCTAAGAAGTTACTGTATTTAGGGTTCTAAAAACCAGAAGAGAACAAATTCCAAGAAAAACGGGAAGGAAAAAAAAATACAACAGGCTCAAAGGCCACATAAACCAGCAACTATTCCCTATGACCTAAGAGTTTGCCACGACTTCCTTCTGTAATACCTAGCTCTCAAGAAACTTTGATAGGAGGATATTCTACTTTACGGGGATAGACAATTTTAAATAAATGTGTGAAATTCAGTTGCCATCCTGTATTTCCAAAGGACCTGTTATAAGCCTTAGGGATGTATTATTGTGTACTGAAGTAGACCCCCTCTGCACTAACCGCCAGTGACCCCATGACACTAGCTGTTCTGCAAACACAATTCTTGCTCAGGACATTTGCAGTCTAGATTTAAAATGAGCCAGAATAGGTGGAAACAGCAAACATAGAGGCTGTAGCAGACAAGGTAACAGAAAGACAGTAAGCATTATTCTAAACTCATCACCTGTGTAGCCTTCTGCTATTACATACTTCGCCTTTCACATTATCATTGAGGATGCTGTACCTGTCAACAGTTTTGCTTTATATAGAGTAACAGTAAAAGAGTTACAGTTATTCAAAAGTACAAATGTTTAGAAAACTTTTCTCTGAGATGCTTAGTTTAGATATTTCATTTTACTTTCATTTTATTTATTCTCAATCAATTCTTACATTTGTCTGCTCTGGAGAACTTCTATGGAATAAATTCCTCAACATCTGTTAAAGTTGGAAGATACTAGCAACACTGTAAGTACTAAAGTAGATAGACATCCAACCATATAAAAACTTGCAGCGCCTTGCCTCTTGGTCTTATACCTAGCAGACAGCACTCAAATTTCTTAAGAATCCACAAAACAATTTCTGCTGCTTTTAATATACAATGAAGAGATGTAAGATTTTTTTTCCTCCACAAAACCAATCTCCATAGTAAATAATAACTAGAATGCCCCTGCCCAGTATTTGTACAAATACAGGCTTTCTAGTAGCAGTGTGGTATCTTGCGGATAGTAGATAAAGTCTTCCAGACTTCACTACCCCCAGTATGTTCTCCACAAACATCCTCCCAAGGGTGCATGTCTGCGCTTTAAGTGAAACGTTGCATTACTGAAGATAACCTTTAGAAGAAAAGAACTGCACTCGCTCTCTTGAAAAGCAAAACACATGCACACAGATAGTGGGCCATACAGACAACAACACGTAAGGAAAGCCTGAGAAGTATGTTTATGTTATGGGGGCTTGAAAGACTTTCTCTGCTTGGGATTATAGGCGTAGCATAACACCTCATGCTAAATTATTGAAATCTCTCAAAGATACCCCCCAGAAATAAGACACGACTGCTTCTAACATGTAAGCACCAGGGAAAAAGGATTGGGGAAAGAGGACCTTTTTCTACACTGCAAAGCCAAACATGACTAAACTAAGCAATGATAATTAGAATCACTATTAATGCAAAAGAGGTCTTTTACCTTTCATTGCATTAATAAATCTTTTTACACTTTTAGTAGACTGCACGTGCAGCAGACAACTTTAAGTGTATCAGACACCCTCCGAAATCCAGTAAGCATTGTGACACAGCCGGTCTCTACCATCAGCAGCTGTCTCAGCGTAGATCTAGAAGTTACAGAAGACATTTTTAAGCAAGATTACCGCGTCCCGAGTAGAAAACGAGAGACGCAGTACACGACAGTTAAATTCTACAGCTTTTCCATATGCACCTCTCTTCAGCGACTCTGCCCAAGACAGACGGGGCTGGGAACTTCACCCCACACAGGAAGAGATGCGGTGTTTACGCCACGGCCGAAGCCGCTGGCGGGCGCCTGCCCCCCTCGTGTCCCGTGTTCTCGGGGGGGAACGATTCTTAGGATTTCCTGGGCTTTTCAGCCCCGGCGCCCGGCTGCCAAGCCTGCGCCCGAGAAGCCCGCCCGCCCGCCGGTCCCCGCGCAGCCCCGGCCCGCACCGTGCGCCCTGCGCGGAGCCGCGGCCGCCCGCTGCGGGGGGGCGGCGGGCTCTCCACCCCCGGGGCTGCCCGGGCCATCTTAGCTCGGGATGGCAGCGGCCACATGGTCACCGCTCCCTCCGCGGGCCCGGCTGCTGCGGCCTCCCGGCGGCGCGGCCCCGCCAGGTGGGAGCGGGCGCGGAGCCCCAGCGCGTCCCGCCGGCCCGGCCCGGCCCGCGCACAATGCCGGGCGGGCTCGGGGCGCGGCCAGCAGGCTCGGCGGACACCCCTCCCCGGGCGGGGGGGGCAGCAGAGCCTGCCGGCCGGTCCGGGCCAGCACCGAGCCCCCGGGGACCGGCGACCCCCGCCCGCCAGGCCCCCTCCCGGGGCCTCGCAGACAATGGAGCCAGCACCGCGGGCCTAGTCCCCGGCTTCCTGCGCCGCCCCGCCGCCACACGCCCCCTCCCCGGCCTGGCGGCGCTGTCCTGCGGGCGCTCCCAGGCGGGACGGGGCGCCGCCGGGCCCGGGGCGCGGGGCCCCGGCCGCGCAGGCACCGGCGCCACTGAGGCAAAACCCGGCGGCGGCGGCGGGGGGGGCGAGGGGGGGGGCGGCGGGGGCCGGGGAAGGGCGAGCCGGACCGCCTTGCCCGGCCCCCTCCCGGTGCCGGAACGGTGCCACTCACCTCCCCGGGCGGCCGCCGCAGGAGAAGCCGGAGGTCGCCGCCGCCGCCCGGCCGGGCCCGAAGGAGTTAAAAGGAAGGGCCGGGCGGGACCGTCCCATTCATTAGCCGGGCGCTTTGTCTCCGGCCGCCGCCGCCGCCGCGGCGCTGAGCAGGCTGCCCCGGCTCGGCCGCCACGGGGCGCGGTGCGCAGGCGCCAGGCGCGGGGGGCGGTGCCGTGCCGCGGCCGAGCGGCGGCACGCACGACGCGCAACATGTCATCCGGGCCGGGGCCCGCAAAATGGCTGCCCCCGGGGCCGTGACGCCCACGGGGCGGTGGGGCGGCTCCGCGCCCAGATCCGGATCGGGGCGGCGGCGGCCGCAGGGAGCCGGGTGTCCTGCTGCGCCGCCCCCGCGGCGGGGCCGGGGTGAGATGTGAGCCTTCTCTGCAAAGGCGCAGCCGCGGCGGCCGCCGCCGCCCCCCCCTCAGCCGCCCCCGAAACGAAGCGGGCGGAGACGAGCGGCCGCCGCGGCTCCGAGGGCGGTGGGGACGGAGCGGCGCCGGCGTGGGGGTTCCTGCGGCGCCGCAGGTCTCGGGGGGCTGCCGGGGCCTCTGCCCGGCCGGTCCGCGCCTTCCCCGGGAGGCCGCGGGCGGGCGCCCCGAGCTGCCCCGGGCCGGCCGCGATCGAAGCGGCCGTTCCCGTCCTCGCAGCGGGGGCCGGCGGGCGGGGCAGCGCGGGGAGCTGGCGCCTGGCGAGCGGCGGGCTCGCAGCGGGCTGCAGGCAGGGCCCCGGCCTCAGGGAGGGCGGCAGCCTCCGCGGCCGAAACCCCGAGGAGAGGCCTTCGTGGGCATCGCTCCGCTGGAGCGCGGGGATGCCGCTAGCCTGAACACAGCCCTCACCTTTTCAGGGATTTCATCTTTATTATGCGTAATTGTATTGAGGAAAACCCACCCTGATACGTATTTGTGGTCTAATGCACGCTCGACTTGTTTCTGGGCTCTGTTTCGCTGTATTTACAGCCACTGTCTGCCTCAGGAGGGGCACTTTACCTGACACTTCAGTCTGATCTCCTGTGTAGCCATCACAGGGAAGGCTGTTCACGGATGAAGGATATGTGTTTGTCACGGATGAGTGGTTAGGTCGCTTAAAGAATTACCGTCAAAGGTATTTGCAAAAAGTGATTTTAATGGAAATTTATAAAAGTGGGATTTAGCAAAGTTCAATGGCAAGGTTCACTCTTTTACTTACTAAATGAATGGAATATATATAAAGAAAAAAAAAAAACCGAGGTAGATGTGAATTAGAATGATTTATACGGAGATTGAAAATACAAGGGGGTAAGGGAGGCCCTCCCGTTGAGTCACAAGGTTCAGAATGGACCCCCTTGCTTTCTAAACTCCTTCTCAGAGAGGAGCCTAGGTGCGGCTGGATCGAGACTTCGCCTGAGACTTTATCAGCGGTTTATGTCTGAGGAGTATATGTGTCTAGCAACAGTTTAAGGTTTTTTCACAGTTAAAGAGAGAATCACAGGAATTTAGCAGCAGTTAGTCGTTGGTTAATTTTGCCTTTACAAAGGGATTAAATAGGACTTACTACAATATTTGAATCAATTCACACACACACATATAATATGCATATAAAGGTACCTGTCAAAAATTCCCCTCGAGCTAAGTGAAATACTCACTTGAAAGGATTGTCTGAACGGGTGAAGGTTGAGCCTCAAGGAGTGAGGAGGCCCCTGGAGTTCAGCCCAGGTCCTGTCGCCAGGCCTCTGAACTTCACAAGCTGGAGAGTTTGCAGACTCTGAGAAGCGTCGCACTTGGAGGGAGATGGTGGGAGCAGGCCGCTGCGGTCCAGGAGAGCTCAAAGGGTCTCCCTTGGTACCACTGTTTGTAGGGTCGCGAGATGATTGACTTTAGGCATCAGTAAATTTCCATCCTGGCCTCAATTCGGGTCAGTTAATTACTGGAGTTCTCAAAAATTCCAGTAATTCTGGTACGATCCTCCCGTACAGATCCGCCTGAGTTATGATCCGCAATGGTATATTGCAAGGCTGTCAGGGGATGGCTGATTATTCCCCCTCTTGTTCCCCACCTTGGCCAGACAACCGGAGTTCCTGGTTATGGCTAGTGCTACTCTCACCTTAGCCACGCAGGAGTTCCTGGTGCGGTCAAGGGATGTTTAACTGCCGAACTCATTGCACAAAGGTCAAGTCGTGATGGGAATTCCTGTGGTCGTAAAGTGGTCCAGGAGAGGCGGGGGGGGAAAATGCACCACCACAATCCACCCTGTGACTAAAGTCAATCCATCTCTTTCCCACAGAGTGACAGTGTGGTTGCCTCTTGCCGGTGTGTCTATGAACAGATAAATGTCATACTCCAGTTGTAATTTGAGGGACATTTTTGTTTGGTTCCCTTGATTATTAGGATTTTGTTAAATGTGACTAAGCAATTTCATATATGTGAGGAGGGTTTTGTAATAATGCTATTTGTCTGCTACACCCCACCGTGATTCTGTTGGCTCTGGATGTTTAACAACAAGCATAATATAATGAGAGCCAACAGAATCACGGTGGGGTGTAGCATCTGGTTCAGTGTCCCACTTGCTGTTGGGGGCCATCCAAATAAGGTATCCTACCCGTGATGCTCTCCATCCTTCTTCACTCTTTCTAGAACATGGTGTATCTTCGCCATATCATGTTGGACGGTAATTAGGGTTCTTTGTCCATTATCCTGAATTTGTTTCAGCAATTGATTCAGGTCATCATGTTGTAACAGTTTTCTCACCAATGTGAGATTCATCCCGTTAGGGGTAGGTGATAGATCTTGATATGATGCATAGTTGGATTTCAGCAATTGTTGAGTTGTGACAGGAGCTGAATAGTTGAAATCCCATCCTGTAATTTTAGTAAAATTACAAATACAGGTATTTGAGTGCTTATATATATATCTATAGTGGTGTTGTCTATAGATGTAGAATCACAGAGGGTTCTCATGCAAATACATCCATTTCCAACATATATGAGTATAGTTTCAGGGGTTTTGTTAGGATGTATCTCAAAGTGACAAATATTTTGTTCAGTGTCAAGACAAATGTCTTGGGCCTTAATGATATTACTTTTACAAATAAATCGCTGTTGTGCCTGCACAATGCATGCATCAACATTGATAGTTTGCCATTTGTTCCTTTTTTGTTGGGCCCATAGTCTTAGTTCTAATGGATAAAGTACAGTTCCATTGTGATTTAATTCCAGTGCAATTATTAGGTATATAGTATCTACCGAAGCATTGTTTATTGTCAAAACAAAAGCTGTGGTTTTACTGGTAGTGGGATCATAGGTGAAATTAACCAGTTGCCACCATGATTGGAATTCCCTTTCAAATATAGCTGCATTATCCCAAATGATTTCTTTAATTTCAGCGGGTAAGGTGCCTTCTTCACCTTCTCTTATAGTTGTTGCCATAGTAGATTGTACCCACAGTTGAGCTTGAATACAGCTAAGAGTGAGAGAGACATTAATTTGGGTTGCACCTAGTGTGTGCAATATGGCAACACTTGCTGTTGCCCTATGTTTTTAATTATGTAGGGACCAGTGTTATAAATATGAGGAGACAGTTTGACAGGAGGTTGTGTTGGTGAATATAATTGTTCAATATCAATTTTAAATTGAAAACCGAAGCTGGAGCGAGAGTTGAGACCTGTCCTAAGGCACATTATGTGTGCTGGATGCGGTATAGTGAGAGTATACCAGCATTTGTGTTTGAAAGGACAGGCATGTATGTGTTGTTTTCCCTCGACATACTTTACAACAATGTGTAAAGTTGCTGTCATGCATTTAGTGTTGTTTTCAATTCGGCAACCTACCAAAATGGTGTCTCCTTTAGTCCCCTTTAAAGATGGAATTTGTTGATTTTTACTTTCACCTTTAATGCTCCATTCTTGTCTAAGAAAGGTGGTGTTATTGTGTAATACTATTGCAGACAAATTTAGATCGGGAGTAGGTACGTCGAAAAGTACATATGCTTCATCCCATGGCCACCCCGTTGTACATGAATTCCACATCTTGCCCTCGGTAATCATGACGTCAAACAATAGTTCAACACCATGTTTACCCCAGAGGCACAATGAGAGTATAGGTTGTGTGAAAGTGAAATTGTACCAGCAATCTGCTTCTGGTATCTTATAGCAAGATTTCTCATTGTTTCTTGGTTTAGAAAAATTGGTATAGTGTATTTTAATTTCAGTGGGGTTTCCATGGGTAGATCCATTGATTGCCCGGCACCCTATTTTTACTTCTTCCCCTGGTGTGGCCTGAAGCGGTATTTGATGAATGTCATTGTTATTGTGAGATATTCCAATTCCTGAATTGTGTAATGTTTCCCATTTCCATTCTTCCTTTAGGTATGCCTTGTCTCCGTGTGTAACTACAGTAGCAAGGTTTAGGTTTGCCTTATCTTTTGGTGGGATCCCAGCATTTCCAGTATAATTTACTAGCGCATGGTCCCAATAGTCTTATGTGTGAACTGTCCAAGGATTTTGTGTTTGCACTGGAAGGGTTATACTTATCCCAATTCAGAGTAAGAACAAGGTGGGGATACACTGCAGTTGTCACTGTCGCCATCAGTGTAGATTCAGAGTATCAACGTAGATGGTCTGTAAAAGAAAAGAAAGAAAAGTTTCAGTGGGGAAAGCCGAACAAGTGACACCTTTATGGTATAGGATAAATCCACCTAGTAGTTATTCTGTGTTTGGTACCACTGCTATCAGTAGCTTCCCAAGCAAGTGGGCCACAAGGGTTAGTTAGAGTCATAGGCACATTCCCAATTTGTGGTAAGCTTACCACAACAGGTTTTTCTGGTTGTAATGTTAGTGGACATTTTCTTTCATCAGAAGGGGGAGCACAAGGCCCAGTTTTTGCAAAGAATGCTTGGCTTACAGGGCTCCCGGTGGGTTCATATGGAATATTCAGTTGGTGAAATACTTTGGAAAGTTGAGTGTCCCACTGTGTCTTGTGTGGTTTAAGGCTTCTTTTTAATAAGCCATTAGCTCTCTCTACTATTCCATTTGATTGAGGATAGTAGGGGGTATGAAACACCCATTCAGTTTCTTCCTGCTTTGCCCATTCTTGCACTTCCTTACATGTAAGATACAAGCCATTGTCACTTTGGATGAGACCAGGAGTAGGCAGGCTTGAAAACCAAGATGACAGCCCTCACATTGTATTTCATCCATCAGCTTTCCGACACTTAGTTGCCATAAGCAAGCCAGAAACTACTTCTACTCCTGTGAGGATATATTGATATCTTGCAGAGGATTTAAGTGGTCAGATATAATCAATTTGCCATGTAGACCACAAAGGTTTTCCTTGATTGATATGTAGAGGTGGTGCTTTAGCAGGGTGATATGTTTGCAATTTCAATTTACATTGGGGACATTCTGTAAGAATAGTTTCACAAGTTTTCCTGTTTAGAGGCCAACCTCAGCTTTGGGCTGCAAAGAAAAGTGCTTCTTGGCCTGTGTGACCTAATTTCTGATGTAACCATTCCCTTAACCAATACCATTCAGGGTCTAGTATATTCTCTGTTTTTATTCCCCTAATTCTAATTCATCTACCTTTTCGTTCCAGTTTGTGGCTAGTTTGTTGTTTTTGCCACATACTTTCACCCATCCCATCTTAAGCGGTGTTTTTCTAGATACATTTAGCAATAATTGCCAATCTTCAGTTCTCCAAATTGGAGATCTATTTATTTCCCAATTTAGGGCTTCCCATTGACAGAACCATTGGGTAGCACCTGCCCATACAGTATAGAAATCGACATACATAGATAAATTTTGCTCCATTTTGTGCTGCTGGAACAACTGCCCTTAATTGTCCTACTTGTGCACTGCCTTCCCCTTCTTCTATTACTTGTTTGTCAGTGTTAATTTCTAATGCGACAGCTTTGTATTGCCACCTGCCATTTACCATTTTTGCTGAGGTGTTGGTAAACTAAATGCCCTCAGTCAGGATTTCTTCAGTGAAGGGGGGTGCATCTAGAATCGGTGAAGGTTTAAATGGCTGGTTTAGTGCTAGTGAGTCTGCATTTATAGGCATCTGAAATTTGGAAAGTTTTGTATGTCCTTCAGTCAATTGCATTTCATCTGCTACTCCCACCAGGTGGGCACACCATTTCCTGATGGTGGGTTTCTATGCAATTCCTTCAGGAGGAGCGGTTCCTTTTAGGACTGTTTCTAGTAAATTAAATGGACCTCTGGCTGGTACAGGTTGTCCCTGGTGTATTTTCTCAACTTGTTTAACTGCTCGGACTAAAGATGGAAGTCCTTTTTCCCATTCAGAGTATCTCTGTTCTGTGTCTTTAAATGCAGTTGAACTGAATAATAGCGGTCTCTTTGGTCCATCAGGGCCGGTTTGAAATAAATTACGATAAGTACCATGTTCCGCAAAACCCCATTCCATTATAATAGGATTGCGGGGGTGTACTGGTCCCAATGAGTGATATGTTTTTAATTCTTGTATTAGGGTCTTGACCGCCTCCTCATGCTCTGAATTCCATTTCCATGGTTTTCCCTTTTGTAAAAGTGAGTACAGTGGACGAGGAACGATAGAAAATCCAGGTACGTGTTTTCTCCAATATCCTAAAGTACCCATAAGCTGTTGTAATTCTTTCCTAGATTGGGGCATTTGTAATTGTTCTGTTTTACTTAGGGTGTCTAGTGGAATTGCTGCACTACCTGCAATCCACCAGGTACCTAAAAATTTTACTTCTTTGCTTGGTCCTTGACATTTTTCAGGTGGGATTTCAACTTCTGCTTTGTGTAATGCTTGCCACACTGCTGCTGCCACTTCCCCCACCTTTTCAGGAGAGGTCCCTCCGATTAGAATATCATCTATGTATTCGTATATTGATACAGTTTTACATCTTGAGGAAGTGACACTGTAGAATTTCAGCAAGCGCAGCATGAGCAATTGTAGGTGAATGCTTATATCCCTGTGGGAGTCCGTTGAAGGTATATTGTACACGTTCCCAAGTGAAAGCAAATTTTTCTTTATCTTTTTCCTGTAATGGGACCATAAAAAACATATCTTTTATATCTAATGTTGCCATCCATGGGTGTACAGCTGCTTGTAGTGTGGCAGTTAAAGTTGCAATATTAGGTACTGCAGCTGTTAGTGGGGCTGCGTTGGCGTTTAAACGCTGGCAATCAATTGTTAATTGCCATCTCCCATCAGGTTTTCTGGCTGGCCAAACCGGTGAATTATATGCGGAGTGGGTTCTGGAAATGATTTGTCATTTTTCCAAATCAGCTGTTACTTCAGAAATTCCAGCTTGTGCCACAGCAGAAATTGGATACTGTGGGACAATGGTAATCTTTGAATCGGGGAGTGCTGGAGCTGTGCAGAGTAAACGCACTGTAGCCTCCCGATGTTTGTTTGGGTTAGGATTGATATTTGAACCCAAGGACCACAGGCTGCCGTTCACAAGCACCAGGTTCGACCATTTCAAACATTGAATCTTAAAATGTTTGCATTGTGATCTTTAACTGCAAAGCAGTAGATGACATAGGCTTCTCACCAGGGAGCCATAAATTAACTTTTTCAGTTTGGCAAATAATACTTGCTCTGTTTACTCCGGTAATCTTAACTCTTTGCCATCCGGGTCATATACCCAGCTTCTCAGCATCCTGTTATGTTAATATTGAAATTTGTACTCCTGTATCTATTAGAAATTTTGTTAATTGTTGTCAAGGTCCAACTAGGATTAAAATATATAGGCTATTATTATTTATCCATTGATGGGATTCTGTTTGCCAGACAGAAAGACCCAGTTGTCATCCAGGCACTATTCATTTTCTGATCTTGAATTTTGGGGAAGGAAAGGGTTATTATCTCCTCTCCAAGTTGGTGATAGTATCTGAGTGTTTGGAATGTCTGGAATGTTTTCTCTCTGATTGTGTCTCTGAAATGCATGAATTAGACGCTGGATAATACTGGCAGGTTGTCTCTGAATTACAGCTCTCAGAATGCCTAATGTTACTGCTCGATTATATAGTTCCCTCCCCCTCTGAGTTTAGGATTGGTGATCAGTGGGTTCTGGTTCCTGGGAATTATTTTGGGATAATTGTTTAATTTGTCTAATGTTATGGCTTGCATTTTTGGTTTCATTAGATAGATTATCCCATCCCATTTCTCACCCATGATTTATGATGTCGTGCATTAATGTTGCCCAGGTGGGGAGATTTCTGTGTACCGGGACTTCTTTGTGGTCATCAGCAACTTCTCTTATGGCCAAAAGGGCATTGAAATCTTTGTCTTTCCTAATTTCATCTTGTTTAGCAGTGAGGCAGGGTTTGAGTATAGCAGGGGCTCCTTTAATTAATGGTTTTAGCATGACATGATTTACAGTTGCCCATTCTTCAGGGGATAAAATTAATTTCCGAACCTGTACAATGTCAGGGGAATTGGGAGCTTGCTTTCTAAACTCCTTCTCAGAGAGGAGCCTAGGTGCGGCTGGATCGAGACTTCGCCTGAGACTTTATCAGCGGTTTATGTCTGAGGAGTATATGTGTCTAGCAACAGTTTAAGGTTTTTTCACAGTTAAAGAGAGACTCACAGGAATTTAGCAGCAGTTAGTCATTGGTTAATTTTGCCTTTACAAAGGGATTAAATAGGACTTACTACAATATTTGAATCAATTCACACACACACATATAATATGCATATAAAGGTACCTGTCAAAAATTCCCCTCGAGCTAAGTGAAATACTCACTTGAAAGGATTGTCTGAACGGGTGAAGGTTGAGCCTCAAGGAGTGAGGAGGCCCCTGGAGTTCAGCCCAGGTCCTGTCGCCAGGCCTCTGAACTTCACAAGCTGGAGAGTTTGCAGACTCTGAGAAGCGTCGCACTTGGAGGGAGATGGTGGGAGCAGGCCGCTGCGGTCCAGGAGAGCTCAAAGGGTCTCCCTTGGTACCACTGTTTGTAGGGTCGCGAGATGATTGACTTTAGGCATCAGTAAATTTCCATCCTGGCCTCAATTCGGGTCAGTTAATTACTGGAGTTCTCAAAAATTCCAGTAATGCTGGTACGATCCTCCCGTACAGATCCGCCTGAGTTATGATCCGCAATGGTATATTGCAAGGCTGTCAGGGGATGGCTGATTATTCCCCCTCTTGTTCCCCACCTTGGCCAGACAACCGGAGTTCCTGGTTACGGCTAGTGCTACTCTCACCTTAGCCACGCAGGAGTTCCTGGTGCGGTCAAGGGATGTTTAACTGCCGAACTCATTGCACAAAGGTCAAGTCGTGATGGGAATTCCTGTGGTCGTAAAGTGGTCCAGGAGAGGCAGGGGGGGAGTGCATCACCGCAGCGTTGTGTTGGTTCAGCGAAGTGGTGGCCTGCTATATGGTTGATATCTTGGAATTTTTCTGGGTAAAGCTCCTCCAGTTTTGGTGTTCAGTTGTCAGTCACTGGTTGTTTTTTGTGATTGAGAAAGATTAGTCAAGTTTGTCAAGTGGACTGAGGGATCCAGGTTTTTCGGGTGGGGTGGGGGTGAAGCAGGGTGGTTTGTTGGGGTTTTTTGATGTATGTTGTTTCTACAGAGAGCTGGGTAAAGAGATGATCGGGTGAGACTTTGACATTTGTTGTCAAATTCCCAGCGGCAGTAATAGATTTCTGCTTCTTAGACTTCAGTGTCTCTGGTCAGAACATCTTGCATCTTACCTTTGGGAGTGGAAGCAGGAGAAAAACGTTAACAGCACTGGTTTGAAAGTAATGCGAAGTTTTAGATTAAGACAGTGTTTAGAGAGAAAAATAGTGCTTAAGCAAGTACTTGTTTTTTGATCTTAGTTGTTTTCATCAGTTGACTGGGTTTTTTTTGTTTTTATTTTCTTTAATTGACAGATTTAGTCAAAAAATGTTTTGGTGTATATATGGCAGTATATGAAGAAATCAGTTGATCACTTTCTGATTTGAAATAGTGGAGCTCTTGAACATTCTTCTATAGTACTTTTATGTTTGTACTTCTATAGTACTGGTGCGGTCTTCGAAATGGATGGTGCCAGTCAGGAAAGTAAATGATCCATTACAGTTAGTGTTTCCTTTGGAAGATTTCTTTTTTTTTTTTTCATTCATATGCTACTCAAAATCACAACAAAATAGCTATTACATTGTGTGCTGGCAGTCCTTCTTAGTTCCATATCATAACTTTGTAACTTGCAGTGTATTTTTACTGATACAGTTGAACTGCTACTATAGATGATTGAGGCCAAGTAACTGAGGCCAAAGTGATTTGAGGTGAAGTTACTTTGACTTGCCCAATTTCCACTGTTACAAAAGTGCATTTATATGAATACAACTACTTAAAAATGAAGTTTGGCCTTGTCCGGATCTGCCAACTAGACTCAGTAATAGAGGTGTGAGAGCTTAGCTAAGAAGCCTCTATCACCAGTTGACAGGTAATTACGGTGACTGTTCCACATGCAATAATAATAATAAGTAGAAATATATAATCACATAAAGCATCTTTTAGAGAACTGTAGAATTGTAACAGGTATGTTGAATTTTACTCGGAATTACATAGTTAGACTCACCACACCATAATATTAGAATATCTGGCTCTTTTAACTGCCTTTTTTGTTTTTTGTTTTTTTGAAACAGCTATGACTTTGAAGAGTTTCCCAATTTATAGTAAAAAATTGTACAGTAAATTAAAAAAGGACTGGAAATTCACTTTGCTTTCCTACTGCATGTTGCTCTTTCTGTATGCATCTCTCTGTACCTCTTCATTTTTTTCATACATCCTATTCTGAAAATTTCTGTAAGGGTTAGTGAAAGATGAGATTGATGAAAGTTGGTTATTTCTTTAAATTATTTTCTAAGTGGCTTGAGAACCAATCAGTGATTGAGTATATAACTTATAGATGTATATCACAGATTGAGTGAAATAGCTGAAACTTCTTTCTGTTTTACAAATATACACCGGAAACTTAAGAAAGTAGGTCTTAAAAATCTGAGCAAAGCTGGGGCCAGAAAGTCTTGTCACAAACACCCAAGAATAAAACAACGAGAGGATGGTGATCTGGTGACATGACTGCAAAGGAAAGAAAAAGTAACTGCAGTTCTAGAGAAGGCTCCAGACTGCCGGCTTGTGGTGAATGTAGCAGCACTGGTGTAGTGATAGTCTAAAGACAGAGATTGTCCATAAAGCATGCAGTCTGAGGTGTAAGTATGTGAAAGAAGATAATAATTTGGCAAGATGAATACAAGAAAAGTCTGCACAAGACATCTTGACAGGAAGAAACAAAAACTTTTCTTATTTAACTGAAGAAGAGGTTTTTGGTTTTTTTTCTTTTCCATTTTCCCCCATTTATGCCTTTATAAACTTGTTATCTGTTTCAGATATTGTGAATAAACATCTTTATTTGCATGTTTAAGTGAACCTGGCATGAATTAAAAGTGATCTGATATTAAATGAATATAAAAAAAGTCATTTCTCACTCCAGTCCTTGGAGCAGACTGCAAGTACCTGGTTCCCCATTATGTTTTGTAGAATATCAGAAAGGTAAGAGAGCATGCTCCCAAAGAAACTGTTTGGATTCTCTGGAGAATAGGTGTTACAGGTCCAGAGAAGAAGGAAATGTCACTGCAGTAACCGTAAGTAACCAGCTCTCTGTCATTCTAAATATTGGGGTGCACGTTGAACTCGGAAAGCTCCCAGGGAGACTCTAACAAGAGCCTAAAACCAGTTGGAAACTAGGTGAAATCCTTGTGTCCCTTCCTACTGTGACAGAATTTAAAGTATGCCTTAAATATACCTATTTCTCTGTCAGTATTTTGTTACATGTTATTAGACAACTGTAGATGTTCAGGTGCTACAAACAGAGCTTTGTGTTCTGTGATCCCAGAGTCTCTCCAGACACTGAGTTGTTCATCTTAATCTGATTTTTTCCTTCCTTCCACCCATTTCTTTGTTGGTAGTAAAGATAACATTGATACTGCAATGATAAATTGATGTAGTTCTGTCTGTCTGAATTTGTATACCTTTGGAAACATTAAGTGTTACAACAGCATATTGATAATTCCAGTGTTGGGAGTGTTAACCATTTTGCTGCTGTTACCTTGTTCTGGCAGAATTGGGCAGTTAATGTATTGATCTCCAAACCTGCTCTGATAAGATTATTTTCCTTACTGAATCACTCAAACCTTTGGCTTCACCCCGAGGAACTTCTGCGTCAGTGATGCATTTTCCATATGAAATCATGAAGGCTACATCAGGAAATAACAGTTCTTAAGTCAAGCACAAAGAATTGCTGCCTTTTGTATGCACTGAGGTAACATATTGAATAAAATTATCTCTTTTCCTCCTCGTATAGACTCCAGCCTCTTCCAGGACCCTGTCTAGACAGTGCCAACTTAATGATCAAAACCTTAAAGTACAGGTCAGAAGTACTAAATTTGGATGTCCAATTTAGTATCACAAGGGTACGATTTCTAAGAACACTTAACATAGGGGAGTACTTATATATTTAGCATACATACCCCATTAACTTCAGCAGGCACTTGGCTCTGCTTATCAGATCCAACGTGTCAAGTTGGGTGCTCAGAAAATAAAGAATGAGCAATTACACAGTAGTTGTGAGCAACTTTAAGCAGCATTCACTGCCAAAACCATGATGCCTTTGTGCTTTTATATGAATTACTTCATTTGTTACAAACACAACTGTCTAATTTCTTTATCGTCCTGGATTTATAGCACATCAGAGGTGTACGTCAGTGATTTTTGACTTGGAGTTGAGCATATGATAGGATGTTCACAGGATTTTTTCATACTTACCCTTTATGTGGAGTGAGGATGGTGCTGGAATTTATCTTTCAGGAGTGCTCAATTTGAAGTTCTTATTCTAGCATTTTTTTCGAGCCTACTGAGATTCTGTCTGCTTTATGAAGCCATATTATATATCAGAACTGATTTATATATGCATGACTTTGGAAAATCTCTTCATTAGCCAGCATCAGGTACTGGCCAAGGTGGTAGGCATGTCTGAGACAAAGCAAAGAAAACCTGCATAGGGCTCATTACTATTTGTTAAATGATACATATGAGTTGGGTTTCTCTGAACAGGGGAGGCTATGAGCCATGTCTGATTCTCTTGTTTGTTTGGGGTTTTTTTGTGGATGTCATGTATTAAGTCTTGCTTCTGACTTATTTTTTTCACTTTATTTTTCCTCCCCAGATTTTGATGTCATCTTGCTTTGTAGTTCTTCCCCATGTAAATGAGGAGACAACGTTGTAATTCTGAATGAGTCCATCTATTTTGGGATTTCTTCTGCAATAAATGACTAGGGATTCTAACAGCAAAGCTTCCTCCATTGCATACCATCTTAATCATCTGCAGACCAGGTTTGTCCTCTAGAATGAATGAGGAAGAGGTAGTAAAGTAATTAAGACTGGATTTGTGTCTCATTGCTGATTGAATTTTAACTTAATTATACTAAGGCTGAAGTATTAACTCATTGTAAACATTGGAGATTGTTTCTTGGAGATACATGCTTGTGAGTGACCTAACTAAGGAAAACAACTTCACTCAGAGTTTATACTTCATCACATATTACATTTCCAAGTTTTGATACTGACAGCAAGGAATTGAGAATAGAGAAGTCACTTTAAGGGATTTAATAAATAAAATAATCTTTATATATTATTAAACTTTATGAAGGCAGTGAGTAACTTTTCTTTGTTTGGATGAAGGCTGTTTCCAGGGCAGGGGAAAGGATCAGGGAGTAGGAAAGGGTTATGAGAGAAAGTGGTAATGTATTTGTAGTAATATTGTTTACATGGGTTATGCTGGCTTAAGCAGTTACCTGTGTTTGTGCTAAATGAAGTACCTTCTGAAATCCAAACCAGATGAGGAGAACAACCACAGAGAGAAATTAGAAATGGAAGTACTGAAAATGATGTGTGATTTGAGAAATATATTGTGTATGAAATATTTGTGTGGAGAGCACTGTTTTCCTTTTGCTGTGGCTGCCTTTGACAAAAATCTTCAGTTCAAATAGGTGCTCTTTTGTTGCATTAACTTTCGATGAATTCTGTCTTCATCTGCTACTGAGGTTTCCTCAGCATGTCTTGCAAAAAAAAGAAGTCAAAATCCAATGTAAATTGTTTAGCCACAGTGTTTGGCAATTCTTTGCTATGCAAGTATGATATTTTTAGAACTTTTCACATAGCAATTATTGTTTTGCTTTTTGAGTCCTACCCATTACCACTGACATTTTGTCTTTGCCCGTAACTTGGCTCAGTTAGTTATGCTATGTGAATTGACAGACACTCCAATTCTAAACATGCAGCTTCTTTTGATGGCTAGTAACTAGGGATGCTGAAGGGGCACTCCCAAACCCTGGATTTACTTTCCTGCTGCCTCCCTTGCTCTGGCAATCTTTTCCATCTGATCATGCAGCGAGGCAGTTCTGGGAGCTAAATAGAAAATCGGTGACTTGTTTATGAAGGGCTGTTCTGATGGCAGTTACCATTTGGCAGGAATAGCTTCCCATAAAGACCTTTGCAGGTGGAGTTACTATGCAGAACATAATAAAGGTGCCAAACTGTAAACACTAGGAATTGAATAATTAATGCCAGAGAGGCAATGACGGGAGAGAAGGGGAATACTATTTCCTTGTTCATGGCTCTGTCTGCTCTTCTGTAAACAACAATATTATTATACATAAGAGTGCAAATAACTCTGCTCCAAAGGTTTGTGCTCAATAAAATAGTCTCCAGTAGATAGTAGTTTTGCTATTTAGAAGATCTAGAGGTGAGTAGATGGGCAAGCTTTGTGCTTTTGGTGCAGCATTTTGTAATTTGGGGAATTTTTTTTTTTAGTTGAAGTATAGTTTACATAGGGTTTCATGTATATCCTAATACTGAAGATTTTTTTTTAATCTTTGCAGTGTCTGTAGGGGTGAGCTCAAGCCCCACCTTCCATCATGCAACAATTATGAGGACATATGGTAGAGAGCGCCTTATAACTGCAAAATCCCAAAGGTACACAATGTTAAAGGATTCAGGCTAGCTAGTGGAAGGGTAAGTAAGGCAGGAAGCAGGTTTCGCTGTCAATTGTGTATCTCAACGAACTGCTTAACATGTCTTTCAGTCTGCAAGTGACAGTCTACATACCTCTTCTTGCAGTAGGTGACTCCAAGCAGTAGTTCCCACAAATGCTTAAATGGAAATGGGGTAAGGGCCTTTGCATAGCAGCTGTACAGCTTAAAGACCACTCTGTCAAATAGTCTTTAAGTATTATCTATAGATAACATTCCATAGGACTGCTTAGCAGATACAACTCACAGAGGTATTACTTAGCAAGCACGCTGATGTAGCTTGAGTTCTGGTGGAGCTGTGATGATAAAAGGACTCTGTCTTTATCAGTACCGTAAAAGGCATTGTGACACCCTCCAGTCTGTTTTAAAACTCATATTTTGGTGAAGATCATTTTTTTGGACCAACATGAACTGTTCTGGAGATCTAAAGGGTCTTCTCACCAATTTTATAAATAGAGAACCCCTTTGATTCTGAAGATGAGAAAGATGGTATGTGCAGGAAGTAACAGTTAGTGAGGCCAAAAGAAGCAAAAAAGTTTGATTCCTTAGCAGTTGGTGAACGTGGATGAACACCAATATTATTTCATCTTTACTCACCCTTTTGTCATAATATGGCTAAAACTTCAGGATCAGAGGAATGAAAAGGAAAATGCAGACAATTCTTCCTAACCAGAGAACAAGGAAGATATTCATTAAACATGTAGGGGTAAAAAAGGCCAACACTTTTCTTCCATATTTGAAGCGAAAAGGTTGATTCCCATTCTGGAATTGTCATCTAGGACTTTGGACCATATATCCCACTCAGTCTAGTATGAAAAAGAAGTCAGCCTTTCTGACAAAGTATTAACGATAACTAGGAGATGGATCAGCCGTATGTGGCATTGTCTTTAAATGTAGTAGTTCGCAAAGATGAGCCAGAAGAGGTGGAGGGACACTACACCACCTCACAGACTGAAGATGCGTGCTGTTCTGGCTTCTGTGAGGTTTGGGAACAACCTTTCTTTTGAGAACAACCAGCCTTGCACAGTCATGCCTGCAAGTACTTTGCCAGCACCATATACCATGACTGATGAGGTAAGTGAGATCAAAAAGCACTCCCTTGCAGGATGCGAGGACCATAGTAATGTTGTATCTTATGAGACCATATTCTGGGAGGGGAATATTCATCATGCATAGATGAGTCTGAAGGTGTAAACCGTATAGTTGGGAAGCGAGACTTGAAAACTTTATAGGGATAGATTGGCTTGAGGCATCATACGGAGGCATCACATGACTTAGCAAGGTTAGGCAGATTTGTCTTCGTGATAGGAAGAAGACCCACACACGCATGGGACGGCAGTCTAAAACCTATCTTGAAATGGAAAGATTCTTGCAGGTTGTAAAGAACATGTGATGTGGGCTCTGCCTCTTGCTTGTCCTTTCACCAGCCAGCTCTTCAGACTGGGCCAGGGATACAGAGTTCTAATCAGGGAAGATCAGCACCACTGTCAATATCGAAGTGCTGCAGCAAGTCTGAGTTGATCTTTAGTAATCTGTAAAATAAAGATGATACTATGTCAGTGATACACTTTAGCAATGTAGAAATGTGTCTCGTGAAGTTTGATTCTGCAAGGAAGGAGGATGCCAAAGCAGATGAATAGCATTTGTGTTTGTTTACATGATCCTTTCTTTTTCAAATGTTTCTCTTGAGAATTATAACTAGTGCAGGTGAAAGCTGGTAGACAGAAGATATTCGTTCTGTGAAAGTCTTCCATGCAGGGTGAGTCAGCAGTGGCAACTTGAATAAAAACTTGATGCTGCCAAGTAGGGGTGTGAAGATTCGGATGGACTGGGACCGCAGCCCCATGCACATGTTGAGCTGGTGCCAAAAAAGGTGGTGAGGGTCCTGTTGCCATCAAACTATGGTTCAGAGGGCCAGGTTTTTTTTCTTGAAATGGTACGGTATCCCAGTAGAATTGTTTTTTCCTTGTCCAAAAATAGAAAGAATACTATTTTGAGGCACCAAGTCTCACTGGTGAGATGGAAAAGGCACAGGAAACACATCTTTGAGATTATAGAAGTGTGTGCTGAGGACTGGTCAAATGCCTCAGACAATACTACATACTGTTGCATTTTGAAATAATATAGGCTAACATACTAATATTTAACATGGAGGGTTTGAGGATTCTGATCTGGAAGACTGTCATAAGGTCAATGAGAGAGGATTTGAAAGTGTAAGGCTCCTAATACTGAACTATGTGTTGAGCCTGCCCTGATCTTTGTGCCGTTGCTCTGAAGTACCATAGCAATGAATGGCATGCATTCTGTGCCACAGCCTGGACAGTCCATAGCAAAAACTCCTCGTACCTTCTTACTGAGAGGAACTGAGAGGATCTAGAACACTGCTGAGCCCTGCCTGCGTCTTAGTAATTTGAGGTAGAGACACTGTCTTCAGTGTGGGGACGAGGAAATGAAGCTCAGCAGTTCTTTGAAATTCTGTAGAGAATCTGAGGAGCAGGGACGCCTTTCTGCATTAGGCTAAAGTGGATCAGAAGCTTTTCATTTCAAATCTGTTAGGAGATCAGATCCTGGCACCATAGCATGCTGTCGTGATTGATTCAGGCTGTGCTATGAGTCCTTGGTCAATAGGTTGTGGGAATCAATGCTGCTGCTGCTGTCATTTTAATGAAATCATTTGGAACTGCCACTTCCTGTTTTTGTCAGTGTGAAGTTTAAGACCTTACGCCTTATGGATGGAGTGTTTTTACCAAATGTGCCCAGTGCACAGGGCAGGCAGAGCTGGAAGATGAATCTCAAAAAAAAGTCATGTGAGTAGAGCTTACTAGAGAGAATAAAGCTTGAGTTTAACAAAGATGGTTAAATGATACAAACACCAGTAAGGAACACTGCATTGTTGAAGGGATGTCCAGCTGCGGAATGCTGTAGTCCACCTGGCAGAAAAAAGAAACTGGAAAAGTGCCAGACTGACTTGTGAATCAGACATGTGAGAGTACGGACACCATCAAGTTCTCTGCGGAAAACTTGTTTCCAGTTATAAAGCATTTGTACAGCTGCAGGGCAGATACACATGTGGATTATCACTTAAAAGATAAAACAACATGTTTTCTATCATAAATGAGATTTTATTATACTTATTATTAGTTTCTTGACAATATTTATCATTTCTAGTCATTTTTATACTTTGTGCACTAATGTATATGATTTAGTATGCTACTCCCTCTTTAATATCTTTTCCTCACAAGCTGAACTCCAGTGCAACAACGTTACCTTAAATCAGCATGTTGTAAGACTTCTGAGACTGATGGTAGGCTCGCCTAAGCAATATAACCAGAGTAATTCCTCACAGGCAAGTACACAAATGACCAGATGGCCTCTATAGCTCATACAATCTTTTTTTTCTTTTTCGTATTAGAAATTGAAGTTAACTGGACCTATCTGATCCTAAAGATCTATTTCTACACCGAGTGCACTGCACAAATGTTAGCTGTTTGAATAGTTTCTATTTTGTTAAGAGTTCAGCGTGCTGCATGGTACCTGATGGAGGGAAAAAGGAGTTGGAAAGTCCTTTGCCTATTCTACAGGATTTCCTTAGCAAAGTTACTTAAGCTCTCTGGACCTTAATTCACTTTCTACACGTAAGTAATGACAGGTGTATCTGTTTCTGACTTCCTAGTCATGAACGTATTGTAGGACTGACTGCTGTTTGAAGGCAAGCAAATAGAGTAGTACTAGAGAAAACGTAAAAATTAATTGACAAGTCATTTTTGAAGAAAGATTTGCTCAGTGGATGGTTGCTACAGATGGGCAAAGAGGATCGTACCTACTCTTGACTGTTTGCTTCTTACTACACGTAGGACGTGTTCTGTATGATCAGCGAAGGCAAGGGTTTGTCTCGGGCTGGGCTAGCTAAAAGTTGTTTTTTAAGCATGTGGGCGCAGCTGCCTCGCAGAAATGTATTGCAGTGAAATCCTCCAGATCTCAAATACGGCTGTAATGGCGGTCTAAAAATAATACATAACAAAGGGTGTCCTTCGCAGGGAGAGCCAGAAATAACTTGCTTTTGCTTTGTCAAAATGTAAGGCTCTGATCAGTTAATTTACAAGCAGCAGCCTGACCCGGAGACCACGCAAGAGCTAACCTTCAAGCAGATTTTCTACGTACGAATCTCGAGCTTGGACTTCCCCCAGAGAAATAATAAATACCACTCGCTTGTAGTTCCGAGCCTTGGTTTTGTAACAAGCCGCGTCCCGCCCCCGTTCCCCCTCCTCCCCCGCTCCGTTCACCCCGCGCTGGAGCGTTGAAATGCTCTCGCTGAGGGGGCCGCGGCGAGGCTCGGTGGCCCGCCGGCCTGCCCGCCTGGTGGCCGCCGTGCCCGGCCAGCCCTGGGCGGGAAGGCGCTGCTCCGGCCGCCGCCTTCCCGCCCTGTCCCCCGAGGCGCGGCCCTGCCCGCCGCAGCGCCCCGTGCCGGCTGGTGCCAGGCCGCCCGGCCCTGCGGGGGCGGGGGGAGCGGCGGCGCGCAGGCCCCGCCCCGCGGCGCGGCGGCAGCGGCGGGTCTGGGCGGTGCCTGGCGCCCTCCCGTCCCTTCCCCTCGCTCCCTCCCTCCCTCCCGCCTCCCCCCGCCGGCGCAGCGCTGTGGTGAAGCCGCATTGTTTGTGCCGAGGGGGGAGGGGAGCCTCTCAGCCCCGGGAGCTGAGCGCCGAGCCCGCAGCCGGACGGCGACCTGCGCCGCGCCTCACGAATGCGCCGCGCCCGGCTGCAGCAGCAGCCCCGCACCCAGCGCCGGGTCGCCGCCGCCGCGGGCAGCGCGGCCCTCTCAGCGCCCGCTCGCCCGCCCGCGGCTGCCGGACGCGGGGCCAGGCGGCAGCACCGGCGGGACCTCCGCCATTAAACCGGCCGCAGCGTCGGCCGCAGAGGCGGAGCGGGAGGTCTGTCAGCCGCGCTTCGGCGGCTCCCACAGCGTGAGTGAGGCCGGGCGGGCGGCGGGGGCCGGCGGCGGGGCCGGGAACCGGCGGGTCCCGCCGCGGCGAGACGGAGACCGGCGGGGGGAAGGGCAGGGCAGGGTGGGCTGAGCACGGCAGCGGGGAAGGGCGCGGCGGGGAGAGGCGGCCGGGGGCGAGGCGGGCGGGCGGGGAGGCTGCGCGGGGGGGAGCCGAGCGCGGCGGTCTGGGGGAGGGCGCCGCTCGAGCTGTTTTGTCAGCCGCCATATTTGTGGGCCGAGTATTTTCGCGGAGGGGAGGGAGGCGACTGTTGGGAAGGGCTGGAGATGATGGGCCTGGGCAGGAACCATCCTCCCGGGGGCCGGGAGGGGGGAATGCCGGGGCCGGGCAGGAACCATCGGCGCGGAGGGGTGTGTGCATGCTGGAGGCTCCCTGGGCGTGGGCAGGAAGTGTTCGCGCAGAACCGGCGAGGGCGGGCCCGTGGGCGTGGGCAGGGCCCGTGGGCGTGGGCAGGCCCGGTGCGCGGGGCGGCGGGGGCGGCTGCGGGATCCCGGGGGGGCGCGGCGCCGGGGGGGGGGCGGCAGGCGCTGCCGGCGGCGCGGGGGAGAGCGGCTCTGGTGACCCCGCGTCGGTCAGCCGTCCGCTGGCCGGTTCGCTGCGCGACCTGAACCCCCGTTCTTTGCATTCCCCTGAAGGGATTGCTCCTGCTCCACAGCTGAAGTTGTGGGCGGTGTCCGCCCCGTGTGCGTGTAAGCACTGTTTGCTTACCCTGCCTCATTGTCTAGGGCTAAAGAGCATTCCTGTGTCTTTCTCTTTTTAATGGTCTGCATGAAAGTGTCCATTGAGAATAGAATTCCCTTTTCCATTGAGCAGGGGATCCAGGGACCAAAGGCAATTTATTTGAAGAGGAGGAAGTTAACTAGGACAGAGATTATAAAAGGAATTTGCAGTCAAAAAGTATATATGTTATCGTACTTTTCCTGTTGGTTTTAGCTATCCTGCACTTCGATAAAAAGTATTTTTCCCTCATACCGTGCATTCCACACAAACAGCTGACTTCGTGTGCTTTTGTTGTGGTGAGGGAAAGCGTCTGCTGGTGACTTTCTTCCCAAGCAGCTGATGTAATTCCAAGAGAGGAAAGCTGTGGATAACTTTCCTGTTTTATCTCCTGCAGCCTTTGAGTTGTTGTAAGAGACAGAAAAGTGCTAACAGAAGTACGTTAAAGTAATTTCATTTTCCTGTTGGTGTGGTATCTCTATTAATATTGAATAAAAACTGTTGTTGTTTACTCTTTTCTAAATTTAGGTCCATGGTCTTCATTCCTATGAATCTACTGGGGGGGGGGCAGGGAAGAAAGATGTCCAATAATTGACTAGGAAAAGCAAACCAATTGCCAGTCATGAATTTGCTATGCAGAAATCTGGTCTTCCTCCAGAATATTTATAGGACATTTGCAAACAGAAGAGTTTTGGAGAAACAAAACAAAACAAAACACTGTTTTGGCTTCTGGAGCATTTAAGTTATTCACACTAAGTTTCTATGAAATTTGGCCAGAGTACTACCAGTTCCAATTCTGTGTTCCTTGCATTGTATTTGTAGGGTATCCATTCTGCATTTAACTGAGACTGTAATTTGCTTCTTAATTTAGCTTTATTTGCAGTTGAATATTGCAGGGAAGATGCTCAGATGTTAGCTCAATCGTTCTGGTTTGTACAGTGTATTCGACTTTCACGACAGTAGTCCTAAATCTTAAAGCAAGAACGCTTGTGCTTTTGAATATTTTCTTCTTGTTCTTATTGCCTGCTTGCAGCCATGGTTAAGAATCTCAGGAACAGAGGGGGATGGAGAGCTTGGAAACCTAGCATTAATGTGTTCTTCTGTGGTACTGGGTTAAGTTAGCAAAGTGTGGACAAGTTGCAGGTTTTTTTGATATCTGAAGGCTACCTCTCATCCCTCCCCCAGTATTTTGTCCCAAACAGTCACTATCCTCATGAGCCACTATGAACAAATACACAACCAGCCAAGATGTAGGAAGGGATATTTAAAAAAAAAAAAAAACAAAACCAAAAAAACCCCAGATTTTTACATTTAGGCAGAATTGAAGTGCGATTATATGAGGTAAACATAACGTAAATGATCTTTTTTTTCTTGATTGGTGACTAAATGAAAGACATATTAAAAAAAAAAAAAGAAACCATTCTGATGTGTAGTAGGTTGCTGTACGTTGACACACCAGTGTGTTTTAGCTGAAGAATCCCTCATTATTTGTTCACAATAATAAACAGAAATGGGGGCCATTGTGTTATCTTTGGCCTCTGAATTATAAAAACTATTGTGAAACTGGGAACTAACTTTTAATTTCAGTTAAATTATCAGTATGTCTTTGTTTCTAGTTATTGGACCTTCTATAGCAGTATTAATGGTTTAAACTTTTCCTGCAGTTAAGAAATGAGTTGATTTAATCCTATGTTGTTTTACAGAATTAAATGATTAAATATTTCTTCCAAACTTTTTTGAAGAGGTGGAGCCTTTTTTATTCATCTGTTTATATAGATCAGAGGTCTGTCATGATTAAACACTGACTGTCTGGTCTTGTGCTTGCGCTATAAAAAGAAGTAATAAGAGTTAAGGATTATTTGTGTAAAAGTCAGATCTAGGAGCAACGCAATTCTTGCATGAATAATAAAATCAGCTTAGTTTCGTCTTTGTGATTTCTCTGGGAAAACAAGGACAGTTTGTGAGAGCAGATAGATCAGACCCTCTCAAGAACTAGTTTTAACGCTAGCTGCTTAAATTATTTAGTCTTCCTGTAAAAGGAGTTCCTTCAGTACTTTGAAGGTGCACCTTTAGAGATAGGCATCATAGACTCAGCAAAAGGCAGGCTACATGGAGTAGTTTATGTGATTGTTTCAGTCCTTCCTATTTTCTTCATGAAATAAATATACCAGTCTTTAACGATAATTGTGTTTTGATCTCTATAGTTCTCTGCTATTTTGGCAGTACGTGCTAACACTAGTTGCATTATTTTAACTAATACACAGCACTGACGTGAAGTGCAGAATTTCTGATTGGTCAGAATTGCAACAGTGAGGCCTGATAATACTTTAAGCCAGTGATTAAAGATCAAGAGTTTTTCTGTAGCTGAGGTTGAATTTTGCTATTTATTAATGATTTATTAGGAAGAAGGAAGGAGGGGGATAGAACTTTTAAACTTGAAGTTATCAGTTGGTTTTGTAATATTTTCAACCCTCATAGGAAAACAACCCCAACATTAAAATGTCAAAAGGCATAAGTATGGAAGCTTTTAATTAGAAATGTTGTGATCAAAATGCATGCTTGTCCTAGTCATGGTGCTTGGGGGCGGGGGGGGGGGGAGAGCTATCTTTGTACAGTATGCGGAACAATCTTTTTCCAGTAAGTGATAAACTTGAAAATTATGTTAAAGAGCTTAGGATTGGATTTAAAGACAGGGAAATTTTTTTATCTACCCCAGTTGCTCTGAGAACAACTCTTGAAGAATCTGTTGAGGGAAAAGGATGTGCATACACTCACACTTACATGCAGGGAGCATGTTTTCGCTGTAAGTCAAATCTGCTTCACAGGTGGAATATTTCCTAGTTGTAGTCTGTACTGTACCATATCGAGCATTGCAAGTTCAGTTGTGTCCTTGTCATTTTGTAAAGAATAATAGGCTCACTAAGAATTGAGAAGAGAGAAGTAAAAAAGTAAAGGGCTGTCAAACAGCATACTTGCCAAATTTGGAAGTATGCCTGTTTTTCTAGCTTTAAGTATAGGTGTAATAATTGACTTGTTAACATGACTGTTTCAGTTTGCACTGGAAGAAATTGCGGGGAAACTTGTTTTTCTGTCACAATTATGTTAGTTCTTTCGGGGGCAGATCTGGCGAAAGTAATCTGTAGCTGTTGAAAAAAAATTGAAACTGCAGACACCCTTAAGGTATTAGGAGACATTGTAAGAAAACCTTTAATACAATATAACAGGTGTAATTTTTTTTTGTGGCACTTCTGAAATGTTTTTTTTTCTCATGCAGAGGTCTTACAGATAGCTTTTCTGTAGGATTTTTGTATTAAGAATTTTGTATAGCTGTGTTTACTTAGAGAAGCTGCTATTTAGGAGATGTATTTGTCATTAGGTTAAATTTGTGGAAAACAGTGTGAGCAGTCCTATTAGGTAAGGGTGACAGGCTTTTTTATTTTTTTTTTTAAATGGAGTAGATAGCTTGGGGGCTATAGAACTGATGTTTTTTTTCTTGCTATAATAAAACTAATATTTTAATATGAATGTTTGGAGTTCATAATATTAACTGTTGCTCTAATTTTAGGTAAACATTACCAAATGAGGAGAAAAGGAAGATGTCATCGAGTATCGGCAGCAAGGCATTCTTCTTCCCCATGCAGTATTAAGCACTCCCCCACACGAGAAACCTTGACATACGCTCAAGCTCAAAGAATGGTTGAAATAGAAATTGAAGGTCGCCTGCATAGGATCAGTATCTTTGATCCTTTAGAGATTATATTAGAAGATGATCTTACAGCCCAGGAAATGAGTGAATGCAACAGCAATAAAGAAAATAGTGAAAGACCACCAGTTTGTCTAAGAAGCAAACGGCATAAAAATAACAAAGTGAAAAAGAAAAATGAAGCTCTGCCGAGCTCACATGGTATACCTGCTACAACAACTCCTCTTCCAGAACCAAAAGTACGGATTGTTGAATACAGTCCCCCTTCAGCTCCTCGGAGACCTCCAGTTTATTACAAATTCATTGAGAAGTCAGCAGAAGAACTTGATAACGAAGTTGAGTATGATATGGATGAAGAAGATTATGCATGGTTAGAAATAATAAATGAGAAGCGGAAAAGTGATGGAGTGTCAGTTGTTTCACAAAATATGTTTGAATTCCTTATGGATAGGTTTGAAAAAGAGTCTTACTGTGAGAACCAAAAACAGGGTGATCATCAGTCTTTAATTGATGAAGATGCAGTGTGTTGTATATGCATGGATGGTGAATGTCAGAACAGCAATGTAATCCTGTTTTGTGATATGTGTAATTTAGCAGTACATCAGGAATGCTATGGGGTGCCATATATACCTGAGGGCCAGTGGCTCTGCAGACACTGTCTGCAGTCCCGTTCTCGGCCTGTAGACTGTGTGCTGTGCCCAAACAAGGGAGGTGCCTTTAAAAAGACTGATGATGATCGTTGGGGACACGTGGTGTGTGCTTTGTGGATTCCAGAAGTTGGATTTGCCAATACAGTTTTTATTGAGCCAATTGATGGTGTCAGGAACATTCCCCCAGCCAGATGGAAGTTAACATGCTACCTCTGTAAACAGAAGGGTGTTGGTGCCTGCATCCAGTGCCACAAAGCAAACTGCTATACTGCATTCCATGTGACGTGTGCTCAAAAGGCCGGTCTATATATGAAGATGGAACCTGTGAAAGAGCTAACTGGCAGTGGGACAACATTCTCTGTAAAAAAGACTGCCTATTGCGATGTACATACTCCACCAGGTTGTACACGGAGACCTCTAAATATTTATGGAGAAGCTGAAATCAAAAATGGTGTTTGTAGAAAGGAGGGATCAGTCAGAACTGCTAGGTCTACATCAAAAGTCAGAAAAAAGACAAAAAAGGCCAAGAAAACAGTGGTTGAACCCTGTACAGTTATGCCAACAGTATCTGCTCCTTATATCCCCCCACAGAGGTAAGCAAACTATGCAAGTGAGAGAAACCTTTACTTAATTATCTGTTTAATTTTAAACCAATGCTTTTAGATGCCGACTTGTTTTTTGGTTTTTTGTGCATTTCTTACATGCTTTCCTTAAAGGCCATACTCAGAGGATTAATGTAAATTATGTACATGGTGCTTTTGTGAAACTGCGTTAAAAATGCAGTAACTCCCCAGAAAAATTAGTAAGTGGTCAAATGGTCTGTCTTGTCTTCAGAAACCTTTTCTTTCATTTTTTTTTTATTTTGTCAGACCAAATCACATGGTGTGCTCAGTTGTTGTCATTCACTGTACTTTTGAGAATGAACCACTGAATTCAGAATAGCATATGTGGTTGAACTTCATATTAAAAAAAAACAGCTAAGCTCACAGTTAACTGTATTCATAGTTTGGGAATCTAAACTTCTTTTCCAAATTTTAAGACCCACAAAATGAAAACTACATTTTCATATATAAGATTTGAATCTTGTTCATCTCTCCTAAATTAAGTATAAACTCGTACTGTAAGATCTATGTAACTAGTACAAAAAACGCTCCAGGAAATGTTGTCCTTATGGGGCGTAGTAACTTTTCAGGAGGCTGTTCCTAAATTTGCATTTTTCCTTTTGCAAATGCAATAGCGTTTATCAAGGCCTGGATGAATTTGGTACCTTGCAGACATTTTTTAGAAAAGTTAGCAAGTAAGTGATGGTAAGTTAGCTGGTTAATATATTCTTAGTCATGGAACCTGAAATGGATGTGCCCTCCCGTTCAATGGTGCTATGAAATATCTATCCTGTAACTTCAGTAAAATGTTTGTGTTTGAACAAATATGAACTAATGCGTGCGACAAAGAATTGTAATCCTAATCTTGTCTTTGCCTATGAATTTATACTTTGTAAGAAGTCTTTTTAAGCTGATTTTTGTATTAGTGTGTGTTTTGCAGTTCTTGCAGGAGCTTTTGTTATGTGAGTGCAAATATAAAGCATGAACACCAGAACTGAAACTGCTCTTTACATTTAACATGCCATATTTTTCTATTTTAACAGTGGCGATCGGGGGGGGGGGGGGCTGGCAGATGGCTCTAGATCTAGTGAGACTAGTGTAGTGGCGTGTCAGAAAGCAGGGGTGTTTCAAGTGGTATTTTCATAAGTAATAACAGAATTGGAACAAAACAGAGATTTTTAATATTGCTATTTCAGGAGTTCAAAACCTCAGCATGAACTTGAGTTAGCTTAGAACAGTAGCACCTCTTTTCAGATTTCTTCCAGTTAAACTGAGTTATAATGCATTTCAACAATGGAAATAATTCATTTCTGGAATTCGAGCAATAACAGAAAGCTCTGGGGTGGAAAGGTACAGTTTTGGCTTTGCTGAACCTTTGAGGCATAACATTCTGGGCTGAGAAATGCAAAATTGGACTGTTGGGACTAAAACTAAGTTTGTCTTTATGGAGTGTTTGTTTTGTTTCTAGCATTTACAACATCAATATGTTTGTTTACCCCTTGAATTAAATTCTTACTAATTTAACAACAGTAGTTTAGAAAGTTTCTCAGAACAGGCACCACTTCCATGTGCTGATTCATGGTTTGTACTGTGACAGGACTCTGAATGCTCAGGACAGTGAGGGCTCTTAAATAATACAAATAAACCATGCTTTTTTGAAAGCTGACTCCCAGATCTCAGGTAGTGGACAATTAAGGCTGGTTAAATTAATGTAAATAAATACATGTTTTGAGACTGCAGTCCTTTCCCGTAATAAGTTTTCTTAATGCAAGTAGCTACTTATTGACTGACTTTGACAAACAGCCTTTAGCTCCTGTGTGGTGTTCACAAACATCAGATTGATTGCACTGTTTCTGTTATGATTTGCTTGGTAAAATGGTATTTTTGTTTAGTGATGCGCTGCAGAAAAGGTTAAGTTGGCAATAAGCAACTAATACTGTTATTTAAACAGGTACTGTTGTCTATGGGAGGGGGGAGTTCATATAAAAGAATTTGGCTTTGTCTTAATTAGGACAATCCTGATTGGTGGTATAGTGTGTTTTAGTTTTTTAAGACAAAGTAAGAAAGAACATGAACTAAGTGAGAGCTGAGGATTAGAATGAATGTTCTCAGTTGTACCTCTGTCAATTCTTTCCATTGATAACTTTCATAAAAGCCAGACCCTAAAAGGATATTGTTGTCAGATATTTTTTTTTTAACAATGTCATTAGATGCCAGGAACAGGAGTACAAAGAGGTTTTTTTTGGTTGGTTTTTTTTTAAACAACTACTAAATTTCTTCTCAAGACTGTAGAGAGATTCAGCTTTCTTCTGTTTGTCCTCAGTTTCATGTTCATGGACACAAGTATAGTTCCTATATGTCAGAAGTGTAAAAAATGCACACAGTTCAAAACTATTTTGAAGTTGAGCTTTATTGTAAATAAAATTTACAATAAAAATAAAATAACTAACTAACTAAATAAAATTGTAAATAAAATTGCTTGTCTTCATCTAAGGGAGACTCTTGCTTAAGTACTGTTTGTAATGTGAATGTCCTTAGTCCTAGAAAACTAATACCTGAATTAAAACAGAACTGAGGAAAAGTGATTATACTGCAGACCCAAATCCCAGTTGTCTAATAGTCTTTTGCTATTCTTCCCCCCCCGCCCTTTAGAAGAACTCGTGTGTTTGAGTTAAATACATACCCATAAAGTAATAATGAATGATGTGGATCATTTCGCAGCATTCTTCATTTAAATGATCCCTTTCCTCTAATCTGTTTTTTAATGCACTTTTTTCCCTTGGAGCTGAAACATGATTTGCCTTTCCAGAGATCTCGAGGAAGAGTAATTAAGCTATTTAAATTAGCAGAGAAGAAACATATATGCTTAGTGTTTAAACACTAGTGCTTTTCGCCTGAAGAATTTGAAATGAACATGTTTTCAGCATCTCTGGAAATTGAGGCACATGTGGAGATGTTTGGTTTGGTGTACTTTCTTAATCATTAATAACTAGAATATATGTCTCCTTGGCATATGGCTGGTTCTTTAGAGTTGGTAGCTGGAGAATACAGAAATATGAAGATGATAGGGAGGGGGAAAATACTTGGTGGATGTAGCCCCTGAGCACACCTGCTGAAGCTTGAGGAAAACCCTCTTGCCATTTATGTTTAGCTTAAGGCGGAAGGATTTTATGCTGTTTCCTTACCTGGATAGTGAGTGTATATTAAAGGCTGGGCATTTTAATAACACCATTTGTAATAATTCTGTTTTCTGAAACACCTATCTTAATGTACAGGATATGTTAAAGAGACTGGTGTAGAACAACATACTTCATAATTTCTACTCTCTGTAGCTCATGAATTTCATCTTACCTGCAGGTCAGGTTTCTACACTACTGCTTTGAATGATTTTTAGAGCTGAACACTTTTCAGTTACCAGAATTTCTTTCACAGATGTCATACTGCAAGCTTTTGCTGTTAAATTACATACATAGTGTCATTCTGTAGGTCATTTGTAATCTAATTATATGACCTCTCAGACTATCATCTGTGAACTACTGATTTAAGGGTGTGGGATCACAAGGTTTTAACCATTGATGGTAGGAGGTGAATGCTTGCTTCCCCTGTCTCTTTTTTTTTTTTTTCCTTTTTTTAGTAATGCTGAGCATCTATCTGTCCTGTTGCCTAGGTATTTTAGAAAGTCTGTACCTAAGTATGCGCTTCCAAAGGTGCAGTAGGTCATGTTAGAACCTTAAGATGACTTCAGTTTTCAGTGCTGACTTCTTAGTAACTTGCTTAGCACTGGGAATAGTGTATGGGACCACTGGGGAACCTCTTATGTGTGTATGATTTGCATCAGGCCTTCTGGCTACAGAAGTGTGGTGTCTCTTTACTAGGAAATTCCATTCAATTTTTCTTGAAGTATAGAACTGTTGAAGATTGTTGCTTACGTTGTACCGCTTACATTCATCAGCTTTTTGTTGTTGTTGTTGAAAAGGCAGAAATGAGCTTAGTCTACAAGTCACATGTTTCTGGGAAGTGTTGGAGCAGCTGTGTTACGTGGGGGGGCGAGTGGGGAAGGATGCTCCCTCAAACTGTACCTCCATATGAGAGGGACAGGCAGTACCTGCACCTGTTGGCAAACGGTCGTCAGAAAAGTGGCCTCCCACTGCCACCAGCTAGTTTGTCTGAAGACAGTGGCAAATTTGTTCTTGCAGTGTTCGTACTCCACTGATGATGTGTGATGGTCAAATTTTGCTTAGTAGATGAACAATTATTTTTTTCCTAATAAAACACTAGAAATATTTTATTTAGATTGCAGGTCCACATTTTCCAAGTTAGGAAATCCTAACTTTTAGGGCTGACTTGGCAATCTAAATCTAGCTTCTTGTCCATGTGAGTTATCTTGTACTGGCTCTGTGCTCCATTTCTTGTGGATCTTTTTTTCCCCCCTGTTGCTGTTCATCCTTGTCCTTTGTAAGGGAGTAGGGTGGATAAACAAAGGAGAAGAGTTGCAGTGTTAGCTGTGAAAACTATCTGATTTCTCTTACTTTTGAGTGCTTGATTCTTTACTACAAATATCGTTTTGGTGTAGTCTCTTGATCTTGTGTGTCAAAAAGAGGCATTTAAAATGTGATTGCTTGATGAAAAGCAAAGCCAGTCAATATTCGTGTTCTTAAAAAATGTTGTGAAACTAGGATATTGTGGCTATACACTTGGTGGGAAATTGAATGTGATATAAAGTATTTAATCTTAAATATTTTCAAAATATACACTGAGATACAATGTAATCTGCTTTATTAAAATACCATTCATGCAAGTATTGCTCTATTAAGTGGAAACAGATATTTTGAAGTATATAAATATTTTCTTTCATGTTTAGTTTTGGTTTGTACATGGTATATTTGTAGTGTCTGAAATTAAGAAAGCATTTGAAGTACAATACTTGTACAGAGAGCAGAAAATAAGCAAAAAAGGCCCCACTTTCATAATAAGTAGGAATGAGGTGTTATCCTTGTTTTCCATGTTGTATGGATCAGTTGTTTTGCGTCATATTATTGAAAGAGAATTAAAAGATCCTTATAAAAGTAGATAAGTAGTGGGCAGATAACTGAGAGCAAAAATTGCTGAGACTTAAATATTTTCAGCTGTCTTTAGAAATCAACATTTATGTGCTGCAAATTAATTGATTTTTCTATATTGACCTTTGCTTTTATTAGAAAGTGTATTGCTTCTGGTGGTAAATCTGTATTTCTGTTACTGTATGTCTCAGGGTAGAACCAGTGTTTTCTTTTGTTTTATTATTTATCCAATTGATCTATCCTGAATTGTCTTATCAAATAATTAAATGTAGTCTTGTTATCTCGACACAGGAATCTTGATTGTCTCTAAAATGAAGTATGGACCAGAAAAATAAGTGAACAGAAAGTGATGAAACGCAATATAAGCAGAAAGGAACATTTACAGGGCCTTTGAGACACTGTTAGTGTGCATTCACAGATGATGCTTCTTAATCATACATGTGGCTTGTGGGTTTCTTTTGTTTTAATGGTTTTTTAGGGTACTGGATTTTTTTTTTTTAATACCTTCAGGAAGTTTTTTAAGTGAGGGAAAATAATAAGAAATGCTGCTTAAAATTCAGCATAAAAAAAGCCATTGAAACATACTACTAGAGCTAGTGTTGCAAAAAAAATTGAAAGCTGAATACATCCAGACTAATGTTTGTTAGCTGTTTATCCTTGAATATACATGTATGTATACTTCCACACAATCATGTAGAAATACTTATTTTAATTACAGGAGAGCATTATGTAGGTATGCCTTATGGCTGTACCTAATAATTAGATGATGGAATCACCTAGGTAAAGTGGAAGGGGATGCTCGCAGTCATTGTTCACTGATGATTCTTGTGAGATTGATCAACTTTGAAACTTTCTCATACATGTGGAAACCACTGCTGATGTCATCCTAACTGCTTTGCTTAAATAAAAAAAAAATATTGCCTAAATCAAACAAAAAGCTACTACAGTGTTCACTAGCTTTGCCTCAGTGGTATTTAAAAAAATAAGGTAACTTAGAGCTTTATTTTCAAGCGAGTTCATCTTGACTCTGGTTGACTTACTAAATAAGAATAATTAATGTGTTTGAGAAAATGTGACTTATTAAATAAGTTGTAAAAGTGGATTTTGGTTTTGAGTAAAAATAATGGGGAAGATACTTGTATACCTGGTATTAAAAGCCATGTTGATTGATGTCCGAGGAGTGATTCACCCCCCTAAAAATCCAGAGGATGGAAGTGCTGTCTCGTATTTAAATATGCCCTTTTTACAAAATGGGTATAGGTATGTGGTGTACATAATTTTTTTTTTTCTTTTCTGTTTTCTGTTTATTTTGCATGTACAGGGCAAAGAACAATAAAACAGAAATTAATATGTTAGATATTTCTATAAGGTGCATCATAGTATTCTGTGCATCCTCTAAGGGTTTCAGTCCACAATGATTATATATGTGATAATGAAGTTATGAAGATGAAAATTCCTGTGTTTTTATTTCTCAGTACTTCTGAGTTTCACCAGTTATGTGAACTTTCATTAGATTTTTTTGGTGGCAATTAGAGGGTGTTGCATCTTGTAAGTGCCGTACAAAAACATGATTTTCAGAACACATTGTCTGAAGAACTGTCTCCCAGCAGTTTTTTATTCAATAGTCAAGTCACAGAGTGCACAAAAATGAGTAGATAAATTCTGATATTTCTTCTGTTACAGATAAAAAGGTGATTTTTTGATCAATACTTTATCTTCTGCTGATGTGAATTTAGCCTTTTGAGATTAGATTTCAAAGTCACATGTGTTATGGTTCTGACTACTACAAAGAAAAGAAGCACAGAAAAATATTTTGGATAATTTTAAGGAAAAGTCATGACTCAGTATTATGTATAGGAAGTAGCATAAGTAAATCTATGCATGTGAGTTTTCTGAGAAGACTAAGGAGGTTTTCCAGTATGGCAGGGTGGGGGTTTTTTGATTGTTTTTTTTTCCTTATTCAGAGGTTTGGAAGATCACAAACTTAATTGTTAGAATAGGTATGAAGTAACCTGTTACAACTAATGGAGAATTGATTGAAATAACATAACGTTTTCTGAACTATTAAGTTCAACGTTCTACTTTCCTGTCCAAGAAAAATTTTACAAGCTGTTTGGTCAAGTAGAAAAATAGATGCTTGGTTTCACAGTCATGCGCTACCTACATGTTCAGTCAAAATGAAATATTATTTAAATACTAATAAATGTAGAATAAAGAATAGGAACCTGGAGAAACGTTTGGGCTTCAGAAGGTGTATCAGTAGATACACTGTTAGATTCTCAACCTAGCAGAGAAAGGCAAATTCAGTAGCTAGAATTTTAAAACATACAGACAAAAATGAATAACTGTGAAGATGATTAAACACTGTGTTAGACTAGTAAGGGCAGTGATTCGTGAACAGGACATTCCGGTTTCTTCAAATCTTCAATGCAAAAGCTGGGAAGTAGTTGTAATTAGGAAAGTGTGTATTTGCCACATGGGGATTCTGCAGACTTGTGTCGCACAAAAGTTTAAATGAAATAGTTGTTAGTCTTTTCAGGATTTGATATATACCCTGTTGGATACATAGCTGACTTCTCTAGTTACAAAAGAAACCTTATCCTTATCCTTTTTCAAAAGGAAATAAAGACGTGCGAATGGACTCCAGTTTTTGCATAGTTATTCATCTTACCTGTGTTGTCTTTAAAGCTGATCAAAACTGTTTGTTTGTTTTTTCTTTTTACTTAAGAAATCATACAGTAACTTGAACTTTTTATTGAGGGAAGGGATAACATACAGACACAGCAACAAAACTTTCTCTCTCCACTGTGTTTTAAAAAAAAGAAAAAAAATGTATATTGAAAGGCAAGTTTTACAAACACTGGTTGATAGGCAGCTGCTGCCAGAGGTTCTGTGTGGGAAGAGTAGGGTTTCATCTGTCCAAGCACGCTTTCTCATCTTTGAAAGCTGAAGTTTTTGGATACGGAGCTAGGAGGAATAGTTGGCAAGGCCTCAGAATTAATTCCAGTTCCCAAAATAGACGCTTTCATAGCTTTTCATTCTGTTTTTCTGCTAATTCTCTTCCAGTTAGTGTCAATGGAATTACTATAATTGTCTGTAGGTAATTTTTGTGTCATTCCTGCTTCCTAAGAGTCTCGGTGTGTTCTGTGGAACTTTGCTGAGCGAGACTTGAAAATTCAAATGTTCTTGAAACTCAGTTTACTTTGTTACAATTTGTTCAATTTAGATTTTTTTATGTTTTGTCCTGACAGGTTTTAGAAACATATCTACAGTCTTTGTGTTGGAAAATAGAGGTATTTTATTTGCCCAGTAAAGTGGAACATCATTTGATTGTTTATGGGTATTACTGTAGGTCAAAAGAAACTGGGATTTTAGTGATACTAAATACAATTTTACAGAGTATAATTCAGTTTTGCTAGTCTTTTGCATGTACCTTAATTACAGCTATGTTGGATAAAGGAAGATTCAAAATATCAAATTGATGAAACAGGTGCTCAGAACAAGTATAGTAATTAAAATACTAGGTTTAGTTCATGTTTAAAAATTGATTGGTTTTTAGTGGGTATTTGATCTTACTTAATCTTACAGGTTTTCATATTAAGTTCCTTCTGCCTGAGTTACTGTAGCAATACTGGCAAAATCACATACTTGCTTAAGGAAATTTTCTCTCCAGTTTGTATTTTGAAAACTTGAGAATGGAAAGAAGCTGTAGAAGTCTTCATATATTATGATACTAAAATGATACCTGTGGGGTTAAAAAGCATGTATGGTCTGTGGAGGGGTTAGTGATGATTAATAGAAAAGTGGCTGATTCTCTCTCATTGGCTTTCTTATGTTAAATGGCTGCATAGTTAGTCACAAAAAATACTGTTTTCACTTTTTTCTTGTAACCAGTTGCCATAGTTGCCACAGTGACATGTAACAAACTGGGAGAGGAAGGCAGTCATGAATAGGAAGAAGGAAGCTGTGAGATTGCTGATATGACAAGAGCACATGTCTTATGTTGACGAAAATTATTTTATGCATTTATCTAAAAGATGAGGAAACACAGGACTGAGTAACATTCAGCTTTCTCTGAATGCTTTGCCATTAAGAGTATCGCCCTTTGTGGGGTAGATTATCCATCAAATGCTCTCTGTGTGAGGAGAGGGTTGGTGTAGATCAGCTGATAAATTACGGTTTCTCATCAAAGCTGTTGTATATTAACTTTCATTTTAAATTAAATTATTTGAGTCTGTCTTAACCTTTCAAAACAAACCAGTTTCCTCTCCTCATCCTTTTGTTGCTTTTGTAAATGCAGCGTATTTTTAATGCCATAATTTACACTTCAGCCTAAAGTATGGTTTCAGGCTGGGAACTGCAGGTGCTGTTTGAAAGCTTCAGTTGAAAAGTGATCTTTCCCTCTTTTAAAGACAAGCAGGGAATTGCATGATACCTCTATATCATGTTTGCAGTGCATGTCACAGTGTTTTACAGTCGGATACAAGTGGGGATGGGGAAGGGAAGTAGTACTGGCTTTCCCAGTTGCCTGTGGCACAAATAAAACAGTTCTGAAAAATGTTTTGACATCTGTGTAGTCTTGGAATGTAGCCCAAAAAAAAGGAAAAAACAAGAGGGTGTATGACGGGTGGTGCCAAAACATCAAAAGGCTGCAGTGGTCATCAGATTGAAAACTAATGCTTCTTTTTTGGGCCCCGTTATATAACAGCAGCTACTGAATTGCATGGGAACGCAGCCACCTTTTTAAGAATTTTCAAATTCTTCTTTCAATGTACTTTATTTTAAATAACTGGTAAGTTGAGGGAAAAACAACATACTGTGAGCCACACGAGCTCTTCTTAAGGGCTCAGAACAGTGGGTCAGGCTGCAGCAAGTTAGAGTGTAAGAACTGTTCTGCTCTGGGTTTAGCTTAATTGTGTTAATTGTTTAAATGTTCTGAGAAAAACATTTAGCACTTAACATGGTCCATTTCAGTATGTTCCTTGGAAATTTTGTCTTAACAAATTCTCTGTTCCTGGACAGCAAGAACACTTCTCGTCTCCCTGCTTGCTTTCTGTAGTCGCTGTAGTTGTGGCTTTTTTTCCTCCCCAGCATATCTAAAGTCAATTGTGATAGGGAAGACAGTAACTCTGGTAGTATCTTCCAGATGTATGTTCCTACATTCTCTTCTTTGTAAGCTGTCTTCAATAGTAGTCTCGCACTTACTTGGCAATCTTAACAGAGATATGAAAAATTATTAAGTAATGAGATTGGTCTATTTTTTCTGAAGAGAAAGCACAGGTTTAATTGATACGTTTGTGTTTAATGTGCATTTCAAATATCTGATATTTTGTTTCTCCTGGTACTTACTATGCTTGACTTGCCATTAGAAAATAAAACACTACAGAAAGCTGTTCTTTCGTGATACTCTTATACATGGAAAAAGTTCTAGGGTGGACCGATACCTTAGCAAAAAAATGCCTTTGCTGAGGTGTTTTGTGTAGTTCTGGGTGGTGACCTAAGTTCTGTAAGCCTTGCCTCTGCGTGGGGGATTTGTCAGTGTAGTGTAGCAGTTAATCCTGTCTTGTGCAAGTCAGATCCTGGATTGCAGAATTATAAAGTCTTCAAACAGCTCTCCCTTACCTGCCTCAAATATATAAATTACTTTTTTACTCTTCAGTGATTTCTTTTGAAGTACATCTCTCTATTGAAAAAAAGGAAGTGCAATATGCAGCAAGCTCCTTTAAGACCTCAAAGAATTTCAAAATTCTGGTTTGAACTTTGTCTGTCAAAGTTTAAAGTGTTTTGGACAGTAACAGTCTACCTGGGAGTATCTGACTAAGCAAAACGATGATCAAAGAATTGTGCTATGGTTAGTGGGTTCTTAGGGTCTAACAGCAGGTGTAACATCATTATATCAATAAGCTCCTGGTGTAGGGGCTCTGTAGATATCTGCCATGTGAAGAGCCTCTGACCTCTGTATTTTGAGAAATTAAGGGGGGGTGATTGGTGGTATATTGCCGCTACCGAAGTCTGGTGTCTAAATGAAATATGAGTAGCCAATATTTGTTTGGTTTTATTTGGAGGGAAGGCAGAGAGGAGTAGATTCCTACCCCTTGTTAGGTAGTTTCTGCACTCCAAATTACCTTCTGTTTATTTGTGTTTTTAAAGGTGGAGAATATCTTCTGTGAACATCTTTCCTAAGCTTATTCTAGCACTTTGCTATTACAATTATCTATGAATAGAATGGTTTGTTATGTGAATGGGCAAATGTACTTAAAGCTGTAATTAAAGATGTTTGCTTAGTCTTGCCACATCTGATGGGCATGAAGCCAAGATACCTTTCTTCATGTTAAGTTATGATTCTCTCATCTTTTCAAATAGGTATATATTTGGCCTTGCTCTTTTTGACTCTGTTCAGTAGGTTTTGTTCTTTCCAAGAGAGAGATGTGAAAGTAATTAATTGATTGTGATTGCGTTCTATGATTAATTGTAATTCTGTTGTGTTTGAAGTTTAATATGGTCACATTAAGGCCTGTTCTGCATTGAGTAAGTCTTTGTGGAGCCTGCCTCTGCCCTTCAGTGAAAGACTTACGAGACAGTCCTAAGTCCATCTGCAGACTTTCTAAGCTTTAAGTTAAGGTAAAATTTTTCAAGAATATCTAACTGGCTTAGTTATTCATTGAAAAACAATGTCACTGAAGAACCAAAGGACACAATGGCACTGTATTTTGGAAAGAAACTGTGTTTGCTCTGCCTTTACCCCGTGATGACTGAAAGCTCTGTAGCTACAGTTAGCGTATCACTGAGTAGACCTGTTGCACCTTACCTTCTACGCAGCCCTGAAAAAACAACCAGGGAGAGATGACCTTTGGTGAACTCACTTGTAAAACCACTTGTATGTCTGTCTGAAAAAGATCATTCATGTTTTCCAGCTACTCTTAACAATTATTCTAACCAAGGTTTACTTATAGCTTTACATTTTGTTTAGGTATATTTGACTACTTTTCTTCTACCACTTGCCTGAGAAACTGCTTTATTCCTAATATTAAAAGGGAAAAAGCAAAAGAATACTAATATGTATATATGTTCCTGATTTTTATTTAAACGTCTCACGGTGGTTGTCTACAAATCAGGCACTTCTTGAATTTAATTTTGCCTATTTTGGTATTAAATTTTATTGGCAAATCTCTGATAAACCTCCTACTATCCATTGTAGAGTTTTTCTATGGGTACTAATATACTGAGTGAAGAACTAACAGGTTTCTGTTCATTGATATTATCCTTTCTCTAACTCTGTCTTATGTCCAGCTCGGGGAAATCCTTTTCTCTCTCTCCAGCTCACCACTGCCCCCAAACAAATGAACAAACCCCTTAACAATACAGGTGGCTGGTGCCTTGGGGCACCTTGTGTTAATTTTGCAAGGGCTGCCACGAGTGACAAATCCCTGCAATACCATACAAAGACAAAACCTTTTTTTGAATGTAAGTTTTGGGAGGTTAGTGTTGTGTGTGAGACTTGGACATTTTAATGTGTCGTCATTTAAAAAAATAGTAGTCAGGTTTGTTACATGTGATGTTCATATAGCACTTTCCTAGAGTATTTGTAAACAGAGTATACGTAAACAGTATTTGCACCTGTAAAAAAATAAGTTTGGAGAAAATACTATTTATTTAATCAACATATTGTGCTTAACTGTTTGTATTGTCCTTTCTTGCATCTTTCCTGTGTGGATATTTTCATCGTATGTGTGGTGTAAAATCATAAGTGTTCTTCTGTTTTACATTTTTTGTTTGCTTTGTTTACCAAAAATTTAATATTAGTAGATGAGTAATACAAGCTTTTTGTTGTGTGTTTTTATGTAAAAAGTTTGAAGGTATATTGTCTTTAAAATAAACAACTAATTCTGTGTGAAGATGGCAACAAACAATCTGAAAACTTTTGTAGGGATTTACAGCTTTATTTCTGATTTTATTTTCAACAGGAAAATTATTCTAAAATGCACATAAAGCTTTATTCTCAGCCCTAATCTGGGATTGCTCTTGAGGTAATGATCATGAAAAAATTGATGCCCTTTAGCTTTATAAAGTACCTTAAGGTATTTGGTAGAAACTACGGTGTCAAGCAGCTGTGTTTGATTGTAACCTACTGCTCAGAAATAATTGTACCAAAAGGGATGTCATTGAAAGAAAACAGTAATATGGTGATCACTGCTGTTGTTATGTTATACATTCATATATATCTGATGTTTAACTTCCATAGACAAATACGTTTTATGCTTTGCTGTGAAAAATACAATATCAGTTTTTCCGTATTTTAGATTAAATAAGATTATGAATCAGGTGGCCATTCAGCGGAAGAAGCAGTTTGTTGAACGAGTGCACAGTTACTGGTTGCTTAAAAGACTGTCTAGGAATGGTGTTCCTCTGTTGAGAAGGCTGCAGTCCAGTTTACAGTCACAAAGAAACACACAACAGGTATGTGACGCACTTTTTATTTATAAGAAGAAATCAGAACATCTATTTTATAGAGTAAAAAATTAACCAGGAAACATAGCATGGAGTAAAAACTTTCTCTTATTCAGCACTGAGTAAATTCTTTTCCTTATTCCTAAGTAATATGACCTGTATTGGCAATTGGGCATTATCTAATCCTTTTTAATTTGTGAGGTATGAAAAAAACGTGTATTTGTGTAGATTCTTCTTTTGTTTCGCTTAAATGTTTCACAAAAATCCTGTCACCAAAACTATCCTAATACCATTGTTCATTGACTAGTATTGTGTCTTTTGTGAGGAACTCATTCCTCAATGTGCTATGAGTTAGTAAGACAGAAAATAAATTTGATTTTAAATTCATCAAAAGATGGAAAGCAAATGTTGTCTTCGACACTTACAACTGAGAAAAACAGGGATTTTTATAGAGTAAAGGTTAGACCATGCTAGTTTACAGTTTTCAAATTCAGGTCCTTATTGCCCACCTTGTTCAGTAATAACAGAACAAAGAGCAAGTTGTTGATGAAGTTCAAAGACCTGTTTCAACTTTTAGTTTCACTTTTGCCATAGTTAAGTGGGATTGTAGACAAGCATAAATTTATGCTGATATTTTGTTCCAGTAAAACTCATCCTGTCTAAAATACATCTAGGTTGGTTGAAGTTGTACACATTTACCAGTCAGAATTGCTGAAAAACAGAAAAATAGTCACTCCAGATATGTATCAGATTCAGAAAGCGGTACTCTTCTGCTTCCCGTTTTTGTAATGCGGACACTGCTTACCATTTTTGTAATATTAACAGCTCTTCAGTGACATAAGAAATTTTGGCAGTCTTTTGTTGTTTTGGTTTCAAGTCACTGGGTAGCTTTGAAAATAATTAAAATTTCTTTTCTGTATTCTGTATATTGATCCCTCTGTGTAGACCTTGAAATGCTGTGAAGCATCATTATATGGAAATTATTACTGCATCTCAGTTACCTTTTTTTAACTGAACTGAAAATGTAGATGGCTGTGTTCTTTCCATTCTACAGGTGTTTGACTTCCAGTGGAATTGTTCCTGTAAAATAGCCTCTAGAACTTAAGAATGCATTTTATAGTCATTTACTTGTATTAAATTGAATTTTTTTTCCCTTTAAAGCTGAACTATTATTTTTGTTTGAATTGCATTGCTATTTGCTGATTAATTCATTAATTGATGTAGTCATAAAAATATCGTGGTCAATACTGCTTCCTATTATTTGATCTGTGTGTTTTGTATGTGTTTCTATTTTGAGCTTTTCATGAAAAAAAAACAAACTAATTAGTAATTCCCAGAACAGTTGAGGTTGAAAGGGACCTCTGGAGGTCATCTGGTCCAACCCCACTGCTCAAGCAGGGCCACCTAGAGCCAGTTGCCCAGGACCATGTCCAGACAGCTTTTGAATATCTCCAAGGGTGGAGACTCGACAGCATCCCTGGGCAACCTGTGCCTGTGCTCAGTCACCCTCACAGTGAAAATGTGTTTCCTTGATGTTCAGAGCCTCCTGTGTTTCAGTTTGTGTCCATTGCTTCTGGTGCTGTTACAGGGCACCACTGAGAAGAGCCTGGCTTGGTCATCTTTGCACCCTCCCTTCAGGTATTCATAGAATCATAGAATACCAGGTTGGAAGGGACTTCAAGGATCATCTGGTCCAACCTTTCTAGCACAATCTAGACGAGATGGCCCAGCACCATGTCCAGCTGAGTCTTAAATGTGTTCAGCGTAGCGGAGTCAACCACTTCCCTGGGGAGATTATTCCAATGCTTGACTGTTCTCATTGTGAAAAATTTTCCTCTCGTGTCCAACCGGAGTCTCCCTGGGAGTAACTTGTAACCGTTACCCCTTGTCCTCACCATGTGACTCCTTGTGAAAAGGGAGTCTCCATCTTCTTTGTAGCTCCCCTTTAAGTACTGGTACATGGTGATGAGATCACCTCCAAGCCTTCTTTTCTTAAGGCTGAACAAACCCAACTCTCTCAGCCTATCCTCATATGGCAGCCTTCCCAGACCCTTGATCATCTTGGTGGCCCTTCTCTGGACCCCCTCCAGCCTGTCCACATCTTTTTTTGTATAACGGGGACCAGAACTGTACAGAGGTGACAAGCGCCAAGTAGAGTGGGATAATGACTTCTTTATCTCTGCTGGTGATGCCCTTGTTGATGCAACCCAGCATCCTATTGGCCTTCTTGGCTGCAGCAGCACACTGTTCACTCATATTGAACTTCCTGTCCACCAAAACCCCCAGGTCCCTTTCCACAGAGCTCCTCTCTAGCCAGGTGGATCCCAGTGTGAGCTGCACTCCTGGATTATGTTTTCCCAGGTGCAAGACCTTACACTTGTCCTTGTTGAACTTCATAAGGTTCTTGTTAGCCCACTCTTCCAGCCTGTCCAGATCTTCCTGCAGGGTGGCTCTCCTTTCCAGAGTGTCTACTTCCCCACTCAATTTGGTGTCATCTGCGAACTTCATCAGGCTACGCTTGATCCTGTTATCCAGATCACTTAATGAAGATATTGAATAGCATTGGGCCCAGTATCGATCCCTGGGGGGACCCCACTTGTGACGGGTTGCCAGTTTGAAAAAGAGCCATTTACCACCACTCTTCGGGTGCGGCCCATCAGCCAATTCCTCACACACTGCACTGACCACTTGTCCAGGCCATAACACATCATTTTGTCCAGGAGGAGGCCATGGGGAACCGTAGCGAAGGCCTTGGAGAAGTCCAAGTAGACAATGTCGATCACTCTCCCCATGTCAACCGAGCAGGTCATATCTTAGCTATTATAATCATGTCTGCCAACATTACTTTGTACAGAAGTGTCAAAAAATTGGAGGCTTGCTATTAATCCCCAAGACAGTGTGATGTTCAAGAAGGAAGTGTGTGTGTGCACAAAAAAAAGCAAACAAGCTGCTTTTGATACTTCGGGTCACATCTGCATATTTACACCTATCTGCCTATTTTACGCAATGAAATTTGTCAAACAACTGGTTCAACTAAAAGAATAATAATTTTTTTTTTTAAAAGTGCAACTGCACCTTCAGATTTAGCCAAATACTTAAGTCTCTGATGAACTACCTCAAGACCTGATGTAACAAATTAATGTTTTTTTTCTTGCTGTATTTAAGTTTCCTGGCCCACCTTAAAACTGGTATGGTTTTGTTGACTTAGCTTTCAGCAGGGTTAGTTCCCCAGTTCCATGAACTATGCAATTACATAGGGCAAAAGAGCAGACTTTGAATGGCTGCAAGCAAAGGGAGGACAAGCCTTCCACTTTTAGCAATAGCCACAATTTAATTTTGGTCCTGAAAAACAGTGTAACTGTGAAAAAATTGTATAGCTATGTCAGTGAACAGTTAGGTTGCTTTTCCACACATGGGATCTGTACTCCAGGATGAAGGGGTGTAGGAGAACTGCAATTAGTGGCAGTGTAGACTTTATAATTCAGTGAGTCTCTGAGAATTTTAAGGAATTGAAGATGTGCATATTAATATTTGTTCTGTCAAAATTTACTTTGAACTATTCTGACCCTCAATAGTTAAATTACTGTGTGTCTAAGTCAAGACTTAACTCCTTTAAAAGAAATTATAACTGTCAGTAGTAATAGTCATTAGGAAAGGGAACTAGAAGTTTCTAGCGACAATTTTTTGATCTTTTTTTGTGGGTGTTTTTTTTTAAAAGAGGAACGAACTGTTGTTTCCAGATTGCTGTATTGTAATACAGCGATAGTTGATAGTTAAGGATTTTCAAAACTTCAGTGAAGTCAGAGATTTGAATAAAACTAACTTCATAGCTTGCACAGGTACTTGCCTACAAAGTGTATAAAGCAAGAAAATATGATGCAGATCATAGAATCGTAGCACTTGCAAATCTATTAGATTTTTTTTTAAACTTCCAATTTTTGCAATTCTATTTTTAGAACCTTCTGTCTGAAAAATTGCACAAGCTTCATTTAGAGGACCTATGATATTTCTAAATTGTCCTTCTGTTAAGGAGGTTTTTGCTTTGAGTGTAACAATTTGTAATGTTCGTTATTGTTAATCTGCTTAGTTAGGTTTTTATTTATTTATTTATTTTTATTTAGTCTTCTATTTTTTATAACTTATAAAATTTATCAATTGTTTGTTTTAGTAAAAACAAAAACATGACCATTACTTATCAAGTGTATATTGCATTATGCTAGTTACAGGCAAGCATACAAAGCTTTGGATATCTTTCTCAGATTCTTTTATAAAATATTAATTTTAAATGTAATAATTTTCCAATGCAGATGTCTCTTCTGTGTACTTGGTACTAGTATCAGGACTTTTATGGCCTTGTTTCTGGCCATAAAAATGGTGTTCTTGCCAAACCATTTGAATACTATAGGTAGTATTCCAATATCCTTCTTTTCCTTATGAAAAATAGTAAAAACAAACAAGAAAGGCTCTGTTTTCTGTATGTACAAATCAAACTAAATACTGCAAGTGTTTAAACACTACTTCTTTCTAAAAATGTGTGAATTAAATTATTTCATCCATTCACTGACAGGTTGTATTATTGCATTACCCATTTGCAGTACCATTTGAAGTTACTATATTATTTAATAAACTGCTTTTCGTTTCCTGTCCTCAGAAGTGATAATGATTTTGTTTGGTTACAAATGTGTCCTAATTCTGCTGGGTGCTGGGGAGGTAGACTGTGTTAAGCACAACAAGAATTTGTTTCTATCAGGCTTGAGTTTCTGAAGAAGCTGATGATGTTCTCCTGCTTTGGGTTTTGATGTGAAAATACTGAATCTTATTTTGCAGCTTGTTATACTGCTAGGTTGCTGTTTGCTATAATGCTTTTTCTGATGTAAATAGCCTTCACCATAGGACTGCTTTCCAGTTTATAGATTTATTTTTTTTTTCAGCTAGACAGTTGATAAATTCTAGAAGATACCCTGACCAGAGTTTTTCTTTTGTTGCAGTATGACGCTTATGACCAAGTGCTGTAACTGTAAGACAGTAGTTTCTCCTTTCCTGTGAATATGTTCTGTAATTGCATAAAACTAGCTTATAAAAAGAGGTTAGTGTTTTTCATTTCATGAAAACATTTGATTCTTTTCTTAGAGAGAAGATGATGAAGAAATGCAAGCCTTAAAAGAAAAATTGAAGTACTGGCAAAGGCTGCGCCATGATCTTGAAAGAGCGCGTTTGTTGATTGAGCTTATACGTAAGCGTGAAAAATTAAAAAGAGAACAGGTAAATGGAGTACCTTTTAATTTGGTGAGACTTTTCTGAAAGAAAGATAGTTTAAGTATTCTCATACACAGTTTTTGCAATAGAAAGACTGCAATGTTTGTCTTTTAATCCTCATGTAGGATCAAGAAACATATGTGCATGCATGCACTCAAGCAAACTGTTTAAAATATATAAAATTATCATAGAATCATAGAATGGTTTGCTTTGGAGGGGATCTTTAAAGGCCATCTAATCCAACGCCCCTGCAGTGAGCAGGGACATCTTCAACTAGACCAGGTTCTTCAGAGCCCCGTCCAGCCTGTCCTTGAATGTTTCCAAGCATGGGGCGTCTACCACCTCTCTGGGCAACCTGTTGTAGTGTTTCACCACCCTCATTGTAAAAAATTTCTTCCTTATATCTATTCTGAATCTACCCTCTTTTAGTTTAAAACCATTACCCCTTGTCCTATCACTATTGGCCTTGCTAAAGAGTCTGTCCGCATCTTTCTTATAGGCCCCTTTAAGTATTGAAAGGCTGCAGTAAGGTCTCCCCGCAGCCTTCTCTTCTCCAGGCTGAACAACCCCAACTCTCTCAGCATTTCTTTATAGGAGAGGTGTTCCATCCCTGTGATGATTTTTGTGGCCCTCCTCTGGACCTGCTCCAAGAGGTCCATGTCTTCCCTGTGCTGAGGACTCCAGAATGGGGTCTCACCAGAGGGGAGTAGAGGGGGAGAATCACCTCCCTTGACCTGCTGGCCACTCTTCTTTTGATGCAGCCCAGGATGCGGTTGGCTTTCTGGGCTGTGAGTGCATGTTGCTGGCTCATGTCCAGCTTTTCGTCTGTCAGTACCCCCAAGTCCTTCTCCTCAGGGCTGCTCTCAATCCCTTCATCCCCCAGCCTGTATTGATACTGGGGGTTGCCCCCACCCATGTGCAGGACCCTGCACTTGGCCTTGTTGAACCTCATGAGATTCACATGGGCCCACTTCTCGAGCTTGCCAGGTCCCTCTGGATGGCATCCCGTCCCTCAGGCATGTCAACCGCACCACTCAGCTTTGTGTTGTCTGCAAATTTGCTGAGGGTGCACTCAATCCCTCTGTCTATGTCATTGATGAAGATATTAAACAGTACTGGTCCAATATGGACCCTTGAGGGACACCACTTGTCACTGTTCTCCATCTGGACATTGAGCCGTTGAGCACTACCCTCTGGATGTGACCATCCAGCCAATTCCTCATCCACTGAACAGTCCACCCATCAAATCCCTATCTCTCCAATTTAGAGAGAAGGATGTTGTGGGGGACAGTGTCAAAGGTCTTACAGAAGTCCAGATAGATGACATCTGTACCTCTTCCCTTGTCCACTGATGTAGTTACTCCATCATAGAAGGCCACTAGGTTGGTCAGGCAGGACTTGCCCTTGGTGAAGCCATGCTGGCTGTCCCAAATCACCTCCCTGTCCTCCATATGCCTTAGCGTAGCTTCTAGGAAGATCTGTCAATGATCTTCCCAGGCACAGAGGTAAGGCTGACAGGTTGGTAGTTCCTAGGGTCCTCCTTTCTGCCCTTTTTAAAAATGGCTGCAATGTTTCCCTTTTTCCAGTCCCCAGGGGCTTCACCCTGACTTTTGAAATATCATGGAGAGTGGCTTGGCAACTACATCAGCCAATTCCCTCAGGACTCTGGGATGCGTCTCATCAGGTCCCATAGACTTATATATGTTCAGGTTCCTCAAGTGGTCACGGACCTGATCTTCTCGTACAGTGGGAGGGACTTTGCTCCCCCAGTCCCTATCTTTCAGTCCATCCACTTGAGAGGTGTGGGAAGAGAGGTTGCCAGTGAAGACTGAGGCACAAAAGTTGTTGATTACCTCAGCCTTCTCCTCGTCCATTGTTACCAGCTTGCCAGTCACATTCATTGCAGGGGTAGGCTTTCTTTGACCTTCCTTTTCTTGCTGACATACCTGTAGAAGCCCTTATTATTCTTTGCATCCCTTGCCAAGTTCAGCTCCAGCTGCGCCTTGGTCTTCCTGACCTCATCCCGACACAACCAGGCAGCATCCCTATACTCTTCCCAGGATACCTGTCCCTGCTTCCACTGCCTGTGCGTTTCTTTCTTGCCCTTTAGTTTGACCAGCAGGTCTCGACTCATCCATGCTTGTCTCTTGCCTTCCTTCCCTGATTTTTTACACCTGGGTATCAAGAGCTCTTGTGCTTTATGGAAGGCATCCTTAAAGATCTGCCAGCTCTGTTCTGCTCCCTTGTTCCTGAGGGCAGTTTCCGAGGGGTTCATAATGACTAACTCCTTGAAGAGCTGGAATTTTGCTTTCCTAAAATTCAGGGTCCTGACTTTATTCTTCACCTGACCCATATCCCTCAGGACTGTGAAATCCACGAGTGCATGATGACTGCAGCCCAGGCTGTCTCCAGCCTTGATGTCACCGATCAGCTCGCTTGCATTGGTGACGAACAGGTCTAGTATCACATCCCCTCTGGTAGGGCTGTCTATTACCTGGCTTAAGAAGTTATCCCCAATGCACTCCAGGAGTCTCTTGGATTGCCTATAGCTTGCTGTGCTACTTTTCCAGCAGATGTCGGGATGGTTGAAGTGCTCCAAGAGGACGAGAGCCTGTGAGCACGATGCCTCCTGTAGCTGGAGTAAGAAGGTTTTGTCAATAGGCTCCCCTTGATCAGGCAGCCTGTAGTAGACACCAGCCACAAGGTTCCCTTTGTTGCCTTGGTCTCTAATTCTTATTCATAAGCTTTCAACCTGCTCGTGGCTATTCTGCAGAGACAGCTCTTCACACTGTATCCATTTCTTGATGCAGAGGGCAATGCTTCTGCCCCCCCTTCCTCGCCTGTCCCTTCTGAACAGCCTGTAGCCCTTGACAGCCACACTCCACTCATGGGATTTGTCCCACCAAGTTTCAGTAATGGCAAGTAGGTCACAGCTTTCTAGCAGCATGGTGGCTTCCAACTCCTCCTGTTTGTTGCCCATGCTGTGTGCATCGGTGTAGAGAAATTATTTAACAAGCCATTCTGTTAGACTTGCAAAGACAATTGGTTTCTGAAGAACTGTAGAAACTTTGATCTCTTCAGGTTTTCTGCATACATGTGCCTATATTGAGGAGCACTTTTGCACTTCTGTCACCAAAAAGAGAAAACAAAAAAAAGCTGCATCTAAGTCCTACAACATGCTAGAGATAACATTGCTGGGAAAAGAGATTTGAGGAAGTGATAATGCAGACATAACATTTTATATGAAAACTATGAAAACAAAATGTTTGTACTTACGAGTCTTTAATTGTCCTTATTTATGAAAACACCATTCCATTTTCACTTTTTGCAAGCTGTGAACATTCATTGCAAGCTAATAGTTTGTAGTTCTTCGGTGCTTTCTGGAATTCCATGCATCATTCCTGTACACTCACGTATCACTTGCTATACACATGTATTATGTATTATTATTTATACACATGTGTGTGTGTCTATACTTTGTTTTGTGTGTGTGTGTGTGTTTGTATGTGTATACTTTGTTTACATGTTTATATTTTATGTATATACACACACCATTAATGTGTCATTAAGAATTCATTTTTGCCATAACAAGACTGTTTCAATGTTGGTAACTAGGTATGAAACACATAGGACATTTACAGAAAGTACTTCACTATTGCTACAAAACAACTTTAAAACAGTATGTTAATGAAAAATGCTCAATTGGATAATTACTACTTCTTTAGGTCAAGATTGAGCAGGTTGCTATGGAACTTCAGCTTACTCCATTCACTGTACTTCTGCGATCAGTTCTGGATCAGCTGCAGGAAAAGGATTCTGCTCGTATATTTGCTCAGCCAGTGAACCTCAAAGAGGTATGTTTTAAGCTGTATTTCCTTATGTTTAGGTATGACTTGATGGCACTTAAGTACAAAAACAAATTGTTACATGCAGAGTTGGGAGCAGCATTACCTTTTAATCTCTGTTCTGATAATTTACGTTATGAGTTATGACTTACTGCTATGAAAGTCTATTTATGCTGATATACCAAAATAATTTCTGGGAAGTACTTGTATGGAATCACATGGGTACATATTGATCTTTTGTTATAAGATTATTTGATAAAGCAAACTCGAAGGGTGTCTTAAAAATTGAAATGCAGATACTGTCTTCCTACTTGAAGGTGAAGTTCTTTTTCATTCAGTGGGAAACCAGATGAACTTAGAGTGTGCGTGTATGTGTGCATACATACATATATAACACATCTATACATGTGTATAAAGAATAAATAGACATGTATACATGTCTAGATAAATTATATACGTGTGTGTATACTACATACACATGTATATATTATACATATGTGTACATAGGTATAAATACGTACATTTAGAAGTATGCATAAATACACATATAATATGTATATAAAAACACAGAATTCTAAAAAACATGTAGTTTCAGCATCTGTTAATAGAGCTCCAACTTGTTACCCAAGATGCAGAATCTTGTAATATGTAAACTTCTGTTGGCATGCAAACGTTTGCAATATCAAGATGCGCAATTCTAAGCTACATTTTGAAGTTCTCGATTGAGGTGTTACAAAATATGTTAGAAAATGTGGATCAGTTAATAGTAATGTTACTTTGTCTGTAGTAAAGTAATTTTACCCATTCATGTTTTAAATATTTATTCAAAGGTTCCAGACTATTTGGATCATATTAAACATCCTATGGATTTCTCTACCATGCGAAAACGGTTAGATGCTCAAGGCTATAAAAACCTCAGTGAGTTTGAAGAAGACTTCAATCTTATCATAGATAACTGTATGAAATACAATGCAAAAGATACAATATTCTATAGAGCTGCAGTGCGGTTAAGAGATCAAGGAGGTGTAGTTCTCAGGCAAGCTAGGCGAGATGCTGAAGGAATCGGTTATAATAATGAAACTGGAATGCACTTACCTGAACGGCCTAAACTTGAGGCACCCCAGCCTTTCTCTTGGGAAGATGGTAAGAAGTTTTTGGATTATTTTTAAAAGTTGCATTTGACATTACATACGGTGTGTACGTTCCATACAGATGTTTAAGATTGTTGCTGTTCATTTTTCTGACTAGATCTGCCCCCACCCCCCACCCCCCCCATTAAGAACATTGCTTGAAAGATTCAAGTGTTTCTATTCTACTAGATCTGTCATTAGAAAACAGTGTTAGCCAGATTCTGATTTTGACAATGCTGGAGCCTAATTTAACAAGCTACATGAAAAAGGTTTTTAAATGGAGTGCTTTCTTTCACATGATTGTGTATGCTTGTAAGTCATGGAAAATGACTACCAGTGCGCATAAACTTAAGCACATTCTTAAATAACCTACTGAATTAAAAAATCAAGTGAGTTTGTAATACTAGGAATTAAAATGATGACTTTAGACATACATATCAGTTTTCTGAGGTTTTGCCAGTAAAGGAGAATAATTAACACGTTTCTTTTATAACCATGATCTTGCCCTTCTCTTTGACAAGAAGGAAATCATGTGTTAGGATGGGAAGGATTAATTATGTCTTCCTTCTGACCTTTTAATTCTTTGCTCTACTACTTAGTTTTCTTGAGCAAAATTCTGATGAAGAAGAATGGTAATTATATAGTAGGAATGTGTTTCAACATTTCTTCGCTGGTAATGGTGAAGCTACTAAGACTGTAATCTAAGTAGCTTTTTGATGACATGTTTTAATTCTGGCAAGTGAATTTTTTTTTTTTTTCCTCCTGTTGGTATTATTATTATGGGAAATATTCTGGGAAACATTAACACATTTTTCCATTATATGTATTTTGACTTCAGTGGATCGGTTACTGAATCCTGCAAACAGAGCGCATATGTCTTTGGAAGAACAGCTGAGAGAGTTGCTAGAAAAACTTGATCTCACCTGTGCAATGAAATCCAGTGGGTCAAGGAGCAAAAGAGCAAAGCTGTTAAAGAAAGAAATCAGCATTATTCGCAACAAACTAAGTCAGCAACACAACCAAGCTCCTCAAATAGAATCAGGTATTGGAAGTTTTGAAGAAGAAAGTGCGACATTAGAACAAGATGGAGAAGAAGAAGGTAAGATTTTAAACCATGTTTAAATCAGTACTGTTCTGAACCTCTTCAGTCAGGTGCTTTAATCATCTGAATTAAAGAGTGTAATAAGTGAGTATTATATTTAATTTTTAAATGGACAAATAGTCACTTAAATCACAACAAATATTTTAAGAATATGAGAAAGATCTTTTAAAACAAAACCTCGCTCCATTATTTTTCACAGTAGCAAGACTTATGAAAGTACAATCAATCTCATACAAAAAGGAATCGGAAATGCCTGAGTGGAAAAGATCTTTGTACTTTTGGAAATCCACTTAAATGCCAAAATATGTATTAGGGATCATGTGAGCCTAGGTCAATGGTGCTGAAAACTGGCTGTTGCATTGTCTTTCCTAACTTTTTCTTAATCTCTGCTCCAGACTTTGGGGAGGGTGGAGGGTAGCTTTGGGTTGGGTTTCTTTTTTTTTTTAAATAAAGCTAACTATTGATAGGACTTAACAAACTTCATGTTGTAGAATCAAGTCAGCTGTATCTAACCAGCCCTTCCCCTTGCTCTTCTCTTCCTCCTCAAAACATTGGTCTCGGAACTCCATGTACTCTTAGCTAGTTCCTATTGATTTCAATGAGAGCAATATACTAGAAAGACCTAACTTTATATTTCAGTTGAATATTGTATTTACTTTTTTAGCTTTTAAATCAGTGACTGAGGTCTTTATTGCTCATTTTTAAATGATGCAAAGAAAATCTAGTCTCTAAAAAAAAACCCAAAAAAAGTTCTATTGAGTTTGCTTCATGATCAGCTCTTCTCTAAAAAGCTAACCTGTTTTTCTTTAGGAGAGTTAGAGACATGTTTCATTTTGAATAAGTGCATTGAATGGGAGGAGTAAAGAGCTCAAGGGAAAGTGGAAGCATGGTAATAAATACAACAGTCTGTGTCTGCTGCAGCTTGATGCTATCAAAATTTTTGAAATTTGAAGTCAATAAAATGACTGCCCTTAACTGCCATTCAAACAGAACTTGGTGTTTAATTTTTTAGTGTGACTAAGAGAATGCTTTTTAAACATATAACTTGCTTGAGATTTGAACGACAATAGCAGAAAAAGTGTACATGAATCAGCATGCTTGTTCTGACGCTGTTAAGTATTCTTAAAACGTTCAGAGATTTTTTTTAAATTTGGGAGGGTTTTTTTATTTTTTAATTTTCAAGGGATGATGCTGAATATAGTTCTTTAGGAAGGTAGTTTCTGGCAGATAATGAATACACTAACTTTTTTTACTTGTAGCTTAACATGTTTATGACACAGCCTTTCACTGCAGCTGTTGTGCAAAAAATAGTCCAAAAGTAAGCAGTAGCTGTTTTTTTATATTTACAGTACGCTTTTTAAAAGAAGCATAATGAAGAGCATGATCCAGAGTCGATTGGCATTGTTGTTACAATTCTAATCTAGTGAAGAGTAGTAGTCCTTAGTTCAAATTCCCATTCTGAAATGGAAGGCACTTAGAGGAGTAAAGACAACAAATTGCCAAAAAGGATGAGGAAAGTAGTAGAATCCTGTGCCCAGGATCTCTACAGGAGCTGGCTTTAGAAGAGCTGTGAATTACCCCCTTGCAATTCTGTTTTCAGTTTCTGATCATGTGAAATATATGGTACCAGAATAACACTGTGAAATTTAGGTTTTGGTGTCTAAATGGTTCTCAGGTGTTTTTCTGTGCTTAAATCTTTTTGTGAATATTTTCCAATCAATTGTAAGAAAATCAGAATTTGTTCACAAAGAACAGTCACCTTGGACATTCTAAACTACTGGCTTTTTTAATTGGTAGTACTTCAAATGTGCTTATCTGACTGTAAATTTCATTCTAAATGTCTTCCTGCAATATTATTTACGAGTTGTAATACTTATATACCTTCAAAGTATGTGAGCATAGTCACACTTTATTTTAACAATGTATTTTTAATATCAACTATGCTATTGTTTGATTAAACCTTAAACAATGGGGCAGATATTTTTCTGCACTTAGAAGTCATTGATTTTCAAGTAAGCATTGCTAAGCGAAAACCAAAACAATGTAGAGATAATATTTAATCCACTACAGATACTGGGTTTAAACCCTTGGGATTTTTACACCTTTTTTTCAGGTGGCATAGAAAAATTAACTAAAGAAATTGTAAAAAAGGGGGAGGGGGAAGGAAGAAAAAATGTTAGAGGGTGGTTTTTCTGATTTCTCCTAACAAGTCTTCATTGTCAAGTGTGTATTGGCCAATTAGTGACTAATCAAGCTGCAAGAATTTGGGGGTGGTGTTTTTTTTCTCCCCTTTCTTTATTTCTTTTTGATAGATAAAACTTCTAGCCACAACTGTAAAACAGATTTGCAAATCTTGCCTTTCTGTAAATTTTATAACACATTTTAGCTGACTTTAGCAGATCAGGTTACAAATACTTTTTTTTTTTTTAATGCTTATCTGATAAAATTTGTCTTAGGCAAATAAGGTGAATATTGATAAGGTGAAATACATAAAAATGTATATTATCAAAAATTTTACTTGAATGGCAGTGCAATTGCATTTAACAGATAATCATCCACCACCCCAAATTTCTATTTTAAAAAAATAGATTTCTTAGTTTTTAGTTAATGAAACTAACCTAACTGCATGAAAAGTAAAAAGTATTTATCCAGGTGTAAATTGTTAACACCAACTATAAACACCTACTTTTCTATCCCTGTTACATTCCCAGTATAAAAGTAGGAACTACTAACTAGGACAGATTGTTGCTAGACAAGGTTTGTTTTTAAAATGTTATGCTTTGTTTCCAAACAACAATTTATTTGGTGGGCTGCACATTTATAGTGAGTTTTATAATAGACTTTATAACTACAGGTTTTCAAAAATCACACTCTATTTATAATTTTTTCAGGAGATAAATCTCCCCCTAAACTTGAACCATCAGATGCATTACCTCTTCCTTCAAACTTGGAGACTAATTCAGAACCACCAACCCTCAAACCAGTAGAACTCAATCCAGAGCAGAGTAAGCTTTACAAAAGAGTAAAATTTGATAATGAATTATATAGCACTTCCATTCAGAAAGAAATAAATGGACACACTCCAGAACACTTACTTGACAGTAATCTCAATGAGTCGACTGTTTCTTCTGTAGCTGAGTCATCAACTGATGTAAACAGACGTACATCCATTCTCTTCTGCAAATCGAAAAGTATAAGCCCCCAAAAGTCTGCAAAGAACACTGAAACCCAGCCAACTTCTCCACAGCTAGGGACCAAAACCTTTTTGTCTGTAGTCCTTCCAAGGTTGGAGACACTTCTGCACCCAAGGAAAAGATCAAGGAGTGCATGTGGAGATTCTGAGGTTGATGATGAGTCCCCTGTAAAGCGCTTGGATACAGGTAAATGTTACAAAACTTATTTGAATGGATGCATCTCGAAAGTTAACATACCTGTTAATTTTTTGACATACTTGTAATTGTTAATCTTTAGATTTTAGCACTTGAACAGTTTTTTTCTCATAGTTGAGCAGTTAGAGTTCAGAAAATTACTGATTCATTTTTGTGTTGGCCCTATAGAATTAGACTTAGTGAACCAAGTTTTACTTTTTTCACAGTTTTCACTTTAGCAGTGGAATCTTCAAGTTTACATGTATGGGTGGGTGATTTTTTTTTTTTTTTAAGATGTTTTCTATTTTGTGGCAACCAATAGGAAAGGTGAATCAGCTGCTTTTTTGGAAATTCCCTGTTAAATTACATGGAAACTTCATAAATGGTGCCAAAACTAGAACTTTTATAAGGAGGAGCATGGAAGATACATGTTCTATGTATGACTTCATTTTGCTGTAGTGTTACTCCAAGCATATTTTCACATTGATGACTGTGTATGAGGTGCTTTGTATACACATGTATGTTACGGAGGTGTTAAAATCCCAAAGTATAATTACATTTCCTGTGTTTCTTTTCTTTAGTCTGTGTACTTTAAATAAAGTTGAAGAATCTAAGTGTAAGATTACGCTCTTAATGAGACTTCTCTAAAGAACATTTTAAAAAAATGTTATCTTGATACATTGGTGCATTACAGTATGCAGTACACGTTAATTACACCTTTTCTTAGCGAAGTTCTATTTATTGGAGAAGTTTGAATAAAACCCTCTTTGAGGAAGAACAGTAGCATAAGAAAATTACTTAAGTGTATTTCCTTAACATTATTCATGGCCGTTGCTATGAGTTTTATATTGCCTTTGAAATAAATACTCTGTTTCATTGTCATGTTGATAACCCATATGCAGGTATGAAAACAGCATATGGGTTTTTGAGTTTTTGAATGAAAGATACAGGAATTTCATTTAAACATTTATTATGAAGATGTGTTCCAAAAGCTGTTTGTGGTTTTGGTGGGGTTTTTTTTGCAGTTTGAGGGGGGAGGAGGGTTGATTGGCTTTTTGTTGTTGTTGTTTGGTTGTTTTTTTGGGTGTGTGGTTTTTTTCTTGAATGATCAAGTGAGGAGGAAAATTATTCTAATGCTGGAATCATAGCATAAGAAAATGATAAGTAAGATTTGGTATGGGGGGGGATGTCTTTCGTTCGTATTTTTATTTCTTTGTTTTGCTGCTTTGGAAAGCCCCAGTTTCCATTCCTTTTCATAACAGCTTGGAAAGAGCACGTAGGTTTGATCTGGTACTTTCGTTCTGAGGTAGGAATTGTGTGAAGGTAGTATGATGATAGGAATGACTTAATCTTCATTAATGATGTCAAAAGCTTTGGGTTCCAAATATTCCAATTTACCAGTCTTTAATCTAGATAATTTCATGATGTACCTTTATCCAGATTGCATTTTATCACATGCACAGTGAGTCATTTTGTGCTAGATCACACCAGGAATTAGTACTAATTCCTTGAAATTTTTATCTTAAGCATTGTGAATTGATTCTTTGGGGAAAAAATGTTTTTATTATATAGGAAAACTGACTTAGTTCTTGACCAAAAAAAAAAAACCAACCACCAGCAGATTTCTGAATATGTTTAAAATCTGTCATTTTGTTCCTTTTTTTCTCTGTGGAATTAGGTGTATGTGGGGCAAATATGCTTTTGATTATCATCAAAACAAAAAAAAACCCCAACAACCCAAACAATTACGAATAGTTTCTTCTAATTTCAGTACTTTTCCCATTTCAGAATTTCTAGGTGTGGGTTTTGTTTTTTTTTTTTTTTAATGTAATGTGTAGGTTAATAACAGGAATAAAATCTGAAGTTAAAAGAAATATTTTTAAGAATAATTTTAAAGTAAAATTTAAAAGTAAAATTCTGTAGCTTCTTCCTGAAGCTAATGAAGATATGCATAGAGTTAAACTTATGTGGAACTAATACTTAGGGGGCTTTTATATTTAAACTTTTTATTTGTTTGTTCAAGAAGAGACTGTGTATGTGAATTGAAGTGTTTTAGCCAAATTAAATTCACCTGAAGGTGTTCCAGTTGTTCTTTAATAGTGTGTATTTTTTTAAGCATATATGGTTCATACAGATGTGTCAGCTTATCAAATCTTATTCCTGTGATTCTTTTTATATTTGCAACCAAACATTTTGCTTTCACGTTGGAAATTTTACTCCTCGTGTTATTTTCAAACTTGTGTTTGAACTAATTTAAGCAATTTGCAATTGGCAGCTGTTTTGAGCTACGATTCAGCAGGAAACCAGCACAAACCTCAGATGCTTTCCAAGGTTTAAAATGAGTTTAATTGTTTTACTTTTGGATATGCAAGCTGGTGACGATTCATGCAGATGTCTGTGTTCTGATAAAAATAAATGAGATGAGGTATACAGTAATATAGATATTTTTTTTTTTCTATTTGGATATTTTTCACAAAATTTTAATTTCATGCTGATGGTAAAAGTGTTTTTATTCAAAAGAATTCAGCAGGCATGAGATTTTCCCTCCAAAGCCATACCATGGTAGAAAAGTCATGCTTTAGGCTTCTTACACGCGTTCTTGTGAGTTAGCAACTTCATGAGCAATCACTGTAATTGAAAATGAATTATTATGGCACAGTTTTCTTTGACTGGTATGAATGTTAAATATCCTCAATTCTAGTGGGTATAAGAAAAAAGTTATTAAAAGGGACTTTGCTTAATACACAAAGCATTGAAATTTTTAAGTGGTTGAGAGCTGGCTGTCACATCTTTTTTTTCTTCCTTAGCTATTCATAACCAATATGGGTTTTCTGCCGTTACTTATGGATGCGTTGTTATTTTGTCCTTCACCTTACTCAGTCTCCTCAATGTTTCTCCCTTTCATGTCACTCATATGTATTGTTATATGAAGAAGTTCAAAGAAAGACTCTAAGCTTACCTAGTTAAGTAAAACCACACCTACTTTGTCTGATGTTTCATTATTCTCATAGACCGCCTTTTATTATGCTCTCTTGAATTACGTTTGAGATTGGTGTGTTTGCCAGTTAGTTTCAAGACAGACACATACAGAATCCATTGGCACACTGCTTTGTAAGTATGGTGTCCCATATATTGTTGGTTTTCATACAGAAAATAATTGCTGAAATACTAACTTTTATCAGAAATAGGGGACTGTTGCACAGCATGACTTAACCTTCGAAGAGGACTGAAAGCAGTTCACTTTAATACTCTGACCTCCCTTCATATGTGAATCTTCGTTTAAAAAATAGGAAGCAATAGTGTAATGTAACCTTAAATTTTAATTTCATAGTGTTCTACTAGGGCATTATGACTTACATATATAGCACATCTTTCTCCATACTTGCTATGTGGAAACTGACAACTACATAGTGGAGAGACAAGTTTAAAAATTTCCTATAGATATTTGATGTATCCTGGTTTTGCTTCATATGGTATCTAGCAATTTCAAAAAGAAGATAGGTTGTTTTTACTTTTGGTCACATCAGAGATTGATGTATGATTCTTGAAGTTCAGGCATGTCAAATCTTAACTGCAACAAGTTCAATGACCTTTTAAAAATATCCATCGTATACTTACCTTGCTCTTTTGTTACAAAGATTAATCCTTTTTTGTCAGGAAATTAGTTGGTGCAGTTATTACATCTGAGAAAAATAAAGCTGATTAATGGATAGAAGGTAGATTTTACCGACCTTTTAAAAATTTGCCTCTATCAGTTGTGTATAGGTAAGATAAACTCCTGGAACAAATGACTGTTTTAAGAACCTTTTGAGCATTGCAAAATACTAGACTAGGTTCAGATTAAATTTTCATGTTGTTCTTGGTTTTATCAGTCACCTTTAAGCTTTCATAAATTTAGGGTAGTAATTCACAGTTACTGTGTTGGTACCCTCTATTTTAATTAGAAACTAAGTATTTAGAATACACTATCCTAGAGCAATCACTTCAACTTATCATAGAATTAGGATTGCAGATAGTGATTATTATAGTGCAGTGTGTTGGTTTTCTGTTGTTTCTTAGCTAGATAGCAGTAATAGAAAATTTCAGTGAAACATATCATTTGCTTAATATTCTTCTTGCTTCCAGCTACACAGATTTTCTCCAGGCACTGAAATGGATGTAAACAAATATTTATAACATGGATCACTGAATTAGAGTATTGAATACAATAAAAAGCACAGGGTTTTTTGGGAGGCAGGGGAATTTATCATTTCCTAATATATACTTTGCATGCAGTTGTCAATATACAACAAATGTAATTATACTTTATTAAATCTATCAGTAAATGTTGGGCTGACCTCGTTTCTCCCTGATCACTACAAAATGTTTGGCGACACTTAAGAACTGTCCGCAAGTAACCTGTATGTGAATTCCACTTGCATTTGATATAATTTAATATTGTAGCGATGACCACTTTTGCTTAATTTTATTTGGTGTGATAAGGACAGACATTATATCTGGGGTCTAATAAATATTTGGCTTTCTGCAGCAGAGGCCAGTTTGATTAAAAGTTAAGCTTAATATGTCCAGCATTCAATTACCATTCTCTAAATGGAAAAAATGAAAGTAAAACATGCATATCTAAGGACATAACTTATGTCCTCTAAGTAAATAACAAACTAAACTAGAGGTTGCTCAGTGAAAAAACAAATTGGCATAATCACTCCTCTGGTTAATACAAGACAGGAATGATAGCATATACATATATTCACGAGTAAAATGCAGTAATTTGACTAAATCGACTGACAGATCTGGAGTTCTTATACTTTGAATTAAAACTATTTTTTTGTTTTCTTTTTTCTTTAGATGCATAGTGATTGTTTCCTGTAGAATCTGATGTGAAATTTAGTTATTTAAGCACTTAGCGATGTCTGAAAACTTCAGCTGCATGCCTTCCTTCAGGAAGTTTCAAAACATAAAACATTTTAAGGTGCATGTGCAAACAAACAAAGCAATGGAGATTGTGAAGGCCTAAAAGGAATTATCCTCTGGCTTGTTAAATTTGTCAGTATAGACACACGGGGACTACAGGAGCTCGACTGCTGAGTTGTCAGGATAACAGCAGGCTGCACAGTAGCCCGTAAGCACCGAAGAGGCTGAGAAAATGAAGGTTGGATAGAACACTACCAAAAAAATAGTGCATTTTTGCTTGTTTTTGACAAGTTTGGTTGGTTTTTGGTTTGGTTTGGTTTTTATTGGGACGATAGGCCATTGAGAAACTTTGACCATTTGCTAAGAAAATCAGGAAAATTAAGGAGAGCAATTTGAAAAAAAAAAAAAGAATTCTGTGTTTCTCTATTTGTATTTGGCCCGCTCAAGCTTTAGACAGGAATTCTGGCAGCGCTACTAAAATTTTTGCCAATTTAATTTCTGGAAAAAATTTGAGAAATACTGAGGATTTTTGTAATACATGTGGAATAAAATAAGTGCATAAAGCAGAAAGAAGGGGCAGAAATCTATTTTATACCAGTCAGCAATTGCAATGACATTTAAGAGAATAAATGTTCCTTTTTGTTTTATTTCATCTAAAGAACCATAGTATTAACTTCCTCACCATTAAAAATCCTTCGCTTATTTCTTGATTTATATTATTAGAACAGAGGGAGTTTTGAGCAACATAGTCAAGAACGATGGGGCTTGATGAACAGCTAGGTAAATGGGGGTTTTGTTCTTTTTCAAGGCTTGTCAAGTGTGTGCATGCATAAGATATAATATACATTAATGTTTCAGAAATTTTTCTTGGGTCTTAAACCTCTTAATTTCTTTGAAAGTACTATCTTTAGGGTTATTTTTAAGATATTCATTATTAGCACCTAGCTTACAATTGCTGTGTTTTCTAAGATCAGTATAACTGAATCTTCTGTAATAATAAAAAAATATTTCTAGATGTCCTTCTGTTTTTCTTGATGCTGTAGGAATTGTGGAGCCTTTAACTGTATTCTGGCATTTCATTTTTTTGGAATGCTTAGCTCATTTCTTGGCCCAGGTTTGGCTTTCTAAAAAATAAAATGTCATAGTCCCCTATGTGCTTAATCTATGGCATTTAACACTAATTTTTCTGTGTGGTGCAGATGATGAACAGAGAACTGTGGAATTTATTGAAGGTATTAAAAAAATAGTGAATTTGGAGATCCATACTATGCTTATAAATAAGAACACACTTGCCATGGTGTTGGGGCTAAGTATAGATGACCTACCTTCAAATTCACAGGCTTAGATACCGTGAAGTCCCTTGTATCAGGTTCATAAGGTACCAGAGTTGATCAAATCACCATTGCATTTGACCTGTTTGGAACATCACAGAATCATAGAATAGTTTGGGTTGGAAGAGACCTTTAAAGGTCATCAAGACCAACCCCCACATACTCACCTACAGGTCTGATTTAAGAGATGGATGGTCATAAAAATGAATCCAGTGACTCCAGCACTAACTTCAGGCACTAAAGGTGGAAGTCAAAAATACAGGTGACTTAGGGCTCATTCTTCTGTGAGTGGAGAGAGAGGGAGACAGTTTCCACAATAGGATTGACTGCAAGGTGAATGTCTCTCAGAAAAGGTTTATGGGGGGGTTTGTTTATGTTTTCTCTCCCCCCCCCCCCCCCCCCCTTTTCCCCCTAGATGAGAATAGATTATGTAGTTTCATGCATAGAGGGAGGTCCTCCATAAAGAACAATTACGGGAGTGTGTACTCTTTTACTGTATCATACATGCAGTCCAATAATTTGGGACATTTTTAATTGATAGCTTTCTTCTGTTTCCCATTGTAGTACACAGACATAGTTTCTTTGGTGTGTGTAGAAGTGTACACATAAGAAGGTATCCTATACAAAGAAACATGTATTACTCAAGAATAGGTAAAATACTTGAAAAGTAGTTGCTTTTATTTTGTTGGTACCAAAACAGTGTTCATTTGTCATACTGTCACTTGGACTTTGTGAGGCCATGCTATCGTAACATGGTAATGCTCCCCCACTTTCATTTTCCTTTCTCTCCTTCTTCCTTTTTTTCATCTTTTCTTCCTTTACTTTTCCCTTTTCCCGTCCCTCCAAAGCTGTAATAATACAGCTGTCACTCAGCAATGACTTTCTAACAACATGTCATTGGAAAAAAATGGAGACGAAAGCAGATGTTGAGAACTAACCGTCGGCTGGTAAGAATGGCTAAGTACTTCTGAGTTCTATAAAAATATTTTTTTTTGTTGAAGATAAAAGTATTTCAGTTCTGAGGGGGGGAAAAAACTTACTATAGATTCATCTGATTAGATACAAAGATGTGAATATGCAAGTCAGCTTTATTTTAACTCTTTGTGTTCAGTGCTGCCTAAAAATAACAAAGCTGGGTTGGTGTTTAACAGCCCTTGATTATCTTCACTTGACTGACACTTCAAGTGCTGTCAGCTTGACTGCATGAGCAGTGAAGCATCTTGTTTTGTCTCTGCAGCTCCTTTTGTTGAAGCCAGGAAGACACTCTTAGGATTGCAAGCACTGTTAATTTTTGCTAGGCTGGAATAAATTTTTAGTGTGATATTATGGTCTCTAAAAGGATTCAGATCATGCTCTTCCTCAAGTACAGTACAAGCTATCATAGAAGGAGGCTGTTGCATGCCTTTAGTATGCACTGGGTCTTTTATACTGAATCACTTGAAGTGTTCATCTCCCTGTGTGAAATACCTCTCAAGGTACAAAAAGCCTGGAAAATTAGGTCCAAAAATGCAGCCGTGTAACTTAATTAAGTAACTAGCTAATTCAAAGACATGCAGTTTACGGTGTTGTCCTGTGTGTCATTTCAGGAGTGGCAGATCTCTGGTAAATATTTCTACCTTCATCATTTCAGATGGCAATTTCAGTTTCAGTTTCTGTTCCCTGTCTTAGAATGGGGCACAAATTAAGAACTGATTTTTCTAAATAGCTGTAAAAGGCAAATAAATGGTAAATTATTTGTTTCCTTTTTAATAGAGTAGGATTGCTGGACATGCTTACATAAGAGAGCCCTGAAGTTCACCTGTCCACCTGTTGCCTTTTCTTTGGATACCATGCCCAGCAGTTGTATTCTCACAATTACAGGGAAACATTTACTTTCAAAGAAGAAAAAAAAAATGTGTTGGTAAAAGCTCTGTATAACATCCTTTAGATAGTAATTTAAGAAAAAGAAGTTAGTTCCATTTAGGAAATGGAATAGCCTGCCTTTGTAGGTCCTGCGGGGCTGCTCTGAAAGACTGCTAGGCACTAGGTTTTTGATGCAATATATTGATAGATAATTATCATGCTTTTTCATGATAGAAGTTGAGAACGAAAATAATCTTTATTGATTTAACTTTTTAATAACTCCTAAGTTTTCTTTTAATTTATATCAGGATTTAGTAGGTGAGAAAATAGAAATCTTCAAATGGAAAATGTGTAAGAAAGTATTTTTTCCAAAGGGTCTTTACTGTTAGCTTTACTGCATAATTCAGAAAAAATGTTTGGAAAAAAGATTCTGATCTTAAACACTCATAAGTAGTCTTTGCCAAGATAATTAGAAGCAAATGGTCCTAAATATTACTGACTTTCTATAGTCATATTTCTTGGATCCTGAATGACATACCATTGATCCATGTGTGACTCGGGCACTTAAATCTTGTATTTTACAATCATCTGTGTGTGTTTTACATGTCATAAATCATATAAACTAGACCTGACTAAAGAATTCAATTTGTAAAGTTAGTTTTAAATTCTTCAAGTTTTGTGCTTCCACTTTTTAATAGCATTTTCTACTATACTATTACTGTCATCAGTCTTTTCCATACCACTGGAACAGCTGGTACTCTCTAGAAGAAGTTGTAAAACGTTTTTTTGAGAAACATTTCTGCTTGTATGCTCTTTTTTTTCCTTTCAGATTTTTCTGGAATGTTTTCAAACTCCTCCACTAGTGTTGCCTCCTACTTATATATTTTAATATGTCTTGAACAATCGTCCTACAATACAACGATTCTATTGTTGTAGTGCACAGAGCAACAGACAATCCTTATCTTGTGGAAGTTGTAGTTATTAAATGTTGATTAGTTTTCCTTTCTGTTGTGCAATTCAGATTCAGCTGTTTTAGCAGACTCTCATCTGATTAGCCATAGACACTTCTTATTTCCAGATTTCAAAGAAAATTAGTAGTTACAGGATGAATTCTTAAGCATTCTTTTGAACCATATCAAACTTTGACTATTCGGTGAGCCACCAGACTGTATTCGTTATGTGTTACTTAAATGGACAAAGACGAAATTTTTCTGTTTAGGATCTTGAAAGCTGCTGCTGTTCAGCGCGTAGGTGCCATGTCATGGGCTCACACTGAGCTTTCTTTGCTCTCTTTGGCCTTGACCAAATTTTAAGCAAGTTTTAAAAGCTTTATTTCCAAGGAGACTCTTCACACCAAACTTTATCGTCTTTGTGGGTAACTGGCTCCCATGTTGTCTGCATACTGAAGGCTGTTTTAAGAACTGTAAACTTTGATGTGCTCAGATATTCGTCTGTGTATTCTGTAAAGGATTGTGTCTAATATTCTTACTACACTTCAGAATTTACTGTTGGAAGCAGACATTTATAGGGTTAGTCTAAGGTTCACTTTTTAAAAAACTTCGTGGATGCCTTCCTATTGCTGCAATACGCCCATTTTCAAGATTTGCGTATTTAAGAATACAATAACTTCTGATTATTTATTACCTTAAAGTATTCCTTTATCCTGTCTGTGCATACCTGTATATATAAATCCTCTTAAATTAGGGTCATCCCCCTTCTTACTCTTACTGGAGGGACTTTCAGATACATTTCAAAACCATGTTCTTGATGCATATCATGCATGTGGAAGTTGTATTCTATGCTTTCAATGACTTGCATATATTTTCTTTTTCAAGAAAGAGGACTGAATCAAAGTGAAACTTTTAATCTAGTTCTGCCCCTTTTGAAACTTTAGCTGAGTATTAGTGTTAGAATACATGGAACACTTGTATCATTCTCACTGTCTCTGGACACTGCTGTAAGGATGGCTTATTTATTTGAAAGCTCTGTTTCCTTTCAGAGAGACTTAATGGCTTTTTCACTGTCTTCCAGGTTCTCATATTAACTAATATCATGCTGGGTATTTATCTCTTTGGATCCTAATTATTTTCTGTTATCCTCAACATGGAATGGAATTCAATTAAATGATCATTTTGGAACGCAGAAAGACAATTACATTTGAAGTAATTATTTTGGATCATGTTGGAGACACCAGCCATCCTTAAAACAAAAAAAAATATGAACACTGTTGGAGGAAGTCTTTGACATATATGAAACTATGCTCTTCATTCAATATATTGCCCCATTTCCGTAAGTTATAAAGTTGTACATGTTGTAGTATATGTGACACAAATTGGTCGCAGATTTTTACCAGTCCCAGCGTTCTTATTCCCAGAACATGCTCTGTGAGAGCAGATTAGTTAAGAGTGCTCCATCTCCATCCTCTTCCCTTCCCCAAAAAACAGTCTAATATTCCTTGGAGAAGTGTACAAAAAAATGTTTTACCTATTTTTGTGCATTTATGTACTTTTAATAAAATACACAATTTTCTTTTATATATATATATATATTTTAATGAACACTAATGTCACTGGTGCTGGGTAAGTGCACAAGTCAGGACTTGATTAGCCCTTGCTTGGTAAAATGAACCTAAATAGCGTTATGTAAGTGCTGGTGTGCCATGTGCAGTTGTTTTTTGAATGCTCCCACTTTTTTAGTGGTTGAAATTATTTAACAGTTTTCATTATTTCTCAGCTCTTCAGCTGTAGTTTTAATACAGCACTTCACTTTACATTTGGATGTGCTTGGTTTTGCATCAAGCTATGCATAATAAAGTTTTAATTGCTTTAGAATAATTTTACACGAGTTCTGCTTCTTTATTTTTGTTTCAGCAGAACTGCAAGATGCGATTACAGTCTGAAATGCACAATTCTGTATTCTGTGGCAGCATTTGTACATTCATGGAGCATGCTGCTCCTTGGACTATCCTGAGTTTTGTTCCTCTTTCATTTTTTCCAAACTTCTGCTGTCTTTCCAGAGTTACCTTTTCCTGCTTCCATTAATTTGGTATGGGCAACAGGATTCTAACTTGCTTGATGTAGGTAGTCCGTGAAAGTTCTACTTGCAGTTTAAAAACAAACTGCTACTGTTGAGAAAAAGTTGAAACTTTCCCTGATAAATACAATTTTCAGGGCAGTGAGAAACCTGTGAAAAAGTATCAAGCTGATCATCTTTGGCTTACTTTTTTTTTTTTCTTTCTTAGTTTACAGTTGTTTGTTAGCATTTCTTTATTTTTAAAATGGTTACATGTGTTATATGCCATGAATGACATGGCAGGAAACTTTCTATGTAAATTGAAGTCTAGAGCTGAAGATTGGAAATGGCAGTAGCCCTGCATTTAAGATTGATAGCAGGCTTCACTATTTGTGAATTCCTTTTTTTTTTCTTTAAGTGAAAAAAAGTTGAGTTCTGCCTCTGAGAGTGGACTGCAAAAAGCAGTCTTCTCTTCAGAAAGAAGAAACTTAAGAACAGGGGGGAAAATAAAAAGGAATCATCCACTAATGAAAAGTTTTAGTTTGATGTTTGGGATTTTGGGGGTGGGGATGGAGGTTTTCTCAGTCAAGGGTGTTGGTGAGGGGGTATGTGTAAGAAGTTCAGAACGTGACCTGATGAAGTTTCTCTCCATGACTGTAGAGAAAGCTCAGTTTATCTAACAAAATCATGAGCATTTGGAAAATGTAAATGGCTCATATAGCTTTGTTGCAGGCTACTAAGCCGCAAAAGCAGGATGAGTTACTTCTCCCATGGATTTTTTTTATTTGACCTTCTTAGTAATATCTTTTGAGCCAATAAAAAGCAAATTCCTTAAAGCAGATGGGGATCTTCTTTAATCTCACTTATTCTAGTAGCTACAGGAGATTGTGTGTTTCTTAATTCATGGGAGAAAGAGTTTTGTAATGATCTAAAAAAACAAATTCCGAGTTATAGCATGTAAATGTTTTATATCTCTTTATTTTTTGCACATCAGTGATATCATAAAGCACTTACATTTTATTGCCTGGATTTTTCTGTCGAGTAATGAGGTCACTTGGGAACTGTTGCATCTGTGACTAGATATGAGTGTGTTTTGTTTAAAATAAGCATTGAGGTCTCTTCCTTTCTTAAAATAATGCCTATTACTTATAATTTCTGGAAGTGGACTGTATAAACTGAGTCTCATGGACTGTGTAAGCTCATGTCATTCAGGAAAATTGCTCCTGCTTATAGCCTGCGTGTTCTTTGTTTTTCATACTTCCACAAGCAAGAAGGAAATGTGTCTGAGAAGCTCTAAATTTTTTTGCACTTTAATATTCCTTATTTGTCAGAAAAAGGTTGGGTTGTTTTTTGGTTTTTGTTTTTTTTTACTGTTAGTGTAGTGACCATTCTACAGATTGAAAAAACTTTGCTTATTGTAAATTAGTGAATTAAATGAGTCATTAAACTCATAATGTGGGTTATGTGTAAACTAGTATAAGACTGGACTACCACTGCAGAGAGCAGTTTCCATTGCTGTAGTTACACATTTCTGTTGCTTCCCTTGTTTCTCAACATCCATCAGTCAGGCAATCGTATGGTTGCTTTGCCCAGTGCATGGCTGAAAACTACTTCATTACGTGACTACATATTTCTTGGTACTGACATGGTGATGATGAGCAGAAACCATTGCAAGGGACTGAGAGCCAAAATGTCCGTTTCAGCAGTAGCACAATCATAAACCGATTGAAGCAATCAAAATGTGAAGCTACTCCCTACTTTTTTTTGTCCTGGGTATACATATACATACGGAACCCATGTACGTAGAGATACATAGCCAAGTCATATTTGGCATACATGCGGTTAAACGTTTTATGCATACTCTTACAAGAATAAACAGATATTTCCTTTCACTTTCTCAGTCCATTGGGAACCTGAATGGTGCTCTGGTTCTGGTAGAAATATTTACTTGATCTGTCTTTAAATTTAAAATTTAATCTGTGATCTGATTTGTTTCTGCTGATAGCTGATTTATATTAGCTAGATGCCTGAATGATAATTGAGAAATGTATCTCTGGCTTGTGGCAGGATGAAAACAAAACAATTTCGACACCTTACTTGAAAAATAGGTCTGACAGGGTATCTAAGAAAGAAAAATAGTTATTTGCAGAGACCTAAGAGATCTCCTTTTTATCTTCGCAGAATGTTTTTTCAGCTTTTCATTTCAGATGCTATGTGAAGTACTGTGATAGTTTCTATGGGAATTTAAGCTTTCTCATAAAGGATACTCTTTTTTGACAGGTCTTTCAGCATAGTCTAGAACCGAACTCCTACTTAATCTCTGGCCATTTGTACTGACTTGCTGAGAATGAGAAAAAGATTAATAAATAGCATGTAGTTTGGTGCTTGAACACTCAAGACAATGCTACCTTTATCTTTTTTTTTCCTTGTATAGGAAATCAAAGGCAAATATAGGAGTTACAAAACAGACACTCTTAAATGAATGTTCTACAATGTTAACTAAATGACTATGAAAGAGAATGCTTATATCTAAATCTTTCAGACCACTGAATCGAATAAATTCTCCTTTTTCTCTTAAAAATATAAAATTGTGTTGATAATCCAAATGGAAGGTCTCCTGCAGGTGGAGGAGGAAATCCCTTAAATCACTGTATGGAAATGCCTTGAAATACGACTGGATCGTACAAAATAACTTGCTAAGCTCAAGTTCCTTAGTTGTCAGCCTTCTTTGCAGAGGTCTTTGTAGCAGACAGACTGGAAGAATTGGAACTTAGAATTAGAAATTCTTAGAATTCTAATTCTTAGAATTAGAAAGGGAGTTCTGCCATAGTTGTCTTATGGTATAATGCTCTGTGGAGAGGCACGTGAAGTTACCTAAGCTTGTTTGACTATGTCTGAATGATCAAAGATCATGATGACCTTTAAGACTCTGATAATAGGATGGCTGGGAAGGGTAACTCTTTCTTGCATTATGAGAAGCATGCTGGTCATTACTTAAGTAAAGTACTTAAACACATTACTTAAGTAAAAACTTTAATTTACTGTAAGGAAGTAAGTGTGCTCAGAATTGAATTTGTGTTAAAATTTTGTTCTCTTTTCAGTCTACAGCTTGCAGTAGCTGATTGCAGGCTAGTACCATTGTCTTTAGCCAGTTCATTTCTGTTGATACTCTGGAATCTGTGTTGCATTCCTTCTTTTTCAGTCGTAATTTCTCACCCACCCCCCTCTTTGGGATAGTCTTAAGAATGCTATCTTAAACCTCTTTGTTTGTATCTTTAATCAAATATGGAAATGGCTTAATAAGAACTACGCTGTTTGTGAATTAGCAAACCCAGAGCAGGATTGGTGGCAGCCCATCAAACCAGTAGCTTGTAATATAAAAGCCTTCTGTTATGTTTTCATTACAATTATGAAATTAAAATATAATAGCCTTGAACATATATACTTGTGCCGGGGAAGCATAGTCAAAAATAGTAGTGTGCATATTATTGATTGTTGATCCCAGAAAACAGATATGATGTTGTCAGTCTGAATTTACTAAAATGGAGAGACTTTCAGGAAGAACCAGATAGCATCAGGAGGGAATCCCTACCACTCTTCCAGTGCTTGAAAAGGATTTTCAGTATTTCCTGACTTATGGTTGTAACATTGTATTCAAATGAGTCTTGTGTTGACTTGGTAAATCTGCCTGGTTTGTAACGTTTGGGTCCGTCCCCCCCCCCCTTGTTTTTTTCTACCCAGCTTCTGCAGCCTGACTGCCTTAATAGTTGGAAATGTTACATACAGAGATTTATTTGATATTCCATTTGGCATTTCCCATATTATAATCTTCACCTTTTTTTATGTTACCTAAATTAAATTTCCATCCTATCTTTTAAAATCTGGGCTACAGGAACCTCCTATTTATAATACTGTGTTTTGAAATGAAATACTTTGTTAATGTTCATGTTCTTCCTTTTTCTTCACATCAAAATACTTGAAGTACAGAACAATAATGATACAATGTGTGAATATAAAAAGTTGTTAATGAAAATGATGTGGTTTCCAGTTTGATGCAGTTTATTTTTGTGTTATGCTGTAGGTCTGTCAAATGGTTTTGGAGATGGAAGTAAAGAGAGAGCATTAGATGATGCTCCGGGAAGAAAAGTTGAACCTCGTCGTCGCTGTGCATCAGAATCTAGTATTTCATCTAGTAACAGTCTTTTGTGTAACTCAAGGTAAAACTGTAAATCTGAAATATGTATTTGAGATTGAATATATCAGTTTTCTATACTGCTTGTGACCTACATCGGAGGATTGCATATATTTTAGAAAAAAGAGTATATTTCAGTTTTCTCAGTTCTGTGTCAAATCTGAGACACCTTTCAGGTTTGCTCGTATTCTTTTGTTGAATTCAGGTTATTGCAGATCTGAGCAGTTACACTTTATACTTGACTATGCTTCTCTTACTCTGTATAGATACATACACATGTTTGTGTGTGTGTTATCTTGTTTTAATTACCATCCTATCCTGAACACTAAAAATGGGTGTTTTTATTCTTGGTGAGGGGAGGAGAGAAGCAATTTCCAAAGCAGAGTCTTATACACAGGGAAGGTAAATTCAGTAGCTGTGAAACTCTAGATTATCAGTCTGTGATTTGGATTAGTGGCTAGTTACTGCAGTGATGATAGTACCTCTGTACCAACTATTGACTTTCTCTTTGTGAAGTCTGTTGTTAAAGGCTGAGGGGAGACCTTATTGCTCTCTACAACTACCTGAAAGGAGGTTGTAGCGAGGTGGGGGTCGGTCTCTTCTCCCTAGTGACAAGCAATAGGACGAGAGGAAACGGCCTCAAGCTGCACCAGGGGAAGTTTAGGTTGGATATTAGGAAAAACTTCTTCACCAAAAGGGTAGTCAGGCACTGGAACAGGCTGCCCAGGGAAGTGGTTGAGTCTCCATCCCTGGAGATATTTAAAAGAAGGGTAGAAGTGGTGCTCGAGGACATGGTTTAGTGGTGGACTTTGCAGTGATAGGGTAATGGTTGGACTCAATGATCTTAAGGGTCTTTTCCAAGCTCAATGATTCTATGATTCTGTGGAAGGTGGGACTGTCAGAATGGTTACCTCTGCCACCATTGGTAAGTATTTCTCCATCACCAATGGTGCACATCTTCCAAAAGCACACTAATCTCTGGGTAAAAGGTAGCTGTCTCCAGTCCTGGGCTATGAGGGTGGGGCATACAGGAGCATAGGGTAAATATGGGTGGTTTTGTTGTTGTTTTTTTGTTTGTTTGGTTTTTTAAAAAAAGGCTTTATTCATGTGTTCAAGATTTGTATTAAACTGTGTAAGGGAATGGTGTTAATGCACCCATGCCAAACAGGCCTTCAGAAACAAAGAGAATTTAATATTGCATCTCTTGTAAATGTGATATATTGAGGATTTGATCTGGAATAAATGCTGTTCAGATTCTTTGATCTCTTAAAGAAAACTCAAGTGTGCAGGGAACAAATTTCCCATTTTGTGTATAAGCATTCCACAATTGAAAGACTTGAATTTGTAGTGAAAAATGAAAGAGAAAATAATTGTGTTTCCTGTGTAATGGAACTGTTGGAGCAGAGGGAACATGTTTCTATTTGGCCAGTATCCACTGTAACACTGGAGACAAAGCAGCTTCTCTCATTTGTGCATGTATAACCGGTACAGCAGTTGAGGTGCAGTTGCATACTGTTTGTCTTTTGCTGATAACCAGGAAATTCCGTGCATGAAAATAATCTGGGGTTTTAGCTTTTATCTAGTTATATAAAATCTGTTAGAGCTTGCTGCTCTGATTTTACTATGTACTGATGAATTTTAAATTCTTTTTTTAAAGTCTTGATTTAGAGTGAACAATGTTAATTATCAAGTAATGGTTTTAATATTAATGCTTTTGTAGTTTCAGCCTACCGAAGTGTGGTAAAGGTAAACCAGCACTTATACGAAGACACACACTGGAAGACCGAAGCGAATTGATATCATGCATTGAAAATGGAAACTATGCCAAAGCAGCAAGAATTGCAGCTGGTAACTATAAATAATTGTATTCTTAATAATATTGCATAACTATAATTTTGTCCATTTATTTGACAGTCTAACACATTCTTATTTTTGCTGCTGAAATACGCCTAAGCGTTCTGAAAGTGGTGTTGATAGCATTGCAGAAACTACTGGTTTCTGCTTTTGACTCTTTAAAGACTTCGAAGAGAAAAGCATAGTACCTGATTTGGGTTTTTTTGATTAAAAAGTGGTGTTTAAAGTGATCAAGCTAATCTAGTAATACAAGCAAAACTTGGACTGAAGTACTGTTTATGGTTCTGTCAATATTTTGTTGGGCTTTTTGGTTTAGGGTTTACTCCTTGTATACTGTTATGCATAAACATGTTGACAAACAGGTAAGACACGGTCTGCTTTGATTCAGGAAAAATTTTAAATTGGAAAGAAGTGGAAATTTCTAGGAATGTAGAGGATAATAACTTACCAAATTTTAAGGAAATAACTATGTTCTGGGCATAAGTTTTCCACCTGTTTCAATATTTTAATTGCGTTACAAGATTTAAGTAGGTCATCTCTTCTGTAAGTAGAACTGTGTTTGTGTAGTGCAGCGCTCCCACACTGATGTTAGGCATCGGCCTTGCAGTGTCTAGCAGGCCTGTCTTTAGTTTCTGACCTTGCAACTCTTTGTCCCCTCGTCCTGGGTGTTCCTTGTCGAGGGCTCGCTCTTGTCTTTCTAGTGCTTTTATCTGACTCTTTGTTTCCCTTAGTCTGTTCTTTCCTCCCCGTATGATCAGTTTTTTGTTCTTCTTTCTTGCACCTAATCTGTTTTCAGCTATGGCTTCATTACTCTCGGGTTTAGTAACTTTATTATCTGCATGGTAACCTCTTATACAGGACTGAACCTTTTTCGTTTGCTTTTCTGACTCTGTCCTGGGTAGTCTTATATTCAACACTTTCCACTTAGAATTCCTGTACCTGTTTTTTCAGAAGTCTTCTTGTTCTCTCTTAATTCCATCTCTGTTCTCAGATACATTCTACAGCTGCCTAAAAGGAGGAGCAAATGACATTTAACAGCATTATTTTATATATTACTATACATTCTGTCTAATGGAGCTCTTTTGGCTGCCTTCTGCACCCTGTTACCTCAGCAGATCAAGAAGAGGAAATACATAGGAGTGAAGTGAAATCTCCTGCTTACATTCTGTGCATAACTGGAACTTTATCATTATTTACTTTTATTAGTAAAATCCCGGATTTTACAAAGAAACTAAAATAAACGGTTGTTCATTCTTGGCAAAATGTTTCAAACAGTTCTGTTTGACAGAGTATATGTGCTTTAGAAACACACACAGTGCTTAGTTACGCTTTCTTTAGGTCCAAGGAATATCTTGTTTCTATTTACAAGATGCTGTCTCAGAACCTGTGGTAAGGTATGTTGTAATACTGCAATTATGATAGGATGCAGTTTTTCACTGATTAATAGATGTAATCATTGTAACGCACACACACTGAAACATGGTAGTTCAAATGCAAACAATGTTACAAGAGTGCTATTGAAATCGCAAAACCAAGTGCGCAAGTTGGGGCATGCTGTTTTCTGTAACACTGCTGCCATGTTCAGCATTTTTGACTTGGGAGACTGAGGTATGCTTTAGAACCAGGTCCACTTAGTGTACTGGACAAGTTAAGACTATTATGGAAAAATATGTTCTATATTGAAATACGAAGATTATACTGAGATATAAATACAGAGGATGAATTAAAGTTTCAAAAGTGACTCAGAATTCTGTCTAACTTTTGGGGCTGGGACTTGTAGGCTTAATATGGTTTTCTTGGTTTTCAAGTAGAATTATCTGTATGTAACAGCTTGTTGTCCTTGGTGTGCAAGGGCACTGGAAGTTGAATAGACATGTACTATGAGTGGTTTTTATTAATAACTGTTGTATACAGAGATGTGCTAAGGTTTGTAGGTCTTGGATTCCTTTATAGGGTCAGGAAGTTGCTGTGCCAAAGTGGCAATGTGTTCTTCTGCCTGTCCTGAGCCTTGCCCCAATCCTTTCGCCTGGCTATTCCTTGTTCCTTGATCCAAGATTCTTGTCTAGCTCTCCTGTTCTATACTCTCTCATGCTTTTTGTCCCAGTTTTCAATTCTTTGTCCCCATCTTTGTGCAGTCAGTTGCTCCACCTTCTTCTCAGATTTTTTTTTTTTTCTCAGTAAACCTTAGTGACGGTATTTTTTTCCAGCAGCATCTAGATGCTGTCTTTTCCTTCAGTCACATCAGATTGGTGAGCAAGTGTGGGTAGGGGGAAGGTTGTAGGGGAACATTTTGCTACAGTTGACTCACATAGCTTTCCCCTCCACCTGGTCTTAATTTCAACAGGTAATGTTGACAGCAGAGAGAACACTTTGTCCAGCCAAGAGTTACACAGTAAAAGCAAAGTCTCAATTTATCATTTGTGCTAAAGAATGATCCATGTACTCTGCTGATAGCACAACTACTTCTTGGATGATAGTAGTTTTGGAGCTTTAATATGCTTAGCGTCAGTGGATTTGTCTGCAGATTTAGGTGGTAAAGTTTCCTCTATGTAATTAAAAAAGAAAAGAAAAAAAAAAAAAAAAGAAGAAAACAACACTGTACATTGTAATCTGGTCATCTTTCAGTAAAACAGACTTTCCTGTTTGTGGCTGAAGTTTCTGGTTTAAAATAAAATTAGCCTATGAAGAGCTCACTGTTAAAGGAGCAGCAGCTGCCCGAGCATTCACACACCATTCAGGGAGTCACACACACCCCACCTGAGACTTCAACTCCAAGGACCAGAGTCCTTTCGCAATGGGCAGCTCCATTGAGCTGATAGGTGCCCCTTTCCAACTCCTCGCTCACACACATACTCACTCTCGGGCACTTTCTCTGCCCTCAGGCTTGACCCTAGGTTTCCCTGAAGCAGAGTCTCCAACACGACATATACCAGATGAATTTATTGTGTGGTACAGTGGTGAAAAACAGCTTGAGCTCAGTGCTTCTGGAGAGGGACCCTGAACAAAGAAATCCCTGGGCAATTATACCCCTTACAATTTAAATTCCCTTCCCCTCACACAACGGTTTGGTTCAATAGTAATATTTGGGTCTGGGGTCTTCTTGTTCCTTATTGGATCCTTTCTCTGTCTCCAGGCAGGATATTCCTTTTCTTATCTTAATAGTTGCATCTTCTGCTGACAGATGTGGCTACCTTATCTTTCTGGTTTGCACCAGTTTCAGGGCCTTCCTTCATGTAGCTATGTGGGAATTCAGCATCCTGTCAGCGTATCTAAGTGAAAGTTCACAGCTTGCAGTTTAAGTCTTCAACAGGCCTTGCTGCTAACGCTATGTATTGGATTCTATTTGAGCTAGAAAGTGACTTCTGCAACACTCACATTTCTTGCTGAAAACTATGCAGATACTGGGTTTGAAGTTCTTAGCTCTGTTTTTGAAGATAGAAGGGCCTTAAAGTTTTGAGGTTTGTGACGCTGGCACCTAATGGGTGTTTTGCTCAACTTCGCACAAAAAATTAAACATGTTGACTTTACTATGAGAATGATACTGAAAAAAGCACTAGTTGTTTTAAAAATATTGTAAGAAGTGAAAAGTCTGTAAGGGGAGAAAAGGTGAGACATCTTTACCCTAAACTATGTAGAATCTTAAGTCTGGTTTGTGGTATTTTGTTACTGTTGGTTTTCAGCTAGTGGGAGTACTGTTATTTAAAATCTTAAGCAGTATGTTGTCCTGACTGCTAGCTCAAATTCATTGTCTTTCATAGCTTGAGGAAGTAAAGGGGGTTTTATGTTGTAAAAGAAAACTACTAACCATACGTGCTAGTGTATTAACCCCCTGTCACCACATGGAATAAATTCTCATGAGGGAAAATTCTGGAACTTTTCTCTACTACGTATACACCTGAGAAGTCTCTGAGGGAGTCTGGCTGCATGCATCCTGTCAGATTGTATATGACCTTCTACTCAGCATTAAAATATCATTTTCTTTGTTTCGTATCAGCTCTGCAGCTGAGAATAATGTAGGTTTCTTTTCTTTCTTGTTAGCTCCCCTGAAGAAGAGGACTTGTATGGGTTTTATGTACCAGATCCAGTTCTATATATATATTTCAAAATAGTCTGTATATGAAGGATACATTAATCTAAACCTTCATGACTCTTTATAACTGATGTGTGAAGACTTAACATACTGGTATTAGCAGAGCAGAGAAATAAAGAAGTTGCCCATATTGCTTTTTCTGTTGTGTTAGCAGTTGCTCTGTTTGTTTTATTTTGAGATACTACCAAAATGATTCCTCTGAATTTAACATGTCTTTCCACAATATCCAGTATTGTATGTATTCAGCTATACTCTTAGAAGTATAAGAATGCCTGTATGTATTATGTCTGTGTGTATTTTATATTTATAAATCTGAAGAATATTATTACGGCTTTTAATGAGAAAGTGAAGAAAGTCCTAAAATGACCTCTCTAAAAATATACAGAAAGGAACAAACAAATAAACCAGTAAATAGATTTAGTAACTGTTCTTCCAAGGTTATGTAGTTCAGTAAGAAATAATGTAAATAAGATTTAAATTATTTTCATGGTTTTGTATAATGGAATCCACTGGTTAAAGATCTCCTCTGTAAAGCCTGCTGGGACTGATGGCAAAGATCTCTGTTTTCTTTAGAAGACTTGTTCTAGGTCTTAAAGACACTGGAAAAATTGCATTTGTTTCTCTTTCTTTTATGTTACCCACACCTATAATAGAACCTGTAACAACTTCCAGCTCCAAAAACATCTAATTTCTTCATTATGCTGTGATGGCAAGTTATTATGAACTATTGCATTTTGATAACTGATGTTACATAGTTGTGACTCTCTAAAGTTAGACTTCCCAATGAAGTATTTTCTTGAAATGTTGATAGCATTATAGATTAAAAATGAATTATAATTGAATGAATAGCCTATGGCTGAAAATTGACCTAGAATATATTGTGGAGAACAATTGCCCCCCCCCCCTTTTTTTTTGTGATCACCTTAAACACTTTTCCCTTGCTATTTCTACTCTTACAAGGTTTGAAACCATTTTTTTCCCAGTACTTTTTGTGATGTTGAGATGGAACGTATATCTGCACACCACGTCTGATTATCAATAAGCATTACCTATTTTAAATGGGAGAAGAACTGAGGAATAAATTATATTTTGGCAAGTAGAGAGCTACTTCTATCAAGTATTGCTTTGGTGCTAAAAGAAAGTGCAGCTGCAACCTCTGAACTGTCTTACGGTACCACATTTCCCATACAAGAAGTGCCTCCTCATCTTCACAGCTTGTGAACTTTCATTACCTTCTTCCTCCTTTTTTCACCCCCAGTTCTATCTTGAGGGGATAACTCACTGTCTTCTGCCCAGTCTCTTGATCATATCCCTGTGTGTCTAGGGGGTCAGTTGTGATTCTGGTTGACTGAAAGGCTTAAACCTGTCTCATGCTTCAGTCCAGTGGTGAGCAACAAAGAAGACAACAGAGGATTCTGGTAGAACCAAGCAGTAACATAAACTCCGTTTTCTGTTATGCTGCCTCCTGAGAAGGAAAAAAACCACTATTGCAGCTGCTTCCTTGAACCCTTTTGGTCTTTTTGAACTTTGCTGCAGGAAAGGGCTGGGCAGAGAGACCAAGAGGGCTGATTATAAATAAATAAATAAATGGAAATTAAAATGCAGATTAGAACTTACGCATAAGAATAGAAAGGTATACCAGACAAGCGTTGTAAGTTGTCAGGTACTAATTCTACTATGTTATATCCAACACTTTGGAAACATCCATGCAACTTGCATCTTTAATACCATCACCTCCTTGACAGGATTGTTGTCGTAGTTTCAAAAGAAACTGGTTATTTGGAGTACCATAATTTTATGTTTTCTTTTGAGCTTTTTCAAAGGGAAAGGATTATTAGAATTTGGCAAACACTTGCTTTCTGAGAATTAAGGTGTTTTAAGGCACGCTGTTTCTAGAAGTGTCTAAAAACTTGTTCTTTATCTGTAGGCTTTGATTAAAGTACTAGTATCATTTAAAGAGCTGTTATGAACATTGCCTGCTTTTTATTGCGATGTGCATGAAAGGTGGTATTGGTATTTGGATTCCAGTGATCATGAGATATTGATGAGGAAACGAAGAACTGCAGAAGATTTGTCTGAGGTTTCATTCTTTAACATATTAATTTTATATTTAATTATTATTTGTTCTTAGAAGTTGGGCATAGCAGTATGTGGATTTCAACTGATGCTGCAACATCTGTTCTTGAGCCTCTAAAAGTAGTATGGGCCAAATGCAGTGGATATCCCTCTTACCCAGCTCTGGTAAGTACACCGCTTCCCACCAGTACACTAGCGATACTGTCTCTGGTCTGAGAATATTGGTGCGTGAACTTAAGGTAACTGATAAATTTCCATTCCGGTTGAATAAAGGTGGATTATTCTGCCCTTTTTACCATGTGTCCAGTTTGTAAAATTATTGCAATATCAGATGTTGAGTCAATAATCTCTACTACCCTACCCATCTTTTATATGTGCAACACCTGTCTCAGTAGTCTTTGTTTCTATAACATATATTATTGTTCAAAGGATCAACATTTAACAATCAAAGCATTTAACAGACATCTTGTTAGTGTTGGAACTATAAAATATTTTTTGCTGCAAAATGAGTATAAGGATATTCTGATTCTGCGGTTCATTAAAGAAACAAAAATCTTGGTAGAGTTGGAATAAATTGAATGATTGTATCCAGTTGTGAATGATGTACTGGAAACTGAAAGCTGTTGTGCCCATGTTATTTTAGGAGAAATACACACATTTCTACTTAAATCAAAGCTTGCAGAGAAAATGTTGTTGGTAAAGTGTTTGGCTTCAGGCAATTGGGGTTATAGAAACAGTTCATACTCTATGGCTTGATTTATGTAATAGACTGGATAATCATGACTGTTTTAATATATGTCACTAGGGAGATCAGGAAACGTAATCATGGAGAGTCAGGTTAAAACCTGTGGAGGTGAGATTCAGAGCACTTGAGTTTAAGTGCCCTCAGTGGGTGACCCAAACACTCTTGGGTCAGATGCTGAAAATTTAATGATTTGCTTGTCTCTTGAATGGTGTTAGCACTTTAGTGTTACATTTAAGATGATCATGACCAAAGGGCTCCTTCTCTGCCCCCTCCTTTATGTCAGCACTGGTGTTTCTCTGAGTGTGTGATGAGTTGATTGAGGAATTAAACCTCAGTCAAGAGAAGAAAGTTGTTCTCCTGATTTCTACAAACTCCCCACAGTGTTAGCTTTCTGTTGATTTAGTTGCCATAATCAGTGTACTGTGGATTAAGATTGGTGCCAGCGTGGATGCTAGAAAAACAACAGGAGTTTGTAGGGTAGGAGATGGGTGGAACAGACATGGAATAACATAACCCCTCTTTGGTGGAAGCTGAGCACTTGATAATCCTGTGATCTGCCTACAAAGGAGTTTTTCCATCAGCCTGATGAGTTTAATGTTAGCAGCATCTTCCCCCCTCCTCCAACCTTTGTTTAGGAAGGATTTTTTTTTCTGTTTTGTTGGTTTTTGCTTGTTTAGAGGGTGTTTTGCTTCAGATTTTGGGTGTGGGGCTTGTATTTTGCAGAAGCAAATATTCATACCTTAATAGAGGTTGTTTCTTTAAGGTATCTGAAATTCAAAACCCAGAATTTGAGGCCAGTTATGAGTAGTTACTTTTAGAAATCCTGGTTCAACTTTCTCATTCTGAAACCTGCTTGTCAGTCTGCAAAGCTGTGACTTTAAGAAGAACTGATATGGGTGAAAAAATGCTCTAGGGATAGTTTTTTTTCAGTTAAATTTACCACCATGCCTCCATTCTGCCTATTCAGCTTATGTCAAGAAGTTATGTAAGTGTGTAACACAAAGCCAGTTTATACACAGTGGCTGTTAAATTTATGATTCTTTTCCCATTAACTTTATTTGTAATACCTCCTTAAAATAAATCATGTAGTTTTAAAAATTGGGAACTGTCCTTTCTTCTCTTTTACAGATTATTGACCCTAAGATGCCTCGTGTTGCTGGCCATCACAACGGTGTTACTATACCAGTGCCGCCTCTGGATGTACTGAAAATTGGAGAACAAATGCAGACCAAATCAGACGAGAAACTATTCTTAGTGCTATTTTTTGACAATAAAAGAAGTTGGTATGTTACCGAAATGTATTGTTTGATGGCAGTGACTTAAAATTTTAAAAGCCTGTACCTTTAGTCTAAAAGAAAGTTGAAACATTATAGTTCCACTGATATCTTTACTATGAAAGTATAAACTGTAATATTAAAATTTCATATTTTAGTCTATTCTTGGACCAGTGTGTATCATCGTTGGAAGGTACTTATGGTCAATTTGGAAGAAAATAATATAAGTTTCTAAATAGTCTTTTGGTTTGATTTACAAGCTGGTTTCATTTATTGACCTGATAAAATTGCTTCTTTGGTTAAACAGATTTTTTTAAAGGTAATAGTCTTTATTTGTATCAGCCTTCATCATTGCTTTCCAAATGACAACACTTTTTTTCCCCAGTCTGCTCCAGGACATTTTCTTTAAATTTTTATCCTCTCTAGTTAAATGCTTTATTAATACTCTCATTTAGTTCTTAGCCCTTTCTATATTTTTTTTTCATGAAACCTTCCCTTTTTCCATTTCTTTCAGTATCAGCAATATGCTGTGTGAAGCCTGAAGGGATAAGTCACGTAATAAAACATTCTCTTCCCCTTCCACTAGCTGTTCTTTTTTTGTTGTTGTTGTTAGGTTTTTTTAGTGTATTTTTGTTTGGTTGGGTTATTATTTTGCCAGATATGGAAGCTTTTCATCTACCTCTCTCTTCCTTTCAGCAAGTTATGTATTTCTTTCCTGTGTTGTTCTTAATCCTTCTTCTCTCCGGATTTCCACACAGGTCAAGCTAGCTTTAAATCTTCTTATATCTCTATTTTACTCTTGAATTTGCTTACACTTTCAGATATAATTTTCCTTTTTAGCTGATTAAACATGATGTCTAGAAATGCTGCCATTCTCCTCACTCTCTCTCTCTGTCCCAGTATACTATCACCTAAATAACTTCTTGCCTGAAATTTAGAATTGGTGTTTGCTTTTCTGTCCCTGTAGATCCTTTGGCGTAATCACGGTTCTTTGGCTTGCTCTCTCTGTTCTTCGATTCTTTTCATAATTAATTGGTACTTCTTCATAATCATCTTTGTTCAGTTGAGCAGGATTTCATGAGATCTTGCATTCTTCTGCGTTTGTTCGTGGAGAACATCCAAATTTAAACATATTCAGTATTCTATTTCTCTTTTTTCTCTCATTGGAATCACAAGTGTAATGCATGCTCTGTCTAGCCACTTTCTTAATAATTGCTGGGATTTGCTTCTTGATCTTGGGAGTCCTCTGCAGCTAAACCTTTCTGATTCATCACCAGATGCAGGTGGTCCTAAACCTTACAAATATTATCCAAAGCTGCCTCTAATGGATAGTCTGCATAAGTGAACAGGAAAGGCTACATATTTGCCAGCCCCCTCCCCCCCCTTTTTGGTAATGGTTCTTTTATCCTGATTATTTTGGCACTCATCACACACTTTTGTCTGGGTTACTCCTGAACTCATATCTATAATTTTCATTCACTCGCAGGGTATATGTCATCTTCAGTCTTTGATACCAGCTTCTATCACCTATAGATTGCCTTTTCAAATAGTCACATTTGTTTCTTCTCCTTCGCCGCTTGCATCTGGAGAACTTGGCAAGCTTTCTGTTAAAATACCTTCTTAAAACTTCCCTCTCATCTGTATCCATCTGATAATGGTTAGACTGCTGCTTATCATGCTGGTCACTGATGTTACTATTCTTTACTGTTTTGTCTGTATCCTTGTACTGACTTTTTACAAATTTTTTTTTTTTTTAATTTCAGTGTGTGTGCTCAGTACAATGGGGTTGTGGTTTAGAGTGCTTTAATAAAAAATGTTTCAAGAGACAATTTTATTCGGTTAAAAAAAAATTGATGAAAATGTTTGATATCATACTTTACTGACTGATTTGCAGTTGGTTTGGCTCCAAATGGGCTGCCAAACTGAAGTTTTTAAACAGAAGCATGGCTTCTGCCACTTGCAGGGCTGGGATTGCAGACTACGATAACATACTTTAATAGATATTAATTAGTTTACCTAATTTTTATTTTCCTTAATACCTGTAACTTAAGAAAACAGGATTAAGATAAACATTTGTGGAAATAAAGTAAATTTACTTCATACTTTTTTAATTAAATATTTAGAATGCTTTTCCTTTAACTAGAAAAATGGAGTTAGAGCTTTTTTCATTATCACTCCTCTGTGCCCAGCAATTAATGACATTCATGGAGCTTAAAATGGAAAAGTACTCTGAATACAGAGTTCATGGGATTTCATACTGCAGGGTAAAAGCATACTAAGCAGAACTTCCTTGACAGTTTAGCTTTTCCCCTAAAGACCAAGATGAGATGTCTTAAATGTAAGACGAAAATTCACCATCTTCAAATTCTTTGTAATAGCGGAAAGGAAAGAACGAAGTGAAACAATGCTGTGTCAAGTGAATCTCAAGTCACATTCACTGTTAGTTGCTGCTGCCTATTCTTAAACTAAACTGTATCAGTATTTCATGCAAAATTTTTTCAGTTGATACTTAATACCAGTCATTAAATAAGTATCATTGAACTGGAGTGTATTCTTTGTTTTGTGGAAGAGGCTTTCTTAATATTTCATGTTCTTAAAATACTTAAGGCAAGTAAGTACTATCTTAAAAGGCATTTTGTCACTTTATTTAAGACGGTAAATCTGATCTGCTATATGAGAAACACTATAGCAACCCTGTCATTTCTGGACAAACTTCTTGATTTTATTCTGTATTTAACATACTTATTTTACCCTTTCTTACAGGCAGTGGCTTCCCAAATCCAAAATGGTTCCCCTTGGGATAGATGAGACCATAGACAAGTTAAAAATGATGGAAGGCCGTAACTCAAGCATACGAAAAGCAGTAAGAATTGCTTTTGATCGTGCTATGAATCACCTGAGTCGAGTCCATGGAGAACCAGTCAGTGACTTCAGTGATATTGACTAACAGAGATTCTACCAAGGCATGAAAAATACCACACAGACTTGAACTCTACTAATGAACCTCTTTGTCTAAAAGAATGTATTGAAGATACAACCCCTTAATTGTTGATTCAGTGGCTGAGTTCTGCAAACTTGAAATAGCTGAGCAATTCTTCTAAATCACCATTGCCATATTGATTAATGATTTTATCGTGTTGTAGTTTGGAGGATTTTCCACTAAACCTGTTAAAATGTCTTGTTCATAGTGTTCATAGTTGTACATAAATGTATATTCAACACTTAACTTATTCTGATTTTAGAAGTAGCTCCTTAATTCCTTTTATAATTTTGCTGGGGAGGGAGTTGGTTTTTGTTTCCATGCTTTTTACTTTTTTTTTTTTCTTTCTTTCTTTTTGAGGTTAAGTTACCTAAGCACCATCTTCCAGCTTAAGGTGTTTAGCGGATCTTAAAGCCTAATATCAAAATGGCATCAAATATATGTTTGCCTAAATCATATACAATATGGTGCTGCTTGTATCATTTCTTCCTTGGTCTGTAGCTTCTGAAGAAGACTTCTGAATGTTTGTGTAAATCGTTGCTCTTTGCACAAAGTACCACATATTTAAGATTGATGTAAATTTACAATTACAAATATGTATTTTAAGAAAGGAAGTTGCATTATTTTGGAGGGTACTTTGTGAGAAAGACATCAAGAAAAAAAATTATACTATGTACATCACTTGCAAATCACCAAAAACACTCCATTGTTGCCCAAAATAACTTAAGATTGTTTTTGTTTTAAACAAACCTGGCTTTTAAAGCCTGCAAGCACATTATTTCTTTCAAAACCATATCCCATTTATCTCCCATTGATTTAATTTTGTTGATGTGTGTGCCTCCCGTGTTTTATTTATTGTAGAAAATGTATTAATTTGCTTTATAATGAAAAATAAAATTGACAAATATATTGATATGCATTTTTATACAGGCACATGAGAAGACAACTTGCTTTGGGAGAAAAATGTATTGGAAATTGTATAAAATAACTTGATGGTTTGTGTGTAATTTGATTTTTTTGTAACTTGTAATCTTTTGTTTCCAATGAGGGGATTTATGTAACTTTTAATTTAGAACACTTTGGTAGCAATAGAAACTTTGGATACATTTTTGTATGGTACATGTGATGTATATAGAATTAGTACTTTATTTTTATTTTTAAGAAGTAAAGCATTATGTTTGGGCAGGGGGAAGAAGGAGGGTGGGTTTCCAGAACTGCATTTTTATATTAAAAAGAAAAAAAATAAAGTCAAGATAATGATTGTTGTAGCTACTTTATTCCTACCTTCACTGAGATTACTGAATTTGTAACAATGAAAATGGCAAGGTATGTTTGCAATGTGATTTATAATGACTCCATTATTTATAAATGCACTGTGTTTGAACTCTTTTGCAGTGATATCTTAAATACTGTACCAAGTTATATAATATGAAACACCAAATAATGCATATGAATGCACGAAGTATTTATGCCCAGCTTTTTTATAAAGGATTAGCAAATACAGCAAAACCAATACTTTTAAAACCTTTTTTTAAAACTTCATTGAATAGCATACTTCATTGTTAAACCTGCTTGAATCTTTATTTTAAAGGGACAATTACTTTTTAAATAGTTTTTAATGTTTTTATTCTCTATTGTTTGTAATACCCCCTTAGAAGCTTGAAATAAAATTTCTTTCTCAACTGTTAATTTTGTCCTGAATTCAGCCCCTGAGATTTTGCTGTAGTGCCCATTTTCTTAACTCCATGACTGAGCTGTTACAGAGGCGCTAGTTCAAGAACCTGGTGGTTTTCTTGCTGTGGCATGCAGTATCATCCTTACTGAGCACTCTGCAAGGTAGGTATTCTAGTTATGTCACGCTAGCTGAGACCAGTTGCCTATAATGGACTCTAATAATTACAAAGATTAGTTTGATAAATTTCACAAATGATCATGCAAATAGTTTTCTCAGTCTTGGCAGTAAATACAGCTTTGTGGGGAGTAGTGATGGCAGGTGTCCTGTAAGGACTGTCACTGAGGTGTGCTGCTGTGATAGAAACAGCTACATCAGGCAGAAAAATAAAACGAAAATTTGGTTGGTTGCCTTAAATAGAACTTTTGTGTAATGACTTGAAGGATCTGGAATATAACCATGCTCATCTTTGAAGGGGATGTAGCTTAATTTGTGCAGTTGAGACAGTAGAACCACTTGTGATCTGTTAGGAATGCCTATTAAGAGTCTTCAAAAAAATAGCCTGCATCAGATTGTATTTCAGACTTGTTCCACCAAATATACTCAAATTTGGTGTGTGTGGAACTGGATAATGATTCACAGCCTCACTGTGGCAAGCAGAGAAAATGTTTTTTTTGGATCTGTCAGACCTTGGAGAGCTGAAATTGCAGTTACAATAGGAGTAGGAAGATGATAATTGGGTACTTGTACAATAAGAATTTTGATCTCTGTAAAGTATGAAGTCTCAGTAAAAAAAAAAGTATACACACAGTTGCAAAATTATTCATTGGAAGGCTTCCCAAGTCCTCAACTGCTTCTGATGGTAGCAGCATAGGAGGGGGAAAAAAGAGCTCCCTTCTTGAAAATAAGAGCAGAGCATTAATTTCATTATTCTGTAACAAATTGTTTGATCATGTCTTCAGTGAAAGCTTTAGTTTGAGTTTTGCTCAGGCTTCAAAGTTTCATTTTCTGGCTTTTATCTTCAGAGACTGCTCCATCAGTTCTTGGAGAAGGTAGATGTACTGCCTTGATCCCACAGGTGTCTGTATGCACTTAAGAAAAATTCTGAGCTGGAAAACTTTACTGATTAAAAGAGACCTGTTAAGCATCCTAGCGAACCACACCACATATTCTTTTGATGAAACTAGCACGAAAGGCTACGTTGTTTTGTGAATGTGATGGAAACTGTCCCGGGAATTCTTCCCAGGTTCTGTCAGAGAGGAGGCTGCAGCAGTGGCTACGGCTGTTACCATACTCTCTTATGCTGAAGTCAAGGATCATCCGGTGGCTCTTCAGATTGGGTTAAAGTCTAAAATAATTTCTCACACTTGTCAGTCTTCAGTGCAACTTGTGTGTTTCTAAGGGATTTCATACCTATTTAAGAAAGGAAGTTTGAGCTCTAAAACTGCTTTATTTCCAAATTCTAGGGCCTAACCAGGTACAGCAGTCATCTGACTGTTATATGACTGTGTATTTCAGAATCTGCTTCACCACATTTCAGACCAAGTTCTTCTATGGCACCATTAATAACTATAACATAATCATAGATTGGAAATTACTTTTTTAGTGGAGGGGACAAAAAAGGGAACACCACGTATCTTAGTTATTTCTTGCGGAGCATTACTGCAGTAAATACAGAGTGTAGATTTGCGTATTCCCTACTCCATTCTGCTGTGATAATTTCCTGCTAATAAAGTGTGAGAATCCCGGATCAGGAGCTGAAACTAAATTAAAATGTTTCTTCTCTTGTATTACAATGTGAGAAATCATGTTATAAATATTTAGGGAAAAAATGTGGATAGAGAATGACTTTTTTTAAAAAACAGTTACCAAACTCAGTGATTTTTTTGAATGTTTGTTGATTGTGATTTTGTATTTTTTACACTAGAGGGAGCAATACACACACAGACCATCAACATTCACAAAATTAATATTTTATTTTCAAAATGCTCCTATTAAAACTTCTTGCTGCAAGTGGGCTGTTTTGGGAATGCTTATTTTTAATTGTAGAGCTAGTACATAGAACAACAACTCTGGATTTTCTGGCTCTCTTTCTGTCTAATTGCTAGTGAGAGGCGAATTACTTCTTACACTGTGTTTTATTTAGCTGTTGATTTTCTTTTCACAGGTGTATTGCTGCGGGTGCATTCTGTAGTGTTACAAACAGAAAATGTCTCAGAGCTGCTTGCTGCTAGTAACACAGTACAAGTAAAACATGCTGCAGTCACCAGTAAGAATATTCGAGTTTGGAGGTGAAGGTGCGAGATGAGACAATTGCTCTGTCCTGCAGGCGGGCGAAGGAAGGTTGTCGTGAGGATATTCGCAAGGGAATTCAATAAACTTAGCTCTGATGTGTGATCGTGTGGGTAAAGGTTGTTATCTATAGAAGGAAAATACTTTTTTTTTTTTTTTGACTTGTAAGTCTATAACACAAATATAGAAGTTAAATGTAAATGGAGGAAGCATTCTACTTAACACCTTTTGGTTATCTTGTTCACATTTTTGTATAGCATCATTCAGTTATTATGACTTACCTATTTTTTAAGTTCTTCCTTGAAAGATTTATTTCCTCTAAAACTTCTCTTACAAGGTAGAAAAAGAGCAAATTCAAGTTAATGAAAGTTTATAAAGTTGAAAATATTCTTTTAGAATAGCATGAAATTGATAAATAAGCTTTTTAAAAACTTTTTTGGAGATTGGTATTTGATGGGAGGGGGCTGTAAATTTATTTTTATCTGCCTACTTTATTCACCTTGTTTTCATTGCCTCTGCACAGAAACTGCTATCAAATCTCTACTGGTCAGGGAGGAAAATGCAAGATCTCAGCAGCTGTACTTTAAGGTTATTCGGGATCCTTTTCTCTTAGATTGTTTCCGTAGTTTTAAAAATCTAACACTGCAGTCACCTCGTTCTATCTTCTGCTAATACTACATGGAGAGAGGAGACAGAATAAGGAAAATTTAACTTTGTGGGTTTTTTTAAATTTAAATTTAATTATTCTTTAAAATTTTAAAATTAATCCCAGTGTGATCACATCTCTTAGAAAACAGTCCTCTGGTCAAACTGCTGCTTTGTTGCCTGTGTTGATTGTTTGCAGAGTTCCTCCAAGCTCCGCTGGTTTTTTGTTCGTCTGTTTTGATGTCTCCACTGCAGCAAGTCAGCACTGCCAGCAAAACAGGCAAGTCTCAGCTCCCTGGGCTAATGTCTGGATGTACAGAGGTCTGTGGTAATGTTTCCATGTCCAGTCTTTGGTTGCTCTTCTTTATACAATGAGCCTAAGTATTAACACTACTTTTCCCATTTCCCCCATTAATCTGCATTTTGGCACGTTTTCGGTCTTACTTAAGCTGTCTTGAGCTATTCTCTACTGTGAACCCAAGGGAAGCCTAACTGAATTCTCTGTTCAGCTTGCCTGGCAACAGCCCAAAATAATAAAAATTTGGTTTAGCCTAAGAAGATGGGCTAGGAGAGCTCACACGTCTTTCTCATCTATGTTCAGTTATCATGTCCTTCACTCCGCCATACTTGGCTCTATGAGGATGGGAATTTTCACATTTCTATAGCATAAAACAAAACAGGAAAAGCTTATCTAAATACATGGAAAATACAAGGAGGGCAAAGGAAATTCTACGCCTGTCATTTTAATGGGAAAACAGTTGCTAATAGATGATGCAAAGATGATGAAGGATTGGAGTTGTTTTGATTGATTTCTTTGCTTCATTCTTCACAAAGAGTTCTTTTGAGATCATGAGAGTTCATTTTTTCATACTCCTAGTCCTTGATAAAAAGAAATTGAGAATATCTTCCTTGACTCTTCTTTAGGGTTGTAGGAGCTTGATGCTCATGCTCAAGTAGATGGGGAACTACAGGAAGAATATTAGCAATTTTTGTCAATAAGACAATGGGGAACTACAGGAAAAATATTAGCAATTTGCATCGTGAACTTATGAAGGACTTTTGGGCTTTCTGAATAACTAGAGAAGTGCTAAAGTAGTGTCTTCATTTAAAAAGGGAGATTTGGAGTGTTGTCCACCAGTCTTGCTGAAAGATAAAGCCACTGCAAGGACATGGTGAGAAAAGCAATGGTGGCTGGATTTTAGGTGGAAAGGTAATAGCTGAGAGATGGGCAGAAAGAGTGCAACAGTATTTTCCTACTTTCCTACTTACGAAGATACAATTTATGTGGATTTACAAGCAGTTAAAGGATATGGAGAACTTAATTAATTTTTAGTTAATTAAAAAATTTTTATTACTTGTGTAGGATAGGATAACAGTCTTAATGGTGGATAAAAGGGGAGGTAACAGTTGGAATTACTTTTGACCTCACCAATGCTTTTGATGTTCTTCATCATATTTTCTTAGGCGTATAAGAAAAATATCACCTAGAACAAACAAGTTTTTGAAAAACTGCAGCAGTTCACAAAGTAATTGTCAATGGTTTGATGCGAAACTGGGGGAACGTTTTCAGTAGTCTGCCTTTTGGGTCTGCACATTAGTGAATAGTATTTAATACTTTCATGCTAAATAGCACTGCAAAACTCTAAAGTGCTAGTCCAGATTTTTTTTTTTTTATCTACATCTATGTTTTGAATGAACTTCAGTAGTTCTTTGGAACATACTTTGCTTCCTACTTGGTGTGGCTTTTCTACATATGATATGTATGTCCCAGAATTAGTTTCTTTACAGACTGATATGTAGACTTCACTGAATGAGCCATAAATGTAGCGCTTGAATACCAGTAGGGTTTTTTTCTCCCAGCACAGGGGGGACTTGGAATTAAAGAAGTGTTATTTGTCCAAACCAGGACAAGATGATGTATTTGGGCAGCAGTTCCTTTAGAAAGTAAAATTAAGACTGGTATTAAAGGTGTCATCTTTCTTTTTCCTTTCGGTGGAAATAGCTGTCTGTGCACAAGGAAAATGACTCTTACAAGATAAACAGAAAGCAAGTAAAACTACAGTCAGGTTGTACATGAACTTAACTGGCAATCTAAATTTTATGCCTTTTCTGTAACTTCCATATTTATGATGGTGAAACTAAGTAATTTTTAATTTCTACATTTTAGAAGAAAAGTGAAATTGAAGTTACTCCTCTGCACTTCTGCCAGATGTTGATCATGGGGATAATGTATACAAGATGCCAGTAAGATGCTGATGAACCATGAAGATCAATTTTTCGGATCAGCTTCATCAAATAATTTGAACCAAGCTAATCTAATTTGCTGCATAATTGTCTGCTTCTTTCCACAGATGTTCATTTCTTCTGAAAATGGCTAATACAGTACTTGTCAGAAGGTGTTTCCAGCTGAGAAAAATATGGGTCTTGGTTGCATTGTTGATTACATTAGAAAATAGTCCTAACTTTTAAGGAAAATGTTGCTCTAAAAGGGGATTTCAGCAGTGTAGAAAAAAGGCTTTTTGTAGTGTCTGACCAGAAGAAGAAATGTACGTATACATTCTGTGTGGTGGTCTTGAAACTCACGAATTGGTATATTTTTTCCTGAGTTTCCATTACTCCCTTTTCAATCAAAGATCATTAAAACAACTTACTTTGTACCATAAGATCTCTTAAAATTCCTGTGTTTGAGTGTGATTTATTACTAGTTATTTGGTTTTAATACTTCAACTGACATAAAAGTGTTGAAGTGTATGTAAATAAATTATAGGCTTAGTTGGTCTTTAATAGGTAATAAGACGTTCCTAGTCTTTGGTACTGAGTAGGATCGAGCAGCCCTGTGCATGGCTTCCTGTACCACAATAGGTTTCATCCATATTCTTTGGTAGTTGTTTTGGGGAAAAGAGTAATACTTTCATCCAAGAGAATGCATAAAGGCATCTCTTAAGTGAACCTATCCCAGACTTCTTCATTTTTCTTAAGCATTCTCAGATCTTATTCAGCTGGCAAATTAATCTGGGTCAGAATAGGCTCCTTCTCAAAATCTTCTGAGCATAATGTTATATTTCATAGCTCTAGTTTGTTGACAGACAGCACTGCTGAGCCTTTACCTCTTTTCATTTTGTCTGCCACCATACATACTCTGATGATTACGAAGGCTTTTTTACAATCCTCTGCTGACCATCAAATTTCCAAATCATGCCCATGATAATTGCTATTCAATCCACTTCCCTGACTGTGGGAAGTGAGCAATGTAAAGTAAGGAAAGGCCACAAAAATGATCAGAGGGATGGAACACCTCTGCTATGAGGAAAGGCTGAAGGAGCTGGGGTTGTTCAGCCTGGAGAAGAGAATGCTCCAGGGAGACCTTATTTCAGCCTTTCAATACCTAAAGAGGGCTCAGAAGAAAGATGTGGACAGACTTTTTAGCAGGGCCAATAGTGATAGGACAAGGCGTAATGGTTTAAAACTAAAAGAGGGTAGATTCAGACTAGAGAGAAGGAAGAAATTTTTTACAGTGAGGGCAGTGAAACATTGGAACAGGTTGCCCAGAGAGGGGGTAGATGCCCCATGCTTGGAAACATTAAAGGCCAGGCTGGACGGGGCTCTGAGCAACCTGATCTAGTTGTAGATGTCCCTGCCAATTGCAGGGGGGATGGACTAGATGGCCTTTAAAGGTTCCTTCCATCCCAAAGCATTCTATGATTCTATGAAAGGCAAATTTGAGGCACCTAGTACTAAGTAGTTACACTAACAATGTTTCATTTTTGGCCTTTGACAGAGGGTTGATCTGGCAGTGAAGGATGGACCTCTGTAGAGCAGATTTAAATTCCTGGATATTACATATTAGTGTGCACAAGATTAGTCCTGTTTCTTGGAGCCTGGGTTGTTGACTCTGAGGGTTTTATGTATGATAAGTGGAGGATTGTGTTGTACTGCTAAAAACATGGTAGGTGCTTGTGATGTCACGGAATCATAGAACAGTTGAGGTTGGAAGGGACCTCTGGAGGTGTCTGGTCCAACCCCTCTCCTCAAGCAGGGCCACTTAGAGCGAATTGCCCAGGACCACATCTAGATGGCTTTTGAATATCTCCAAGGTTGGAGACTCCACAGCGTCCCTGGGCAACCTGTGCCAGTGCTTGGTCACCCTCACAGTGAAAACGTGTTTTCTGATGTTCAAGCAGAACCTCCTGTATTTCAGTTTGTGCCCGTTGCCTTTGGTCCTGTCATGGGGCACCACTGGAAAGAGCCTGGCTCTGCCTTCTTTGCACCCTCCCTTCAAGTATGAGTATACATTGATAGATCCCCCTGAACCTTCTCTTTTCCAGGTTGAACAGTCCCAGCTCTCTCAGGTTTTCCTCATAGGAGAGATGCTCCAGTCCCTTAATCATTCTTATGGCCCTTTGTTGGACTCTCTCCAGTATGTCCATGACTCTCTTGTAGTGGGAAGCCCAGAACTGGACCCAGTACTCCAGGTGTGGCTTCACCAGCACTGAGTAGAGGGGAAGGACCACCTCCCTCGACCTGTTGGCAATACTTGGTTAATGCAGCCCAGGATACAGTTAGCCTCCTTCCTGAAGATCATCTCATTTTTCGGTGTGCAGAGTTCGCAGAGGTTTTGTAACACTTTAGATTAGTATAAATTATGAGGCACCTTGGGGAGGGTAGGAAGTTGTGAGGAAACCAATCATGTCTTCTGTTCTTTTCTTAGCACTCATTTAAAAAATTAATTAAAGATTATGATGGTGTTCCTAAAGTGCTGCTTCTAAAGGTTTTCTTTAGCACATTTGTATGTACCATTTTATAATGAAAATCATTAAGACAGATAATATAATTTTATTTTTTAAAGCAAAGATCACTTAAAAAGAAAAAAAAAAAAGGGGCCAGCTTTATTTACCACAAGTTTTTCTTTTACAATAATTCTGATTTTTAATGCTACCATCAAAATCTGTTCTTCCTCAGCTGTTTCTCTTTCACTGACAATGAGTATTATAATAGCAAACCAATATATGTTAGGAAGCTTGAAAACAGAGCAAATCACAAGATGTTACACAGAAGAGGGTAGACATCCTGGGGTTTGGACAACTGCTATCAAGGTGCTCTGTGCAGCAGTGTGGATTCACGCAGTGCATTAACGCATGGGCAAAGAAAGAAAAGGTTTATACAATGGATTTGACATGCGGCCATTGAAGCAGTAGGCTAGAGGCAACTGAGTATTAAAATTGAACCGGGCAAATCAACAAAAAAGGTAGCTTAATAATTTTGTGACAGGAATTATGCAACTCAATTGCTTGCAATATCAGATGATTGCCCTTGATGGCCCAGAAGGTCTCTTTAAGGCTTTGTTGCTACTTCCTAATTGTTAAGCTGCCCCATGACAGGTAAATATGATTTGGTTTTGGCTTTTTAGCTAATTTTCATAAGTCTAATTCTACTGTGAAAGATTTTCACCCTCTCCCCCAATTCATATGTTAAAATAAAGCCAGAATAAGTCATCAGAATTAATGTTCCCAAGATGAGAAATGCAAACATGCTGGTTTTTTTGCTCTCCTTTTTGTTTATTTACTCTCACGTTCATTTTGTTATTTACTTCATAATATTGTGCATTCTTCCAAGGGTGGTTGCAGCGGTGTTTATACAAGGCATATCATTAAAAGGTACAAAAGCTCTAATTTATTAAAGATAATGATATTTTAGGTAAATAAAAGTGTATAAGTCAATATTGTGTTTTTTTCTGTTTTCCAGAAGATCTTCTGGAACAGAGTGAAGAAGACTTCTCATCAAAATAAGCAGTAAAAGAGAACTGTTAGCAGTTAGATATGTTAATGAATTATTTGATTTATCAGAGATGATGTCTGTCAACCAGAAAGTAAAAAAAAGACAAATAAAACTGAATTTGACAACAATAGAACAGTTGTTATTTAATCAAGTCCTAACTTCTAGGCACGGCAAAGAAGGCTGCATAGAAAATGAGGGCAGAGTTCTCAATTTAAAGTCGGAATAAAAATAAATAAGGTCAAAGACAATAGCAGCAGTGGATAGTCGCATGACACCTCTTCCAGAGCCTTGTACGCCAGGGACCCTGCTCATGCTGCTGTCTTATTATTGCAATTGCTCAAAGTGCCTATCAAATCTTCCATGCTTTATATCCGCTACTAACGTAAAAATAAACCATTAACATTTTAACACCTCAGCAATAAAAAGTTTTGGCTTTGAAAACTCTGGTCTTGTTTTATATTTAACATTCAGTATTTTCGTTAATCTTAGTTAGTGTGACACTATCTTCTATGTCCAAGGTTACTAGAGCTGACAGTGATATACTCAATCAGTCCTAGGGTTAGGTGTAGTTAATGAACTATACAAGTCTGTTTTATTAACTGTCTGTCTAAAATTAGTTTTGGGGACAGTCTGAAGTTCATATTAGCTCTTGTATTCAACTGTCTCTTTAACGTTAGCCATATGCGTACAATTACCAGCTAAAGAACAAACGGCCTTGGGAAGTCAAAAAACAGTTACAAAGCTGAAGATGAGCCGGCTTAGCCGTCGTGTTTGCAGTGAGAGAACATGTGAAATCTTTGCAGTAGATGTTAGTCCACTCAAGCACACATAATCAAATTACCACTATCTTTTCCAGTCTTCATAGGATCTGTTATAAAATGAAGCCAGAGACTGTATGGCTATAAGCTTACATGACCACTTATTAATTTGAATGCAAACAGGAGGGAAACCAGTTCTAGGGAAAGACAAAAGCAATACATGGCTTGGTGCTGCTGCTGACATTAAGTTTTGGTAAAAATAGAAACCTCCTGTTGGTAGAAAACTATTTAGTTTAAAGGATTGAGGGAAAATCTGCATCTCACAGGATGGGAAGAAAAAAACTTATGAAAAAAGCCTCCTAATTGGGATCACATGGCCACATGTTGGCCACATATAGAACTGTGCAACAACCTATGAATACTGCCTGTAGCTGACAGCACAGGTGAAATTCTCTTTACATTGTGTATGTAAGTCTGCCACAAAAATTACTGGCTGGGATGGCCCCATACTTGAGTCACGTATGCAGAACTAATCAATAGAGTATCATGTATACTTGATGTGTGCATAGACAAATATGTGTGTATTATGAAGGTACTTTTAATGATTTAATGAAGGGAAATGCACTTCCACTGCTTGTGTTCAGTTATATATGGTATTGCTTACCCTTCTGCTTCATCTTCTGATCTCTTGCTTGTGTTTGATCTGGTATTGTACCATGACCAACACCCTTCTGGGGGCTTGGCTGTAATTTAGATGTGAGAGAAGAACATAACAGGAAGTGTTGTTATCTCTGGCTAACAGATAAGGGAGTGAAGCAGAAATTCAGTGAGTTGTCCAAGGACAGCAGAAATTCAGTGACTTGTCTAAGGCCACAGAGGAAGCCTGGGACAGAGCTAGGAGTTGAACTGAACACACTTCTGCCTCAACTGCCAAATTATGCCTTCTTTTTTAATCAGCTGGTAAATTTGGAACTTAATCACTATCTCAGCTGCTCAGTGAATTTTGTTAGAAAAAGAAGTGTGGTGGGCTGACCCTGGCCAGTGGCGAAGCACCTGCACAGCTGCTCGGTCACTCCCTGCTCCCAGCGGGATGGGGGAGGGCATAGGAAGAGCAAAAGTGAGAAAACTCATGGGTTGAGATAAAGACAGTTTAATAAGTGAATATGGGATATGCCTTTGGCCAGTTCATGTCAGCAGTCTTGGCTATGTCACTTCCCAGCCTCTTGCCCAGCCCCAGCCTACTCACTTGGAGGGACAGAGTGAAAGACAGAGGCGGCCTTGACACTGTGCAATCACTGCTCATCAATAGCCAAAACACTGGTGTGTTCGGCACTGGTTTAGTCACAAACCCAAAACACAGCACAATACGGGCTGCTGTGAAGAAACTTAACTCCATTCCAGCCAGACCCAGTACAAAAAGTTTGAGGTTTTTCAGTTTGGTTTCATCTTACATCAGCATCAAAGGTCTTGTCATGACAACTTTTTAAATTTATTTTTAAGGCAGAAGTCCTCTAACCTCCTGTCAGAATAGTCAATAGTGCTGTAGTTAGAGCAACACCATCGGATATGGGACACTCAGATTTAAGGCCCCGCTTTGAACTTGGCACAGGTACTTACCTGTGAATCCTGTGTCCCATGCGCATCCTGCGGACACTGAACTTGGGCTCTTGTGACCCCAACTATCCATCCTGTAAATGGGAAGCCTTCTAAAAAAGCCTGGTTGAAATGAATATGCTTCTATGAAAAATTAAAATTGTTACAAAAAGTAGCTTAATACTTTTATCGAAAAGCTTCTCATCAGTATAATTATTTATGTCAGCCTCTTATCTACCCATAAATCTTGACTCTACCTAATCTCTACTCCTGTGCTGCAGATGTGAGGCACAATATAAAACATTTTTTATAAAACAGATACCAATTGATCCTAATCTATTTACTACTATATTGACTATTGGTATTAGCAGTCCCCAGTATACAATCTATACAGGTATGCCATGACGGGATTGAAATAAAGAGTAGTTCTACTGTGCTTCCTGGGAATGCATTTGGGGACTACCAAAACACATAATTTGTTCATGTAGTTAAAGAGTTTAAATTCATCTGTGCTGTGTTTAAAATTATGGGGTTTTACTCTTCTCTGCTGCTTCATTTAGAAACTTTATTTCCATTTCTTTACCTGCTGATTGAAATATGAATGTTTTAGCTTTCTGTGTAAGTTCATTTTATACTGCTAGATCTGTACACAAAAAGATGGCAGGTTGTTAAGTATGATTCCCGAAATGTATGCTAAAGTAGTAAAAAGAGAAAAAAAAAAGCCTTATTTTGGAAAAGTGGAGACACTGAGTATTAATCAAATGATAGCACTAAATTAGCACAGTGGTCTTTAAGGGATTTGAATACTTCATCCTGATGGATGAGCTGCTCATTTAGTACAAATATATTACAAAGACGTAGGAGAACTATGGGAGGCATAATTTTTCTTGTGGAAAACTTTTCTCATTAAGACCAGCTTATTGTGAAAACATAGTAAAATTATAAACTGCTTATATGTCTTTCACAAACATAATTAATTTTCACTAAATGAGTACAACCTTAGTTAAATAGTTCTCCCTCAGATGTAAGATATAAATACCTTCATGGTCTGAATTTTGCCCAAACTTAAGGTTTAGACTAAAATTCATATATTAGTACTGAAAAATTACAGCCATGGACCAAAATTTTTGACAACAAAAGACTAAATCTAACTCTTTTACTCTGTTAAGGTTGTTTACTTGTTTGTTTGCTTGTTTTACAGTAGTTGCGGAAATACAAGCACGGGAAACTTGTTCTCAGCCAGTTTGCTTGATATAAGTGAACTGAACTGTGGAGATGCTCTCAGGTAAACAGAGCCACTGCTGGGCTGCTCCAATGCCTGCTGTTATCACACTTCCCCAGGCCTGAAGATGAAGATTGGTCTGGACATAGGTTATATATGATCTTGCTCCCCCTCCCTCCTCTCATCCCTTATAATTTCTGACAGTCTTTCTCAAGAGTGGAAGTGAAAGGTAACTGCCTAGAGAGGGACATGAAAAGAATCCATTTTGTCTATCTTCCTAAATCTTCTAGATCTCTTATGGGTCTCTCTTTAAGTGTCCAGCATTTTCAGTTTTTGCTTTGGTTGATTTTCTTTCTTCTTCTCCACTTTGAGAGAGGAAATGAAAATGTTAACTCCGAGGGAGGTGAACAAACTGAGCAAATCTTCAGCATGGGACTTTTGCCATTACACAATGTGAGATTAAGAAGGTGCACAAGAGACAGTTTAGCTAGATCCTACTTTGTACACCACAACAGGCCTGCTGAAGTAAGAGGTCTTAATTTTTAAGACTAACCCTAAGGCATTTACAACTGCATGAAAATACATATCAAATAAGAAGTTTTAAAGTAGCAGTTTGATTGGATTTCTTGTATTAAGGCATTTACAACTGCATGAAAATACATATCAAATAAGAAGTTTTAAAGTAGCAGTTTGATTGGATTTCTTGTATTAACTTTTTAAAAAATATTACAGACAAATACTAGGCTGGAAAGATGCTGATTTCCAGACAATATACTACAACTATGAGTTCAAACACAACATATATACACAAATAACATAAAGGTAATTAAAACATTTTATTATTCAGTAAATATGCCTGCAATCTTCAAAGTAGAACAGTTTCATGTTCAATTTGTTTTGGTAAATTTGGTTTTTTAGATTAACAGCTCTTTTTGGATTATGGAACACTTGTATGAAAATACTATATTATGTAAAACCAGTTGTCTTTCACTCAACTTATTACTATTTGCCATGGTTTAATTCACGCAGTCCAGAAATGAGAGGCAGTTTGCAGTGTCCTTCAACTTTAACTGAAATCACAGAGTGGACTTACTGCTAACGATGTCTAAGAATCATATAGATAATAGCAATGTCTATAGGCCTTTGGCAGAGAAAGCTGGTAATGTTCTAAGACTAAGTTATGAAAGTTAACTATTTAGAAGATCATGGGAAGCCCTAGGGTGTGACGGAATTAAATCCTGACTTGTGCTCCAAGGAAGATACGCTGGCAAAGGATAAGTCTTTAGGGCCTAAGTATTAAACAACTTTTCCATTTAAAAAAGTTTATTTTATCCAAAAAGGTCAATTTTCTGAACCTCAAACTTCCATGAGAAATTTTAACACTGGTTTTGTAAATGAATATTCTGAAGTCCAAGACAGACTTTTTAGTTAACTTATTGTATTGGGTTTGTGTAGCAAGGTTTTGGTAGCAGGAGGCTACAGGGGTGGCTTCTGTGGGAAGATGCCAGAAGCTTCCCCTGTGTCCAATAGAGCCAAAGCCAGCCGGCTCCAAGATAGACCCATCGCTGGCCAAGGCCGAGCCCATCAGCAACAGCGATAGCACCTCTGTGATAACATATCTAAGAAGGGAAAATCTGCTGTGCAACAGCAGCCAGAGGAGAGGATTGAGAATAAGTGAGAGAAACAACTCTGCAGACACCAAGGTCAGGGAAGAAGGAGGGGGAGGAGGTGCTCCAGGTGCAGGAGCAGAGATTCCCCTGCAGCCCGTGGTGCAGACCATGCTGAGGCAGGCTGTCTCCCTGCAGCCCATGGAGGCTAATGCTGGAGCAGATATCCACCTGCAGCCCATGGAGGACCCCACACCGGAGCAGGTGGATGCCTGAAGGAGTCTGTGACCCTGTGGGAAGCCTGCACTGGAGCAGGCTTCTGGCAGGACCTGTGGACCTGTGGAGAGAGGAGCCCACGCTGGAGCAGGTTTGCTGGCAGGACTTGTGACCCTGTGGAAGGGACCCACGCTGGAGCAGTTCATGAAGAACTGCAGCCCGTGGGAAGGACTCACATTAGAGAAGTTCATAGAGGACTGTCTCCTGTGGGAGGGACACCACACTGGAGCAGGGGAAGAGAGCGAGGAGGAAGGAGCGGCAGAGACAATGTGTGATGAACTGACCACAACCCCCATTCCCTGTCCCCCTGCACTGCTCGGGGGGAGGAGGTAGAGAAAATCTGGAGTGAAGCTGAGCCTGGGAAGAAGGGAGGCGTGGAGAAAGGTGTTTTTTAAAATGCAGTTTTATTTCTCATTACCCTACTCTGATTTGATTGGTAATAAATTAAGCTAATTTCCCCAAGCTGAGTCTGTTTTTCCCGTGACAGTAATTGGTGAGTGATCTCTCCCTGTCCTTATCTCAACCCATGAGATTTTCACTATATTTTCTCTCCCCTGTCCAGCTGAGGAGGGGGGTGATAGAGCAGCTTTGTGGGCACCTGGCATCTAGCCAAGGTCAACCCACCACACCGATCAAGGAAGCAACTCCTGTGGTCCCAGTGGGCTGGCAGTAACAATCCAGGATGGATATGTGACATCAACTCTGTGCCCTGCTTGAGTTTGCTGAGGAATCTGAATGCAGTTGTGCTGCATCTACTGCAGATGTCTTCACCGCTGACTTCATGGCTATAGTGCAAGCAGATAGTTTTGGTTTGGTTTTCTGGTGGAGCTGCTCAAATCTGGCAAATTTTAAATTGTTTCTGCAAAGGCTCACTCTATAGGCCAGGGAACAAACATGAGATATAAGATGTCTGGATTCAGATTCCCTGCCTGATAAATATTCAGTTGCTTATTTAAAATCGGATAGCTTCAGCAGCAGTGAGAAAGACCTATAGGCAAAATAGTTAACCATGATGATTTAAGCTTAGCTGTGTGACTTTGCTTTGGAACAAGGCAGCAGTGCTGACCCAGACAGATCCTCTGCTCAGCTGGCAAATGCTGTTCGTTTCTGTCTTTCAGTCCTTATTTTATGTGATGTATTGTATACTGGAGAGCCTAAAGCATGCTGAGAATGGACAGGTCTCCTTGCAGACCTTCTGAGGGTTTCCAGGGTGAGCGTGGCTCCAGCTAAGCAATTAACTCTATAGATTTTAAGGGACTTCAGGTGAAAAACTTGGGTTTAAATCAAACATGTAATTTAGACATGTTCATTGTTTTCATTTCTTTTACATTTTCCAGAGTCTTGGAGTAAATAACTAAAAGGCAATTTTTATCTCAGATTAAAGATTTCAATCTTCTTCTGAAATAACTAAATTTATTTATTTTAAAAATGTTAGTTTTCTTCCTAACTGTCATTTTCCCTGCAACAGAAGTCCCGTCCAGGTATCTATGAAAGTATTAGAATCTAACACTCTAAGCTGCTACACCTTAAATGTACAGCCAGTTACCTAAATGCTATGGTATATTTTCATCCCTGCTGGATCACTCCTGTTGCAGAATTAGCATAGTTTGAGGATGCTATTTAGTAACTTTTTTGTGTGTTTTCCAAATTTCTTTTGTTTAGACCATTTGCAGAGCGCTATTATTCCCTGCTGTCCACAATCTGACTAGCTAGAACTAACTTCTCATTTTCCCTGATTCCTGATCATTAAGCTGCTCTTTCTACATGCTGATTCATCACTGCCTGTCCAACATATCAAAATACATTGGCTAGAGTTTCTTCTAACATTTACTGAAATTATTGAGTGACTTTCCATTAAATCAGTATTTGCTGGGGTGATGGGCTGCAGATCCATCAGTCTGGAGTATATATGACCAACATAGCACAATTTAGAGGAATCTGATGCTAAAACAGGTATTTTAAGACAGTTGTTTTACTGTTAATGAGTGCTTTAAAGTGACAGCAAACCTCAAAGGATGAGCAGTGACTGTTTCATCAGATTCAAAAAAGTACAGCTTCTCTTTTGTATTTGAATAATCAGTTGGAGTCACAAGGCTACAGAAATAGGTAGTGTAAAAATGATTCCTACTTCAAAGGGCACAGAACAAGCAACAATTTCAGATATCTTTAGAGTATATACCAAATGAATCTATACAATACAGTTTTTTGCAATTATTTGCAGCTCTTCTGTTGATATGAGTCTGCAGCAAAGAATTAAAACAGTTCATTGAGGTCGAGGAATAAGAAACAGTATCTAATTAATTACAGGAAACATTATGATGAGTCCAGCTGTACAATTCAGCTTCTATGTGTCTGTATACATGTATAGGTAAACCTGTATAATGTAATCCAGTTCACACAGGGACCATTCATTCATTCTAAGTGCTCTTTATGTTGCACAGGCATCTGAAGTCTGTCAAAGTTAACAAATGATTCAGGCAATCTCTAGCCATGTCCCAGGACCCTTAAATGAGGCTGAAGCATTGCTGCTGTTCCCTATCCTCCTTGCACATTGCAGTAAGGAAGTGTGTATTAAGACACAAAGCTACAGAGAAAAGCCAGCAAGGAATAGTTTAATCATTTCATGCTCTACTAAGACTTCTGCATACACCTGACAATTTTTGCAGGGTTTTGACGCTGCTGGTCTGGATGATGGCCGTGGTCCTACTCTTGCAATGTGATTACAGGACAAGTCTGACTGCAGGATTCAGGCTCATGTAAATAAGATTTACAAAAACAAAAGGTACATGCTTAGCACATACATTTTTAGTAACAAGTGGGTGAGAAACGTTTGGACCCCAGAAGGGTCCAAAGACTATTTTCCTCTCGTGATGTTACTCATCTAGTCATTTCTTTCTTGTCCCTTTCCTGCTCTTAATTCTTCTAACATCTGCAACAGAAAAGACAAAGCACCTTCATTGTTCGGGAAGTTTCAGGCAGGGTGAAGCTGGCTCTATTTTCAGACAACAGGACGGATTTCATTTTCAACTTAAAGAGAAATGTCTAGTAGTACGTGCTGCTGGTGGTGTTTAATTCCGAGAAGGGAAAAGTGAGCCTTCAACATGTAAAAAGTAGCTAAAAAAGGGAGCTTCTTTCCGCAAAAACTTTTTTGTAGGAAAAGAAATAATGGGTTTTAATAGCAGTCAGGATGGTTTAGGTTTGACATTGGGGAAAAAGCTCCCTAATAGTAATAATTTCACAGCTCAGGTTTAGACAGCTGATGGATTTTGTGGAATTTTTGTAATTTTCTATCTTAACAGAGAAATTAATTTAAACTATTTCAGGATGGATTTTTCTTTTTTTCTTTTTGTACAACAATATTTTAATCCCCTTTTTCTGCAAATTTCATTGTGATTAAAACTTTTACCTGTGATGTAAACCATTTTTATATTTTTCCACTTGCAGGGAGTTAAAAATAAGCATAACAGTTTCTGAAGTAAAATGTTTCCAAGTGGAAAACTGAAATGGCACACATTAAAAGTGATTCAAAGTTCTTAAAATTTTCCAGCTGAAATTTCAGTCTATATGAGTTCACAAATATTTTTGTTGTAAAAAAAAAAAGACAAACCATTTTATGAGATGAAATCGTTATCAACATTTCAGTAATCAGTGGAGAGTTACACAAACAAGTAGTTTTCTTATTTTTCCTGGGTTTTTTGTTTGTGTTAAAAAAAATGAAACCAGAAAAGCTAAATTAGTCTATTGAAACTGCATTTATTCATGCTCAAGATGTTTCATGTGACTTATTAAACACAAATACATTTTAACTTGAACAATTTTTGCATGTGCCTGATGTTATCCATATTTATAATATTGGTATAAGTATTTATAATGAGTCTCATCACATTTCTTAGTCTTTTAAATGTGAAATACTTAACAGTACTGACATTTAAAATTACATTATCAATATTAGAATTAACAATACTGGAACTAATAGAGTAGTTGAAACTTTAAGAACATCTTTGTTCTACCGTAGCATTGTGTAGCGCACTCTATTATAACTTTAATAGAAAATTATTTCTTTATTATGGGTTTGCTATCATCTGAACTCTCATAAAAGTGCTGTGAACAGGAAAGCTGTGAGTGGTTGAGGTGTAAGTCTTTTTATCCTCACTTGATACTGTAATTCTGATTATAAATGTGATAAAAAATGTGCCCAGAAACATGTTGGAGGCTTACAGACAAAGGCGAGCCAAAATGTCCTACAAATCTAGTTTAGGCATCACCAAAACCTTATCAAACCTTTTCCTTTGTAGGAAATTTCTTACATCTTAACATCCATATCTTAAAACCAGGAGGTTCCTCTGTTTTGTATCAGAAATCAGCACAATGTAATAATTTGTGGTTTTCTTCCTGTGTCAGTCTTGATTTAACTTCACATCCAAATCCTATTTTAATCCTTTTAATGAACATGCCCATTCTAATTGCACCCAACTTTTACCCGGAGAAAATTCCAACTATTATTTGAATAAAAAGAATATTGTCAACTTTGAAAAGAATTGTGTGTTTTCCCCCATGAAGGCTTGCTTTTTATGCTGCAGATATTCTCTTTGATGGATGATGCCACAGGGACAGTTTTGTTTTAACATAACATATTGGTGTTAAAATAAATCTAAAAGAACACGGAGGTCATACTGAGCTGGTCCCAAATGTCCCTATAGACATATGTACAGACAGGTGGTTAACACAGCCTCCTGTCCAAAATAAGATCTGGAGGGATTTCTTCTTATTCCTGACAGGTGGTCAGCTCTTCTCAGAGATCTCTGAATATGTCTGTTGGTTTGAAATATTTACGTGATTTTAAGATGGAACTATGGGCTCTTTGGGTGCAAAGCCACTATCCACCTTCCAAAGATGGTTTACTTGGGACTTTGAAATTAATTTCCTTTTTCAAGGAAAAATGAATACAAAGTGCTGAGGACAGAACTTAGGTTTTTTAGGGGAAAAACAGCAGAATTTAATCACATTACATTACACATATCTACCTTTTTTCTGGAGACATCTCGGGCACTGCTGAAGTGGTCCTTGTACAACTGACTCACTGCCTGAAAGTTTCTGCAAAGTTGCTGCTGTTTGAGCATGTTGTATGATGTGGGTATCCATCGTGAACAGAACACAGACAAAGAGAAGCAGACCTGCAGAGGTCTCTTCTGCAGCAGCATTGACACAGCGACAGCAAATCCCTCCATTTCAGCTGTGTTTCTCTGGCAGAGGCACATGTGCTTTGCTGCTGGGCCGATGCTGTAGTCACACCTTGCCGTTTCATGCAGTCTTTCACAGACACTGTAGCAGTTCCTCATCCTTCAGCTCCTCCCTTCATCAGAAATGGGGTCTATGGGAGCAGGCTTCCCGTAACAGTTAATTCTGTGGGAATGCAGCTGATAACCATTGCTATGACAGAAATCACTTGCCTTAGGGCTCTGGTCAGCTTACTCATATTATTGGCCCCAAAAGGATGATGGAAAATAACACTCACAGCTTTAACTTCTTTTCTCTGTGAAGTGACTTACAGCAATTGAGAGGAGACCAAAATCTTGTTTCCCCAGAAAAGCCCAGCAAATGAGTCATAAGAATGTCTAGCAACAAAGTACAAAGAATGTATATCATCATGCAGGATTAACATCTTTTCATCTTTGGGTTATGGAGAATTCCCATAATGTGGTAGACCTGTGGGTAATAACAGCAAGGCTCATTTTGTTGCATTGCTTAAAATTACCTCTGTATTTCCACCAGGATTATCTACTTGTATAGATAGAGAATGTAGGTACAAAAATATCTGAGCTCAATTTTCATCATAAGAGAGAGAGAGACTGAAAATACGTTTCTTCATAGGCATGTGTGGATACATCACAGCCTTTAGCTCTTTAGATCTTGTATTCTGGTATAGAAATGTCTTTTCAAGCCTGTTCTAAAACCACTACACCTTAAAGCTGGTTTGCAAAGAGATTTTGCTCCACTGGCTTCTGCACAATGATGGCTCAGTGTCCTTGTGAATACAGGGGCTCTGTTAAACTAAAAATGAAGCAGACTAAGTTTGTCTTTCCAGAAAAGTAGATTTCTGAGAAATGGCTGTGACTCTTTTTAATCAAAGGAAATTTTAAAGTGAATTTCAGCATATGGCTGCAGCAAACATGGACCAGCAGGTGATTAATATGTGCATACAGAATTTCCCAAGAAATCCCTATTGCTTTGATAGATGAAAATGACTCCCAGTGAGCACAAGGTTCTAAACTATGCTAAAATCAGTTTTTTAAAAAGATCAATTTGCATGAATAAAGTATGTTAGCCCTAGAAAGCTGTAACTGTTGATGTGCACAGCCTTAGAATTAACGTTATTGATTTCAGCCTGGAGAAGTTTAGCCCTTGCTTGAAAGGTAAAATACCATAGGTGTATGCTGTTGATGACCAAGATACACATGTCTAATTTCTATTGATGTTTGATTTTTTCCAAAGGACTAAAAACCGCCTAAATTGTTTTCTAGTAATAGTTTAAACTTTTGACATTTGCCAATTACTTTTCACATGTACAAACAGTAATTCTGCCCTCATTTTCCTATTAATTTAATTGAGAAACTATTAAGTGTGGTCCACAGCAGGATTCCTTACATATTTCTCTTTGCAGCACCAGGCAAAAGGGCCACCATTTTCATTAGCGTAGAATTTTCTATGCCTATGTCCATTTTGATACAATAGTGATTAGCACTGGAGCAGATTAAATGCTTGTGTCTGTAGTGTTAGAAGTCACTTTTAAAATTTTGGATTTTGTCAGCTGATATATCCAGGGACATTAAAGAGTAGATGGACTTTTTAGCTATCTATATTCAGTTATTTTCTATAGGTACAATTATATTTTCCTTTTTATGATGTCTGGTGTCACATCTGATGTTTTCTTCAAAATTGCGATTTAACAGAAAGGTGATAATGTAAACACATAAAAATATATCACATGAGGAGATGTATATTTGTTATTGTTGTGACTCAAAATATGTTTCTACTCCCATACTTCATATGAGAAATTTGATGACAGTAAAAAGTTGCAAAGTTGCAGAATTTGAAAAAAAGATCGAGTAATAAAACTGACAAGCTTACTGTAACAGCAAACACCAAAAAGAGATGGGTGTTGGTTTTGTCTTATCTCTGCTTATGGCATTTCTATTCTGTGTTTACAGCATCAGTAACAGCTGAGTGGAGGTCTGTGACTTTTATTCTTCTGAGATATGATTATGTTAGCATGGGAATGCCTTTTGTTAGCCAAATCCACACCTTAGTGTCTGGTGGAAGGGAGCTGGCCTGTTTGCTTGTCTGTCTTGTTTTAAAGGGCTGAAATATTCTACCCTGTTCTTTGCTCTAGAGAGTGCCATTATAGACCTGAGCCTTTTAGACATGCACTGATGTTCACTGAGGCATTATGTTGTATGTTTTCAAATACAATGGGTCTACATGCCCCATTCAAGACATTCAGGATTCTTTTTTCAAAAGTGGAGCAACATTTCTATTCATTTAATTTAGACAGGAGAAAGTTAAGAGCTTCTGAAAATCAGGTATGAATAATTTCAACTTGGAAAGTCAAAACGAATGTTCACTGTTAAAATTAATCTGCTTATTATGGACACAAATGGTTGAACACATTTGCATTTTTTCAACTTCTGTGATAGAAGTTGTGTGTGTTAACTTAGAGTGTCCTCCATGTATTACTACACCAAATAAATAGCAGATTAAATAGAGCAGAGACAAAGTTAAGTGAGAATGAGTGATTATTATATAAAATATTATAGAAAATTGCACCAGAACACTCTTAGAGTTAACTAGCTGATATTATCTATTTAACCCATCTTTTAAAATGACTGCAATACAGTACAAAATACTAAAGGAAAGTTTCCATTTAAGAAAATGAACCTGTAAATGAAATGCAAAGCAGGCCGATAGTAATTGATTAATGGATTGCTACTATGTGATTAGATTTCAGACTTCTTATTGTTTTTCATTTGTATGTCCGAACTAAAATGCAAAATGTTTAAAGAAAAATAGTATGTCTTTATTAATGCCCCAGTTTGATACCCTCTATGTCACGTATCTCCAATATATTGTTAATATTGATCAAGGAGCGCTTTCAACATGTGCTCATTGAGTTCTCAAATGAATTTGGCATTTTGAGGTCTCATAGTAAGCTGCATATTAACAGTACAAAGAAGGAGCCACACATACTGCAGGGCTTTGGAAAACATAAAACAATGCTCTTAGCTTTTATCTTTGGATGAAATAGTCTCCTTGATAGCAGATGACAGAGCAGGGAGCAGGGCTCATCGTTCCCCATAATGAACCTGCGTTCTCCAGATGTGCCCTGCTGTTGGGAGCATCTGATTGCCTGAGATTTCCAAGCCCAGCAATCAGACTCCAGGAGGACACTGTGCTTACAAAGCAGGCAGTTTGAAAAAGTGTGGCAATGGTAAAACTAAGTAAATCATACACACAGTGCTGCATCATATATATTGGATATATGCTCTCTGATCCAGACAATGGTGCTTAAAATTTTCCCTTATTACGCTTGTCTGTCTTTCAACACTGAATGTTTTTTTAAAAAAATCAGCTTTCTAAAATATTTTTAACTAAGATGCAGATATATTAAAATATTTTAGATCAAAATATTGAGTAAGTAAAATACTTTATGCCCACTAACCTCTTCAAAGAAACCACATTTATCTGGGTAACTCAGTAAGAGAGAAGTTTTCCTATATTAAAGCTGCTTTCCTAGCTAACGTCTGTTGGGAAAGCAGATTTCTCTACCAAGCCACTCTCTCTCTAAAAGATTTAATTAAATTTTTATGTCTGAATTTATAAACCATTAAATTATATTGAAAATTCTTGCACATAAAACTGTTCCCTGTAATTGTAAAACATTGCAGCTGTAAAATATTTATTATTAGATATTATTAATTTTTTTGTAAACTGCAATTTCTCTGATTGTTTCAGGAGTACTTAACATCCTTACTTTGCTCTTAAAGATTCATTAAAGAGTCTTTAAAAAAATAATCAGTTTTTTTGGAGTGCAATAAATGAGGTATACAAAATTTCTCTTCATCACTGATCACAGGATGGCAAGCCTAGATTTTAAAAACTTTCTTCTCCAATTGCAGTCCACAAGATGGCAATCTTGGACTGAGAGTGCCTCCACAAATTATTCTGTTAATAGTCTTGCTGCTGTTTCCAACTTTGGGAGCAGGTTTGAAGCGTGCTGTGCTGTGTTCATGGCTGGTGCTGTACTGCAAGCAACCCCGAGGCACTTGGGCCTCAGTATCCTCAAAACTGGCAGCTCAAGTAATGCAAAAACATGCTCCTTTGCTCTAACCAGGTTCCAGTGATACTCACTCTAATTCAAGCAGCCAGTTTTGAAATAAACTGTTTAAAAGTATAGAGGCTGTTTAGTAGTGTGAATACCTCTTAATGGCTTCTGTACATTTAATGCAAACAAAAGCCTCAAACAAAACCATATACTGTACATTAACAGCTGGATGTAAATGTTTCCGCACCCTGTTCCTACCACAGCATTAGAACTTCTGTCAATCTATTTGAAAACATGTATCCTCTCAGCAAGTTATGAACTTGGAAGTACTGTTGCTTGTTTTTACAAGTGGTCTTTCTTTCTCAGGAAAGCTTAGGAGAGACCCATATGGACAGAGGTTCCTTGCAGACTTTCATCGTGTACGGGTCCGCTTGTCCAGCCATGCTTCTCCAAGGATGTAAGGGAAGAAACACCTGACAAGTCACTGCCCTGGTGGCAGGCAGCCCTTCTAGTCTTGTGAAAATGGCTGAAGAGTAGTCAGAAACATCAATTCAGGTATATAATACTCTTCACAGACAAGATATTCAGGGATTTTTATACTGCAGACTGCTGTATCATTCAGATGGCTCTGCACTGGGTACAGCTCTGCAGCATAAACAGCAGCATGGTTGCCCACTGTTGTTAGGTACCTAACACTTCACAGAATGAGGAAACATGGATTAAAGTATCTAACTCCCACCACAGCTTCACTTAGGATGCACTTTTGGAGTAACCAGAGCTGTAAGAGTCTGCAGTAGAGCTGTACTGACTTAACATAAGACCATTGGTATTAGCAAGTCACCACAGTTGCTGCTTGTCAACTTTGTGAACTAGCGTGGCTTGACTCAATTCAGCATAATCACCGTGGTGTACACCCTGGAACAAGTTGCCATCTCATGGGGCACTCAAAGATTTAAAGGCATTATGCCAATTTGAATATTAGACTATTTAACACGGTGTAGATGTTAGTGTAGTCCTAGGTGATAGTTCAGCCTTTCTGCAAATGGTTTCACAAATGGGCAGCGGAAGACGCTGAGAAGGTTTTTGGAGGAGGCCATGCAGAGCATGAGTGTCACAGTCATGTATCATCCCTGGAGTTCTGGTTGTCTAGTTGTTTCCTCCAGCTTAAAATATGATTTCAAAACCTGGAGAATGACAAACTCTCATTTACTAGCCTTAGTGAAAAAAAAATTCATTTTGTAATTTATTTGCATTCATTCAATGAAAAAGCTGTATCTACGCATTACTGTTCAGGGCATCTCAACTTGTCAAGGCTTGAATTTGGGATATGGAAATGAAAAAATCCCAGAATTAAGTATAAAAAGGAAATTATCTGGGAGAAAGCCAAGAAAAATAAGATCAACAACTTTCTCTTTTCTTGCATTTGATTTTATGTATACATGGACTTCCATGTCCTTCAGAAAAGAGACGAAAGCTAAGGTAGCCATAGAGAACTGTACTAGCTGAGGCCTTCCTCTGACCCTGTGCTCTTCCTCTGTGCAAATGGACAAGAGCTCATCTGGGCAGCTGTAGTCTAGGCTTTGTCCAGAAAATAGTGGTGTACGCAGCTTGGCAGGAGCTGATGCTATCACATAGCTATAGGAAATTGCCATCAGCCTGACCCCCTCTGATGTAATTGCTTTCCTGGCTTCTCCTCTTTTCAAGTTTTGATCTACATTAGTCTTACTCACAGGTATGAGGCTGTATTTCCTTAAGCTGTACCACTTTTTGAAATCACATTTCTAATTTCCATTGATATCTTTGTTTTATTTCTCAAACTTCCTTCTATTAGCATCATGTTTTACTCCTACTTTCCAGATCTGACAGGGAAATTTTAAACAAAACTTGATCTTCAATACTTTTGTCCACAAATCAAAACTTTGATATTTATCACTGATGTGTATTTATGGCTATTCAGATAGTTTCCACTTTGTACTATTGTCTTTATTACTATTCCAATTGAAGTTAATTTTGGAGATATTAAGGTTTTATGAAACACTATACAAAGTGTTTTAATAAATCTATCTCACCTCTATTCATGACCTGCAATATTTTTTTGATCATGCATGTATAAGAAAAATTGTATTTTGCACATTTCAGTTAGTATTTCTGGGAAAAAAAAAAAAAGCTTACTAGAATGTAATATTACTGAATTATAGTGTGTTTCACTGACAGAGTTGATTGTGAAATGAATTTAGAATAGTCTACAATAATTCTCCCTTAGTATCTCATGCTTATTAAAGAAAGGTCTGATCCAGAAATACTAGTAGGAAGGTTAGACCTGATCCTGTGTATAAAGCTCATAAAAAAGGTAATCTAAACACTAAGAAAACCTACCCATGTAATTTCTCATTTTATCTCTAGTGATAGCAAAAAAACAACACACTTAACAGTGTAGAAAGTGACAGAAAAATTAAAGGTCTCATTTAAGTCTTGTTATGTAGTGGGGAGTTTTTCAATTGCTTTTAATAAGAGAGACATCAGGTCTTGAGAATATAAACAGTCAACAGTTATTTGTGTTAATTGCTTTTATTCTTAAAATGTTCCAGCAGGAGCTCTTTTTTAATCCAAACTGCCTGAAGAAACATTATAGTGTGTATACATGAGCTGAGTTTCATCTCTTCTTCTACCATTTCTGATAACTTTGTGTACACTGCTAGTCTGTATTTCTACAAATGAAGCTGTATTATTTGCAGAATAATTAAAGGAAGAATATTTCTCTGCAGTAAACACATGCATGATCAAGATTACCTTTTCATTTATTGCATACACAAAGAAGCATAAGATAAATTATCCTTAAAATAAAAACACACTAAAAGAGAAATCACTTCAGAGGGCATGAACTTCCTAACTGACTGGATTTGTAGGTTATCACAAAAAAACTGTTACAGAAAGCATTATAATTTAAAAAAAAAAAAGAAAAAAACCTTTTCTAAAATTAATTACTGTGTAAAAAAACCATCGTATTGCAAACTGCGATTTGTATAAGAACAACATGGAAATCATTTGTTCTTCTAAACTCAAACTGTAATACCACTTTGTTTTACTTTGAGGGAAGCAGAGTTGGATGCAGTTGGATAATCATACTGCGCTGCTGCTTCAAAGCACCTCTTGGCGGTTCTTCCCTACAGGACCTTAGTTCCCACTGTTAAGCAGTGGGATGTTTCACTAGGCAAGGAGGAAGGGGGAAAAAAAAGAACATTTAGTTATCTATTTTTTTTCTCTCAAAGCTTATTGCATTTGTCTTCACAAAGTAAAACAAAGAAAAAATGTTAATAAGTGATTATCATTCTTCTAGGCTCTGTCCAAAACCTTGCTGGTGCCTGGCTCATTTGTGTTTGCCGGATGGGTGCTGCACAGTTGCCGAAATGGTGTGCCTGGTAAGGAGAGGGCACACTGCCCATGCGTGTGCCCCCACTGTGACTCCCAGGCAGGGCCGGGGCTGAGCCCACAGGAAACCTGCACTTGTGCCGTCCTGACAGTGACTTTCGCTAGGGAGCTGTCAGCCCCCCATGGTGGCACCCACAGCAGCACACAGACCCTGAGGGCTGTGGTACTTCTGGTTTCCAAACCTTTCCTGCAATTCATCTCATCCCGCAGAGCTGAGCTACCCCTGCAGAAGGAGTTACCTTACCCAAGTTCGGTATTCTTGTTTCTAATAATCTGCAAACCCTGGAGAGTGTAAATGTGTATCATCTGATGTGTTCACCATATGGAAATGGTGGAGCAGCTCCCTTTCAGGACCATGGCTGAGTCAGGATCTGGTGACAAGATCTCATCAAACAGGGAGGGTAGAATCTGGCACTCCTTGTACTCCCAAGCAGCGTGGGAGCTGCTCCTGGGCCATGGGCTCCTGGCACACCAGAGACCCTCCGATGGCAAGTGTTAGCTCATGCCAGTGCGTGAGTTTGCCCTAGAGGGTAAGTGTTCCTCCGTCTTGAGAAGTGACTACGGTTGGTTGGTCATGCAGCCCCTCTCCCATCCCATATGTCAGAGTTGTATCGACCTCCTGTCACTGGCATTGCTATTTCTTCAAAACAGGGCTTGGTGTCATTAGTGGGGTAGCTTGTTCAGCTCCTGCCCCAGCTGTGGCTGCTTTTGGAGGAAGTTATGAATTATTGACGTGGTAGATCTCATGAACTTTATTCCTTGTTAAAAATAGAGGCCATTAATACACTTTCCAATTAAAAGATTTCCCCCCCCCCTCTCAGAAATGCTTCTTGCCAACTGCCAGTATCACGCTTAGTTAAATAATCTGTGAGGATTTGTTACATTATTTACACTGCAATAAATGATATTACTTTCATATAAATTTGCCTAATCAACAGTTGCTCTGATGTTGCACTGGGTTACATAGCCTGGAGAACTACATGCAGGTTTGAAGCTAGGGTCTCTGGCTTTCCAAAACAGAGCCTGTCACTACGATTACCCTGAAAGGACAAGGATTGATTAGTTTTCTCTGAGGCCTTAGCTCATTACATGATGGCACGGTCTAATAGGTAGATGAATACAGTCTGAGCTTTTACCTGGGGCTTTTGGGAACCTTAGTGCTCCCTGCTGCCTCTGAACCCTAACACTTGGCTCATTTTTCAAAAGCGGCTCACCCCAATTCATCCAAAACCCTACTTCAGTTTCTTCATTTGTGAAATGGGACTAACAGCTGCATTGCTAGTCTCAAAAGCTGAATTATGATGAACAGTGTTCCAGAGTATTACCAGTTTTCAATATTCAGAGGTTTTGTCATTGTTTTGTTTTTTTTTTTTAAATTAATTTACTGTGTAGACTTTTTATGCCATTCAAGTATTGGAGACATATTTTTTTGCCTTTTGCTGTAGCTTTGAAGGCTAGAACCATCTTTGAAAATAGGAAATCAAGACTGAATATTTTCATATATTCATAATACTGTACTAGTAAGGTGCTGAAAAAAAATCCAGCAATTATCAGAAGAAGATAGCCTGCAAAGCTATAAGAAATAGCCTGAAAGAATGAAATTAATTATTATTTATACAGAAATTAGCAAGTTGCCAATCATGATAGTTCTAGTTTGGCTCCCAAAGAATCTAAAGTAGACCATTTACATATAATATGGATATACTTACTTTAGTGTTTTTAATAGTTCAGGCAGCCTAGGATCAACTGAAAAAATTTCTCCTGAGGGGTACAGAGTTTGCTGTGGCAAAAGGTATTCAACTGGTTTCAATAACATAATTCTGTTGGCTTCAGCAGAGTCTTTAGATTGATTCTGGCTTGGGATCTGGCACAAAATGAAGAGGACATCCCAAATTAATCTGCTCTTTCAGATATTCTATTTCTGAGATCTTCTCTTTCCCCAGTGAAGGTCAGGGCAGTAGGAGGTAAAACACTGGCATGATTAATATTCCCCACATCTGTCTGGAGCTGAATGCCTAGTGCAGAAACCCAACTGACCAGAGGGCATTGTTAAAGAAGGTGATGCATTCGTATAGCTAAAAGCACAAAGACACTAGTGAGCAAACTTTTCAGTTGTAAAGAATAAGGTCCAGGTCTCCGTCAGGCATATCAAATTGTTATAGTTGCACCTTTTTGAAAGATAGAGGGAAATCTGTTAGAAGTAGATTTTTTCAGTCACAATGAAATGTTGCCTTGTTTCAATACTAAAAAAAAAACAACGTGAATTTGTTTAGTGAAATCATTAGAATTTGTGATTTTTTTTGTCTTTAGAATGGGAAGATTTTCAGCACTGGGGGGGTAATACTGTTAGTAGTTCCACAGGAATGCTAGGAAAATGACCTGCAATAATTATGTTCAGAAGCTAAATTTATATGTATGTCTTACAGAGTAAAAAAATGAAAAAGGTTGCATGGGACAGGGAATAAGTTTGCATACCATTTCTGTGATTCAATAGCATAGGAAATATTCTGCAGTGGCCTTGGAAATGCCAAGACACCACAGTGCAGAGAAAGTCTCATTCTGCTTTTTTCTGATGAAGGCTGCCTTTATTTCAGTCCATGTACACACTGGGTACTCCACTGACTCTTAACAACTAATGATGTGTTCAGAGACAACAGTCATCTCTCTCAGATGCTTCAGATGAATTTATTTCTTTCAGTGAAGTTTTTGATGAGAAATAAAAGAAGAATTATCCTCAATTTTTCATTAAATGAGGAAAATGTTAAATACTTTAAGCAGACCATAAAATACTATAAACAAATACAACATTTGAAGATGAACTTATTCAATATTAACTTTTCTATTTTATTTTTTCCCTGTTCTAGGCTAATCAGTTTATCATCTTGATCAAAATATCAGAATTCCTGCAGAATAGAGTTTCCAGTTCATGTGAATGGCAGTTATTTTGCATTTTAAAATCTCAGGTAAAGGGAAATTTGACCTAGAAAGTCTGGAGAATAGCTGAATTATAGCTCACTTGCAGCCAGTTTCTATTCTTCCTTGTCTGATTGGGGGAAGGTTTAATTCTGCTACACAGAATGAAACATTTTTGTAGGAAAGAATATTTACTAAAAAGTAATATTTTTCCAGCTAAAGTCATTACTGCTAAGGTCAGTGCATAAAACACATCATTAATAATATTTTGATTTGTTCTTTTCCCAGAATCTCAAAGCAGAAGTCATTGTGTTTTGAGAACAGGAATAGCGACCATCTCTGGTGTAAGACAGTGCTTTTGCACACTGGAGGTTGGTGACAGCAGGCTGTTATGGGTTTTCTAAAGAATAATCACTTGTGTTACCATTAGACCGAGAGAGGGTAGGACCGGGGTTTATGGCGCTCCATCACTGACAAAGCTCACACCTCAAATGTCATCAGTGACAGCCTTCACTCCTCCATACCCTCCTGCACTACCAGAATGAAAAGATAAAAGAAAGAGCCTTGGCCTGAACTCATTTGAATCATGAAGAAGGAATGAAGCTTGAGCTTTTTCAGATCCCTGAAATCTTTGGGCACAAAGTAGCATGTAATGTAAATTATAGAAGGACTCAAGGTACCAATAAACACCAGTTGTGACTACAGTGAGCAAATGGTCTTTAATTAAATATCTGGAAAAACAAAATGTGTATTAAGAATGTTGCTCTGAGATCCTGTTTCTTCACATTCCAGTTGCTTGAGAGGCGTTTTCCTGCTGCTAGTGGAGTCTTCCCCATTTTGAGTTCACTTTAAAGCAAAAAAAGTGAACAAGGATACTGTTAAATAATGCATCACTGAAATTTAGTAAATGGTTGTTTAAGGGTTGACTCAAGCTGTAAGAAAAATCACTATTTTTTTTTTTAACGGTTGGGCATATATTAATGACTTTGGTCATGTTATGAGTCATTTTAAAATGTAAAGCGCCAAAGCTAATTTAAGGAAATACTTAGTGTTGTAACTGTATATCCTCTTTATAATGATGCTGTTAACCTGAGATTTCAGCCCCAAAGCTTACCAGACCTATTTATATGTTTACTTACCCCAAGGTACTAGCCACAAAAATCCTTGAAAAAGCACCATCATTAGCACCCAATTAAAGAGAAAACTTATGCTAATAAAGCCAGGAGTTGCTTTTTAATGCTAGGAAAAGGAAAAATATTTAATGACTGTATTTCTGGAAACCTTTTGATGTTCGTGATAATTAGTTCAGTCCAGCTACTAAATTAAGGGTAGTTTAAGTATTATACAGACATTTGAAGGTTGCTATATTCAGAGAAGACCTTTTGCAATCCTTTGGAAGTGAATGGCATCTAACCCAATATTCAGATTTAGTCAAAGAACTTCAGCAGTGGAAACCTACTCAAGGATTCTATTTGGTTTTCGTTTTGGGTTTTTTTTTTTTTTGATGCTTTTTGTAAATCTTAGATGAGGAAAACAAACTAAAATATTTGAAATGGCAGCTGCATAGCTCTAGAAAGTTATAGTTCCTACATTCAAGATCATTGTTATCATCGGTGCAGTCCACTGAAGAACCTATAGTACATCACTCTTGAATATATTCAGTCACAAGGAGTTTATAACTTATTTCACCCACAATACATTTCTGAACCATTCTAGTACTGTGCAAATACCTCTATGACTAAGTGACTTCATGTGCCTGATGCTAGTTTCAGAGGACAAGCAAATATACATTTTTGAATAGTCTAGATTAGCTTTTGGTCTTTTCTCAGAGCAGTTCAAAGGGACAAAATGTTCTGTTATGTAGGTACCTGAGAGTTTGCTGTGGCAGGGGTGATCTGGCGGAGTACAAAGAAAGTGTATCAGGATGGTATAGTACTTTCCAGTCCCTGGCTGGTCCTACAATCCAGAGGACGGGCTAGTACCAAGTGGTGCAAATTAGGGGTAAAGTTGCTTTACATTGTATTAACTTCTCTGTGTCCCTGTGGCAGCCATTGGTCAAAGATGCTTGTGGAGGTCTAAAGTCATCCTCATCCCACCTTTTTCCGCGAAGACCAGGGGCAACTTTGATGATCTGTTGCACACCTAACTCACTTTCCACCTGATATACCTATGCACAACAGATGAATAATGAAACTTTTTTTATACACAAAAAGCTGATTTTTGTTATAATTGAGGATTTTCTTCTGATTGGGTAAGTGGTCATTTCAGTTGCTCTCCTCCTCTTCTATGAATTCCCAACACAGTCAGCAGGTCTTTTGTATTTTGTCTTTCTTCTCTTCTGTTCCTCTCTCCTCTCCTCTCCTCTCCTCTCCTCTCCTCTCCTCTCCTCTCCTCTCCTCTCCTCTCCTCTCCTCTCCTCTCCTCTCCTCTCCTCTCCTCTCCTCTCCTCTCCTCTCCTCTCCTCTCCTCTCCTCTCCTCTCCTCTCCTCTCCTCTCCTCTCCTCTCCTCTCCTCTCCTCTCCTCTCCTCTCCTCTCCTCTCCTCCCTGTCTCATTTTCTCTTCAACTCATCTAAATGCATTTCTATTTTTTCTTTTTCTTTTTTGTCCTTGACTTATTATGCTAATTCTTCATGTGAGCACCTGAAGTGAAACATTTACTGAAGTCAGAGCTGTTGAAGAATGCATTGATATGCATGGACCCACTACAGATACCTCTTAACCTCTGCAGATCAGATTCCTTCGGGATCTACATAATACAGTCCCTAAAACATTGTTAAAAGCATCTAAAACTGTATGGCCTGTATCAAAATATAAATGCCATCACTACTGTAAGGCATTTGGATATTACAGTAAGGAAAGCTGCAAGAATTTTGGTGGTACATTTGTCAGAATATGCCATGGCGTATTTTTGATCTAAGAAACAGGACTGAGCTAAAACATTGTACTGACCTTGTAGCGAGCTAAACAAATCAAAGGGATGAAAATGTAAAAAATGCAACATTTCAAATAATAAGTATATCTCTCTGTGGTCATGGGCAAAATGACAAAAACATCTAAAGATGCTTAAATAAATGTCAAGAAAATTCTGCTCAGCTGTGTTTGTGCATAACCCTGAATTAACGTGGCTGCTGCTCACAGTCCACAGCCATAGCTAGCACAAATCACATCATCTGAGAGACCCTACAGAAATTTCTGGCTAACAACAAGCTATAATCACCTTCTGAGGTTGCTCTGTCACACTCTAAAGTTAAGATGTGGGGCAACTCATTTAACCTGTCCGTGTCTTTGTTTTCAAATCTAGACATTAGCAAATGGCACATTCCTCCACCACAGGGCTCATGCGATGAAAAAAATTGTTCTGGGTGTCTGTGCCCAGGTGCTGGCAGTGGGGGCTGCAGGGAGGCCCCTGTGAGGAGAGGCCCGGGCTGCCCAGTGCTGGACACAACCGGTTCCAGCTGGCTCCAACCAAGCCAGGGTAGGGCACGGCTGAGCCCCTCAGCCAAGATGGTGGCTCCTCGGGGAAAGCATATTTAAGAAAGGGCAAAACGCTGCACAAGCAGTGCAGATTGAGGGAAAAAGCATGAGAAACAGCCCCGTGAGCACCAAGGTCAGAGAAGGAGGAGGTGCTGCAGGCACCAGAGCAGAGATTCCCCTGCAGTCCCTGGAGCAGGGGAGACTGTGAGACGCTGGAGCAGGTTTATCCTGAAGGTCTGTAGCCCATGGAAGGACCCACATTGGAGCAGGGGTGATGTGTGAGGAAGAAGGAGCAGCATAGAGGAGCCTTTATGGACTGACCACAACCCCCCATCTCCCCTGTGCCACTTGAGGGCTGGGGATGGGTACAAGTGTTGGCAATGAAGAAGTGAAGTTGAGCCTGGGGAAAAATGTTTGGGGGTGGAGGGAAGGTGTTGTTTTAATTTGTCTTTGTTTCTCACTATCCAAATCTATTTTAACTGTCAATAAACGAAATTAATTTTCCCCAAGGTAAGTCTGTTTTCCCCATGAGAGTAACTGATAAGGGATCTCCCTGTCTTTATCTTGACTCATGAGCTTTTTAATCTTATTTTTCTCCCCTTTCTGTTGATGAAGGGGAGTAAGAGCAGCTGGATGGGCATCTGGCAGCCCACCAAGGTCAATCCACCACAACAATGAGGTGGAGGTTGCAAAGTGCTGTAATTACAGGAATAGTGGATTCACATAGATCAAGGCTGCATGTTGTCTGCCACACACAGGAATGTTTATGTGATTGTGCTTCTTTTATGTGAAAAAAGAAACAGCTGTTATGTGAGTCGGTACTGAATTAGGGATATTCTCCTGTCCTGTGGGGCAGTACTGTGTTGACATAGCACATAGACTATGCTTGGATAGGCACTACATGATAGTCAGCACTGTGGTGGAGCACAAGCGTGGGAGGTAGTCCTGTGTTTGATGTGCTAGATTAGCTTTCTGACATAGAAGGATGTTGCAAATAATACTACCTCCCTTGGATGGGGCTGATGAGTCTTGACGCTGAGGCACAGAAGTCTGAATATTATCCAGAAAGAGATCAGTCTTCTGCATCAAAATTTTACAGCTAAACCTCAAGGACAGATGATAACCAGACTGACTGAACATAAAAGTAAAGTGGATACCAAATATGAGAATTACATTTCCCTTTTATGATAAGACAGTACTGAGCATAAGCAGCAGTACAGTGCAGCACAGCACAATACAGTAATCAATTCTTGAAGAAAAGGGATCCCTGCACATTTCTGCAATGTTTGTTGCATCCCGCATATGCAACTCAGAGGTGATTCCACCTATGCTGTCGGAATGGTTAGTTGTTTTTGTTACCAAAGATTCTTGCCTGCATTAATGCTGCTTGTCTGTGGATAACCTTTCACAGACAGCTAAAGCTTTTTAGGTATTTATCAGGATAACTCAGTGAATTTTCTTCAGCTATAGATTCTTTAAGACATTTTTTAAGCCTTGGCATCTCAGTGATATTTTTCCAGGTGGAATTCAATACAGTTCTGATACATTCCTTGTTCTGATACATTCCTTGTCATACAGGCATTCTTATTTTAGGGTTCACATATTTCTCAAGGTCCCTGGAAATCCATGTTACATACCAATAGTAAAAAAAAAATTATATATATATATACACACATATACACACACACTTAACACCTAAGTAAATATTATTAAAATATTGCAAAATTACAGCAATGCTATTGGTATGGATTCAGATTTGCTTCTTTTCAGGTTACAAAAGCCCATCAGCCACACTGCCAAAGAAGAGCACAAGAGTGGTTGTCCTTTGTCATTTTAAGAGCCTAATTGCATCATGGGTATAGAGACACTTGGCTTAGGTAAACCTTCCAGCAGTGTCAGAGAGAACAGAGGGGATCCTGGGACCCAGAAGAAGTGAAGTGTAACTGTATTATTCTGTAGCTCAATCATGCAAGGAGGATGGGGCTTATTTAGTCAGATGTAGCACTGCCCAGACATAGTTCTACTGCTTCCAGACCTGAGCTGTTTTGCCCACTTGTCACCTCACTGTAATGTGGCAGTCGCCGTAAAACCAGGGAGCTACGTGTTGGGCACTGATACGCAGTGTAGACCTGCATCTTTTGAAGTCATCAAGGTCATGTATGTGCAAATCGAGAACTGAGTGAAAAGCAAGCAGTTGCACAGATGTAAAAGTAAAGAATACGATCTTTTTTCTAAATTGCTGATATTTAATAGGATACGCTTAAGATCCTTCCCTCAGTTGCTCTGTCATGCTGAAAACATGAATATTAATCATCCTAAATGTTTGACTTCCATATCTGAGAATGTTTTTTTTTTTTTTTCAGTAAGGCAATGGTTGACATCTTAACAACAAATTTGTGGTACATTGCTAATGTCTGTTGGAATTAAAACTGAGGAAGCAGAACAATGTAGCATGAACATGGGTGAAAGTAATTTGGTAAAAAAAAGTGAAAAATAAATACTTGAAGTGCATGTTCAGAATACAAGATTGGGTAGAAAAGTTAGACTGGAGATTGCAGAAACCAAATGAATCACTATATAGGAAAGAAATGAAGAGCATAGGAAGTCCTTTAGACTGGAATTGCAAAGGAAAAAAAAGAGAATAGAGATGATATTACAACAAGGCTGAAAACAACTAGGAAGGACAAAACATGGAAACAGGAGAAGAGATGAAATAAAGCACAATTGGATTTGGCAAAATGAGCAGGAATGGTAAGAGAGAAACTGGACAGTGGCAATAACAAGAAAATTGTGTGAGGAATAAATTGTTTTTATTTGATGATAAACTGTTACTTAATTTCTGTCTCCTTTTGGCAGTGTTATGGATTAAGCTTTATTGAAATGGCCTAGCTGACTATCTAGTTAGTCAGCATAATCATACATTGGGATTATTTCAGCTTGATGGTTAATAATTCCATAAAATACAAAACAAACCTGTGTTTTATTGATCCTTGCTGCAATGTTCTCTTTTGCATATAGAGACAATTGAAACAAACAGCTTGAGAGCAAACTTTTCAAAGATATGTTTATTGTTTGCCTTGTAGATGGTACCCCTTGTAGCTGAAGGTACCATCTTCATTGTGTTCCATGATTTGGTGATGTATGTGTCTAATAAAAAAGGTCAGCTAATCACCAAATTATACCAGAAGTATCTAATTCAGTTGAGAATGCAGGATGTATTGGATACCTTTCCAGGGTTCATCATATGTTCATGGACTTTTTATGCATGTGAATTCATATAATGATGGATTTTAGGCATTGAAGAACTATTTCAGATTTGACTAAACTTTTTCTTTCCTTTGTCAAGGAGATTAAGAGCTAACTACTGAAAACATTTACACTTGTGGTTACTCCTTTGAAACATAACTATATTGAAAAACTGTTTATGTTTTATATATTTTTAGTAAAAACTTGATGTTAGAAAGCAGGGACAGCAGAATATGAGGCCTTTCCTATTTCACCCACCTTGAATGGTGGATTTAGGCATGGCAGTGACTAAGTGTCACTCTCATATGACAGCTGTTTGGTTTGCTGTGCCGGGCAGGATGCAGAGTTTCAGATGAGAATGCAGGAGGAAAGTTTATGAAATGGCATTAATGGAACTCAGCCCACTTTTAAATCTCTGCTTTTCAGTTCTGAAGCAGCATCTGAATCTAATAGTAAAGAATCATCTTCCTTTCCCCCTCTTGACATTAGTAAATTGCCAAGCATATTTTACAAAGAATAAAATAAATGAGATTTCTTGATGTGCATGAATAATTCTGGGCAAGACTGCAAAAATCCAGATGCCCTGGATGCTGTGAGCAAGGTTTGAAGGGAAAACTATGCTACCCAGCTCCTCATTAAGCAGTTATTTTCCTATTCCTTTAGAAAGAACTATCACCTTTTGTGAATTCACTCTAGCTCAGTCAGAAAGCTGTGACTCTCTGTCACCACAGTTTTGTAAGAGAAGGACCCTGAAATTTCAGTAGCGGATGGGCTGAGCAGAAGGATGATGTGACATGTACACACATGAATGCCTTCCTCTGATCCCAAAGAAATCTGTCACCTGGATGTTTTGTGTGTAGGTCAGCTCTCAAAACAGGAGCTGAGATTTCTGGCTGTATAGAAACATTCTCTGTAACGACCTCTTGTTATTTTCATGTTTCTTTTATTGAGTTTGTTCATTCTGGAGGCTTCAGATCTTATATTTGCATTGTACAGATGCTCTGAACACTTTTTTCAATACCTTTACATCTGCAGAGGTTCTCTTATAAGGGTAGTCTGGCTTGTCATTTTGTCATTAATGGTTCGTCTTCTCATAACTGAGATAAATATCTTTTTGAACTGTAAGACTATTGCACAAATACCCTATAAAGACTCTACATACAATGAAAACAATAACTGAATAAGAAAAATCTAAGCTGAAGTTTTTAAACTCTCCAAGCAAAAAGGTTTCTCTTAGAAAAAGAGAACTGGCTATCTACCTATCTCTCTATTTAGAGATACAAAAATACTCAGAAGCTTCTGTAGTTAAGGGACCTTCTCCAGAAAAGTATTAATTATTTCACCTTCTACCTGGAGTGGAAATTCCTGGGGACCCACCACACAAATGTTGTCCACATGGGCAAAGTTTTACCAGGTTGAAGAGTGTCTAATCAGACAATAGGAATGAGTCCTGAGACTTTATTTGCTTTTGGAGGGACTCTAAGTTCTAGCAGGGCAAAATAATAGGATTTTCCTAAAGGACTGAGATCTGAGGTACCCTTAAATGGGATTTGAAACCTTGCTTATAAATTAGCTTTCTTCCTAGTTTTAATGGACTCTTGCATTGAGTAAAAAAGGTCCATGAATAATAGGGGGATGAAAAATTATCAGTCCCTTGGATCATACGGTTTGTGTTGCTTAGTGTATTGTAATTTGTGAAAGCAATATACACCTGTTAAAATGGTATGTTAGTTTCTCTACATCATTCTTTTTGTGTTAATGCAATGACTGGGACCATGAAGAGATAGTCGGGGAGATAAGGAATGCAGCAGAGAGGAGGAGTTCTCCATGCACACAAGGGAGAGAGTGTGTTGCAGTAAAGGTGACTAGTCTATGAAGGTTTGGACAGATTTGCTGGAGCAGGCAGCAGGGCTCAGACAGCATTAATGAGATTGTTTATTAGTACCGGATGAACAATTCTGCAACTCACTTGACAAATACCAAGCAAAAAGCACCACAGGGGAGCGTCCCACTGCCTTTAGCAACTCCGTGATCTGTGGAATAAAATAATCACTGAAGAAAAACAATCTATTTTCCATCTATTGAATTTTCTCTAACATATGAAACTGCTTCTATCAGAATTTAAAATCTAGGCTAACCCTGCATGAGATCAGGAGCTTTGTTTAAAAATCAGAAGTCTGTGGTTAAAAAAGCAGCATAAACCAGAAATGTTGTGACTAACTTAATAAGCTGTGTATGCTGTACTGCATCTATTTCATTTCTGTTTTTTTAAGTTCTTTGTTTTGATTCTTGAATTCAAACATGTTACCTTTGCTACTGCACAGCATCGGATTTTCTTACTACTGCAAACTGTTCTGTTTTCCACAACTGTCTGCCATTCCTGCATGCCGCAGTGTTTGAATCTGTTTGAAATGGATATTTGTCAGCTAACTTCAGGGTGCTCAAAAGCTTTCTCATTGGAGCATTTTTTTTTTTCCTTTTTCTTTTTGAATGCATTCCCAAGGGGTCTGTCTGAACTAAGCTTTGTCTGTAGCAAATACATTTTTTGATATATTTGGATATACACATAGACTTCTATACACATAAAAGCTGTGTGTGTGTATATACTTATGCAGACACACATTATCTTTCTCTTTCTATCCTTCCATCCATTCATCCATCCACTCACCCATTCACTCATCCAGTTTAAGAGCAGTTTCTTATAGTATGGGAAAAGCAATAGATTTTGCACAGTTTTCAGCTTTTACTTCTTCTTGTCAGTGATCCAAGATCATTAGAAAAGTGAATGTGAAAGGTTGATTCTGCTCCTTTTTTGACTAAGTCTGTGAAAAGTGAGCAGAACTGAAAGGATTTGGTCAACCAGTATATTATTTACATTTCGAATTAGTGCCCAGAGATTTCGTTTCTTCAACTAGTTGCTAAAGTGTCTCTATGATTTCTCAGGTTATTTGTACTCAAAATGAACCTCAAGATTATCAGTTTAGGTATACCATTTTTTTGGGGATGTATCTTTATCACATTCCTTATGTTGTCTTATGCACTTTCTTGTGATACCAGATGCTTTCTTGTTTATCTTGACTCCATCTTCATCAGCATTAGCTGTCATTGTAATGCTGATATGGTAAACGCTGAGTGGATTCCTCCCTTTCCTCTAGTTCACCTGGCTGCTCCTTTTCTTCTTCATGCCAGTGAACCACTATCTTCTAACTCAGCAGAAAATGTGGAGCACACATCTGTACTCATACACTGTTGTCCTACAGACTTCAAAGACCAGTGATATTGTGATAGAAAATTAGAGATTAGAAATCTCTAATTAGAGATTAGAAATCTCTAATTTTCTGGCTGGTATACATACACATATTTTTAGTTGCAACACCAGTGTTAGGCGACCATTGAGGGCATGAATGAAAATTTTACCTCTAATCACATACTCTCAGATTTAGTCCACCTAGCTGTCTGAAAGTTGGGTGCTTAGTCTATGCAAGCCATTTATGGTACACCACAGTCAGCGAGGGAGAAAGGCACCACTAAGCAGTGAATCATCCCAATTTACCTGGACACCTAGCCTGGGTTTTGTAGTCACCTCGCTGGCATGCCCACATCTCTCATGTGTTTATAGAGAAAGCTTATGTGAATTTCTTGGGTTTGAAACCGACTACCAGTCATTGGTGAGCTATGTCCTGTCACTGAAGACTGCTTCTTCTAGGTACTTAAATTTTCTTTTAATTCTGGCTGAAGATGCCTAAACATAAAAAAGTCAACACAGATTTTTCAGTTATGCACCAGCCACCTGTATTGAGATGAATATTCATTTATTTCAGTGGACTGTTTGCTGGGAGTTTTGAATGTGAGCTTACATATTGGTGGTGAGAAGAGGAGCAAGCTTAGTCCATTATCTGGTGTGCCTGCAGCTAGGCAGCTGTACTCATTTTATTGAACCAAGTTCAGAGATTCATAGATTATAAAAGCCAGAAGGAACCATTGTGATCATTTACTGTGACTTCCTGCATAACACAGGCTATCAAAGATTTTTGAATTAATTCCCATATGAACTAGAGTGTTCCATTTAGAAAAATAACCAATCTTGTTGAAAGTGTTTCCAGAGATAAGTCTGCCACAATCAGTAGCAAATTATTTTAATGTTTTATTGGTCTTTAACTTTAGTGCTTTAACTTTAGTTGATCTGAATTTGGCTTGCTTCATCTAGATCATTTGATCTCATTACAGAATTACCTGCTGGACTGATGAATCTTCTGTTATGAAGTGCCTGTTTGTCATGTAGGTACAGAGACTTTGGGCATGCAATCCCCAACCTTCCCTTTATTAAGGCAGACTGAATGAACTACTTACTGAAGGACATGTACTGTGAGAAGTATTTTCTGATCAATAGATCTTCTATAAACATTTTCTACACTATTAGCACCCTTCTAATATCGCAGGCGTTGGAGCTGGACAACACAATATCCTAGTAGGTGTTTGCACCACTGCCAAATACAGAAATACAGATATCTTATCTGATCCCAATAAACATCTTGTTTATTCAAACGGTTTATGTGACTGGTTTTGACCATGCAGGTTTTTTTTTGGAGGTTGTGTTTAGCTGATTAGATCTCTTAATGCCTATGTCCTCAGATAAGCAAAAGGAGACAGATTCTTCTGTTGTGTAAGTATGGCTGCAGTTGGCCATACTAAATGCATTAAAAAGTACTCAAAGCCATACTGAGTATTTACATTGGTGCTCATTTTAGCAAGAGATCCAACCTTAGTATTAGTGATGTGTCCTTATTGTTTGCCTTTCACACACAATGTTATGTCCTCCAGAAGTAAAGTACTTCATTTTATGTCCTCTAGAAGTACTTACTTCTGTATAATCAAAGATATACAGAATCATAGAATCATAGAATCGTTTAGGTTGGAAAAGACCTTTAAGATCGTCAAGCATATGTTCAAAAACTAACTGCTGTCCACTCTTGATGCAAATGATGATATTTATTTTACCTTTTCTGTCTGGGAGACTGAAACTTTAGTTATCAGTTACCAGTCTCCCAAAGTTCCTTACAGAATTGTGGTAGTGGGTTCTTTCCAAGGCTATTTCTCAGCATGTAAGTTACATTTTTGCCCTCTGAAGAAGTTTTTCTTTCTTTCTCTCTTCTGCTTATAGAAAGAACCAAGGGAACCAAACAACTAGCAGGTGAGGTAGATTCTTGAAGGTGGGAGCTGCTCATGCCCACTTATGAAACTATCAGACAGTTTTAATCCTTTGATAGGTTTCCTATTTGCTTTGTGTTGCTCTAATTTCATAAGCAAAATGTGTTAAGTCAAAGGCCATACAGTAGTCTAAGAACATTACATCAAGAACACTAATCAGCTGCAATTACTTCTGTCACTTTATTAAGACTTACAATGTGATCATGAAGATATTAAGTTGGGTCTTTGCTATCATACACAAGAGGAAAGAGCCCTTTCTCCTTAATTTCATTAACTCTATGAAACTGAACCGGGCTGTTGTTGCTACACACCATGGTTAGTGCAGAAAACCTGGGGTAATGGGAGAATCTTGGGATGTCAGCCTCCTTTCTCATTTCTGTAACATGCTAGTGAACAAATTTTTCAGTGCAGTGCTTGAGAGCTGCTGGAAGGATCAGGCAAAGGAAACTTGACACTTCCTATCTTGAGCATTGTTTTCAGTGCAAGTAATATTCTTCATCTTCCACTCAGGTCCTGTTTCTTCTGGGGAATGTTATTGCATAGGAACATGCTGGCATAATCTTTCCCGTCTGTACCATAAGTTGACTTCTCAGGATGATGGCTTGTGTGCATAGCCTTGGGAGGATTAGACTTGCAAATGCCAAAGGAACATGGCATATCTTCCAAATATACAACCAAATATCTTCCTGGAGCACATGTATGGTTTGATTATATTGTGTGTGCAGCTTGAAAGCAGCAGTGGCTTCTCTGAAGTTTGATTTTGACTTCCCTGAGGCTTGAATTGTTTAAGTGGACCACCTGGACTTTGATGGGAGTGGAGAGGGTTCTGCACTCTACACTTAGTTGTGTCACTTGTCAAAACCAGAAAAGTCTCCACAGTAAATTTTGACATGCTCATTACACTCTATACTTGGCTTTCTAGATAGCATTCGCTTCTTTTTCTCTCAGACACCATGGTGTAGTGAATAAAAGCATGAAGACTTCACAGAGATACTGGAAACAGGCTTGCTTTCATTAAAATTTGCCTATATAAAGATATTTGCATAACCAGAACAAGGATCAACAATAGAAACATCATAATAAAGTTCAGCCAAAAATCAGACTGAACAGAAAAGCTTTAAGATGATTCTTTGTGTTCATCAGTACTATCTAAACAGCAGAACAGAGAAATAAAATTTAGAAATATGGGAAAAAAGCCAGAAGAGACTGTATTTCTTTTAGTTTAAGGAGGTTGTTTCAAAAGACTCAATACGTGGTGCACTGCAAGGATAAAAATTTTCCTAGGAAAATGTTTAATTAAAAAATGAAAGAAGATAGCTACTAAGCAATTAACATTTTCAAAAAGATAGGAAGCAATCCAGGCCCAAGGCATTATAAGTTGTATTTCAGCTAGCACATAGTTCCACTTAGTACATAAAATACAACTGCCTGAAAGAAGTCAGTGCCAGTCTGCTGATTTTGGCTGGGGTAGAGTTAATTTCTTCATAGTAGCTAGTATGTGGCTGTGTTTTGGATTTGTGCTGGAAAAAGTGTTGATAATTCAGTTATTGCTGAGCAGTGCTTACACAGAGTCAAGGCCTTTTCTGCTTCTCACACCACTCCATCAGTGAGTAGGCTGGGGGTGCACAAGAATTGCTGGGAGGGGACACGGCTGGGACAACTGACCCCAACTGACCACAGTGATATTCTACACCATATGACATCATGCTCAGCATATAAAGCTGGGGGAAGAAGAAGGAAGGGGGGGACATTTGGAGTGATGGCGTTTGTCTTCCCAAGTAGCTGTTAGGTGTGATGGAGCCCTGTTTTCCTGGAAATGGCTGAACACCTGCCTGCCAATGTGAAGTAGTGGATGGATTCCCTCTTTTTCTTGGTGACATATGTATTATTTGGTTGTGATCACACCTGGGTGACGTGAATATTATCTATATAGATATTAAAGATAATAAAGATAATATAGATAATATAGATAATAAAGATAATATAGATAATAAAATAGATAAAGCAAGGTGTTCTTTAAAATATTTTTTACCTTTTGGACAATTTCCTTCTGATCCTCCTACTTCAGTGAATGCAGTGCTTTGTTAGCCTAGCATAAAGGTTAGCAGAAAAGTTCAATATCTCTTATTGCTACATGGAATGGGCCTGACTGTGCCACGAGATAATACTGAATACATACCTTCCCCTTATCACAGCCCTTGTGCTCACTCTCACGAAGACCAGTTTTCAGGGCTGAACTGGCAGCATGAACAGTGACTGATCAGATTTCATGATAGTGCTGTGCTTTTGCACCTCAGCCCTGAGCTAGACAGCTCCTTTATTATTTGCATTTGGAAAGATATATTATTAATCTTTTCACACCCAGCATCCAGTTATAAATGTAGCATCTGGGCAAATAAAATGGCTAATGACCCTAAAAGAGCATTCTTGTCTAGCATTATCATTATAAAGTGCAGCTGTTTGGTGCTATAATGCTTGTGATGGCTTAGCCACTGCAGACACCCACCTCTGTTCTTTAGTCTCTAAAGAGGTTGCATTTACCACAGGCAATATAAGGTGGCCACCGCCCTTAATCATTCCCCAGTGCAGTACAGACCACTGGGTATCTCTGCAAAGACAATTCCTTTAGAGAAATAGCTCAGAGCAATAGGGTTGTCAAAGCTTTCTTCTGTGCTTCCAATTATGTAATTAACTTTGAGACCATTCCTTTTACTGTGTTTAATTATCACTGAATTTTCTAGATCTTTGCAAACCCCAGTCTCCTTGCCAGGGTGATTTTTTTCATTTTAAGGAGTCTGCATCTTTGTTTATCATTGACTTTCAGCGCCCTTTGTGTATGCAATGACTAAAACATTGGCCAACTAAACACATATGCACAATCATTCATAACTTTCACACTTTCTGAAAGAAATCCAATTCAAAATCTATAAACTTCTATTAATTATTCACACCAAAAAATCAGTAAAAGTTCAAGGTGGCCATGACAAAGAATTAGTTTAAACTTGCCATTAGGAATTGCTTTTCACCTGCACAATGTTAGAGTATTGTTGCACGTATCCAGGCAATGTAGTTCACTGAACAATGTGTTTTCATGAAGCAAATTTTGAAAGTGAGGAGAAAGTACTAGTAGAAACTTATTTCTGATTTTGCAAACACAAGCAATTCTTCATGAACAATGAAGCAATCAGTGAATAGAAATTTCACTATGTAGCTCCTTTGAGCAAACTTAAGAAAATATATAGTTTAAATTAAGAATATTCAACAGTCCATAAAATACCACAGTTAAGGACTCTTCTAATATGTCTGAATTATGAATAGTTCCAGGAAAGGTGGCTCGCAACGTAGAAGGGGAATCTAAATTTGTCAATTCATTCTCACTGAATTGTATGCTAATATTAGTACACATAATTTGAATATTGCATCTCATACTTCCTTAGCTCTTCCATTCCTATGATCTAAAAGCATTTGAGAAATTAAAAAATTGTATTTCATGAAGTAAAGGAACTTGGCTGAGAATTAAATCTACAGCAGATGTTGTAAACTCAATTTAAGCCACATAAAATAAATCTCTAGGTGGCAATTGCCACATAGTACCATGTTTGAATAACATGAAAGCATATTCCAAAGGACACAATGAATGGTTAGCTACAAATAGATAAAAGTGCTAAAATACAGCATAGTAATTGTCTCTGAAGAGGCAGTGCCTGCCAAAAGAGTCACCTTCAAGGTCCAGGGAGTCAACTACTTCATCCAGAATAGGTCAGAGCCATTTTGACAAAGTCTTTTTTTGACATTAAAAAGCTAATTTGTCAAAACCAGAAGTCTTTCTCAGAAATAATTTCAGCAGAAATTGAGTGGCGAGGTTTCAGAGGAGACTACAAATGTTCAAAAGAGAATACAAACACAAGCTCCATTTCCCATATTGTGAGATGTCCCCACTTCTTCCCTCTGTGTCCCTCTTCAGGTAGGAGAGATCCCACAGTGAAGGACAGTGAGGGAAATGGTACTTGTTGGCAGAAGGGGACAGAGAGGATTTTGCTCTTGCAGTCCCCAGCTGAAGAATGGCTCCTGGCCACTGCTGGATGCAGAAGCCTGCACCCTTTCTGTCATTCCCAAAGGGCCTTGCAGTCTTGTACGCTGATGATCTGCCCAGATTTTCTTTTGCTTTACCCTCAATCCATCAGATAGACCCTGGGGAGCTGGCCCAAAGAATTGCAAACAGTGGCATCCCCTTTTAGTTCAGTTAGTTAAATTACTTCAATTTTTTAATTGTGAGAAGCAGTTAATTGTGCTATCTAATAACTGTAATAATTCTCAGCAATTTCATATAGCTATTCATCTTCAAAGGGTATCACTAACATTAACTAATTAATTTTCTAGTTTTCTTCTAAGACACAGAACTGCAAGCTGTGATCATGCAGACCACCTAGGTAATTATAATTTTCTTTGCACTGAAGATTATTCCAAAGAGTATTTTTGTTATTTTAGGTGTAGTCTTGCAAATGCTAATTTGATCAGATATAAGCTAAAGCTAAAGTGATTAAATGGTAGAATTTCTGCTTTAAAAACTTCAAGAGTGGCATACTAGTAATCCTTATTGAAAAAGGACTGCTTTCATCTAAAACTTGACTATTAAGTACTGAAAAATAGTGCTAAAGGACTGTTTTTGACAGAGTCCAGGCACAGAAGGAATATGAGTGAATCTAACTTTTATACTATCAGAAAGTGATTAAATTAAATATTCAAAGTTGTCCTGGTTTTTTTTTAGTTCACAGCAGTCTTTTGAGAACATTTTCCACAATGATTTTTAGTAGAGCAGTAAGTAGAAATTAGTACTTTTCACCTAAAAGAAGTACAAAAGCTGCAGTTTGCAACAAATAATTTGATCAAGATGCATAATGCATGAGTCACTGTTCCACTGACCACCACTTTCTCGATTATTGACTGCCTCTATTACTCTAATGATTATTGCTTTTTACTTAAGGGATATCAAGTGGTTAAACTATCAGAGTGAACTTTTTTTTACCCCCACTGTAAGATAATAAAAATTAAATAATAGAAGGCATTCAAAATGAGCAATAGTGCAGGTTCCTTAAAAGTCTTCTGTCTCCTCTCTCCAGAGACAAGCACAACGAAGTGAATCTCATCATTATTTGTCTTTTCAAGGGCAAAGCTGTGATAGACAGGGCTTAATGTGTATCTTGGTAGAATTGGATTTGATCCTCAGGGCTGGGCCAGAGGGCTGCTTTGTTAGATTTGTTAGATTTACTCTCTCTCCTGTGCTCTCTCTCTACCACAAACAAAATTACCTCTTGGAGGCCTGCATCAGGCCCAGCATCCTGAGACTATCTCCTTTTCTTGATTTCAGTCACATCTAAATCTGTTTAAACTGTCGACATGATGATTTGTGGAGAGACAGGGATTAAGCAGAAAGGAGATTAACACAGTTGTCTGTCTTCTTCGAAATAATATACCTGCTGACAGTAAGGGCATTCTTCAATTTACATAACTTAGCTCACAAGAAGGGCTTTACGGTTGTTATTGGGTTGCTTTTTTGCTATCAGCAGTACAAACTCACCTGCTCCCTGCACATTTAAAACCTTGACAGTCCATCTCTTCAATTCCTATAAGATTGAGAGACATGCCCTTCTCTTTTTCTAGATAGAATGAGCTTTTTTGGTATTTGAGTAATATGCATTCAAATAGATTATTTAAGAAATACATGTTAAATTCTGCTGGATATGAGATGAACTTCCAATGCCCCAAAGAAAGTAACTACATTCCAGTAGAGTCAAAATTCTGTGAAAAATTGTTTTGAAATGGAACCATGATCTCTCTGTTTTTCTTTAATTTGCTGGTAGAAATTAGCAGATTACTTGTTCTTCTAATTGTCTAGGGAAAAAAAACCCATGCGATATTCTTCTTTGATATTTACCTAGGTAATTCTTAACTGCACTAACAAGAATTATTTGGGTGGTATTTTGTGCTTGGCCTCACTCTGGTGGAGAACAGAGGATTGCAGAAGAACAAGAAGAAAATTTAATCTAAAAATGGGAATAAGAATGTCTATTTTTCTCACACTTTCTACATTTTATCTTTGTTCAGTTATAAAGGATAAGGCTCAGAGACTTTTCTTCTGTACGTACAGGGCTTTGTAAAAGAAATCTTGTTTTGAATTAGGAACTGAATTGTGAGGTAGCATTATGCAAGTTAAGGGAAAGCACAAACTTCATGATAAATGTACTGTCACAGCCACATAAGCTGGAAGAGCTGCATATGCAGGAAAAAGAGGAAATAATTACATTGAAAAAAAGACAGTAGATTCCTAGGTGTGAAACTTCATTTTTTGGTACCTTATATTCTTATATGAAATCTCACATAAAGGCTGCTTTGTGATTGCTGGGTAATGTGCTGTTCTGTTAGGATGAGGGAGCTTATATAGTTATCTCCAGCCTTGCTTCTCTGGGAGTAGAAGTTCTTGTGAAAACATCTGTTACACCAGAACTGGGTAAGTTTTTCTATTACAGAGCTTCAGCTTGCAGCTCAGCACATTGCAGAGGAGTGAAGGCTGAGGAGCAGATAGAAACTGTTCTTTTCATCTCCCTCTGCGTCTCACTGAAATGCTATGCAAGTTTTTTCATGTGCTGTAGGGTTTTTTTTCAATATTAACAACTAAAATTACGTTAACAACTAAAAGTGATGACATAAAATAAGAGTAAATCCATTTCTTAACCTATTTCCTGAATCAAATCTGATGTAAATATGTTTTTGAGGTCTGAAGAAATTTGATTATTTTTCTTCTTTTTCTTTTTTTCAGACCTTATACTTAATGATTATCCTTGAGTGTCCTCAGTTGTATCTATTAGCCATGCCTCAAGAAACAGATTCTTTTCCTAAACTTCCCAGCTAAACTGAGCAGAGGCAAGTAATTCAGATTTTTTAGTCAATAACTTTCAGATAGGCATCCAAAATTTGAGGTGCTTATCAAACTTGAACTGCATCTTTAAGATTTGCCCATTATTGGTAGAAATTCCATCAGAAACTGCTTTTTCTTATTGTGTTAAAACATCGTTTTTAAATAGCTCTTGTGATGTGACATTTTGGTTACTTAGCACTTGTAAATATCAGCATTTCTTTGAGGGAATAAAGGTGCAGGCTGAGTCCTCAGGTGTGTATAAGTCAAGACACTGGGCTGAGAGGGATTATCGCAGTGATGACAACAGGAGGAAGTGTACACAGGTAACATTATCAGTGACAAATGCCCTTATGCAAGACACTCAGTGGACTCCATATACTCCAAAACCAGGTGAAGTTTCTGCAAGTCTTTCCATTGATTTCACTGGGTTCTGGATAAGATCTATACCATCTATGACTATTTTTTTTCCCCCATAACAATTGATGGCCTGTTGATGGTTGAAAAAGACTCAAAAGTGAAAAGACAGGCTGTGACTTACACAGGCTTAGGACAGGTGTGGTAGAAACAGATAACTTCACAAGAAAAGACACACAATGATTAACAGAGGTAGAATACTAGATGAATACATCCTTGAAGTAAAAGAGATTTGGGCAGCTGTATGTGTTCCAGTACATTCTACCTACAGTAATTGTAGTAGTTTCTGCAGATCAGATCTTATTTTTAATTAATTACATTGCTGAATTGCTGAATTGAGTGTTTTTACGAAGGACAGTCTTAATTTTAGCCTTAAAATCCTAAAAGGCTTACTCCTAACTAAATAAACTGGTCAGGAAGAATAGGGCACCTCTATAAATTATCTTGACATTCCACTTATGGAAAAAAATTATCTCGAAATTACCTTGTATTGCCACAGATACAAGAAGAATCAGGGATGCTGAGAAAGGCTGCTGAACTGTCCCTGTCTAGTTTAACCCATTAGTTCATTTACTTTCACTCTTAGGCTTTTCAGAAAAAAATGAAAACAACCTCTTGACAGAAAAGAGTTCATCATTCCTTTTTAGTGTGTGAAATAATGTCAGCTGCTGCCACCAAATTGACAACGTGGAAGGAATTCATATTGTTTACTTTCTGAAACATTTGTTTTAGTGTGTGCAGGTTTAGAAATATATGGAATTTTGTTTATGCTTGCAATACCTAATCTAAAATGGAGAGAGAAAAACACTTCCTCTAAACTAATTCTGCAAATTAAATTGCTCACAATATTCTCTGTGGGAGTAAAAAATTGCATGAATGCCCAGCATGAAGAAGCACTGGGATTAAATATAAAACAATTCACCTTACTGTGACTTCATATCAATGGGTTAAATGTGATAAACAGTTTATGTATTCACATTATTTTAAGCTGCCAGGTATATCAGTTGAACGAATACATTTGCTGTTGTTTTTTTGGCTCATCAGTAAATCTAGTACAATATCTGATAGTATACCAGTTGGATTTATTTTGCTGCAACAGATAGAGATTATTACTGATGCCAAGAAGACTGATTTTCTCCTGATTTGATTAGGACAGTAGCTGTGCAAAGTTATGTATTAATATATAAGAACACTGCAGTCCCCAGAAGCCCACAGTAGCTGTGCAAAGTTATGTATTAATATATAAGAACACTGCAGTCCCCAGAAGCCCACAGAAAGGAATTTCATGTTGGATTTGGAAAAACAGACCAGTTGTTGCTCTATCCTACTGCATCTATTAGGCAATTCATACAAATTCTTTAATCAGCCTCTTCATGTGTGCTAGGAAATGGGCTTTCGATATTAACCAGGGAAATGTCAACTGAAGGCTACAGGGGCTGGTGCTAATAAGGTTAATGAATAGCTGGCCTGAAAAGCAACAGATGGGCCTAACAAAGCGAGAGCCTTAATGGCATTTATAATGCCTAGGGTCAACTGCAGTTTATCTTCATTTTTTTCTCATTTAAAATATTCTAAAAGACTAATAAAGTAAGTTTAAATTTTCCCCACAGGGAGATGAAATTTTATGCAGCACTGTTTTTTGAATGTCAATGTGTTTGGTTATAAACAGGGGATGGCTACACTGTGCTAGAACTGTAGTTGTTGCATATTTGTATTTGCAGAGGAATTTTTTGTTTAGACCATTTAAAAGAGTACTCTCTTTTTATCAATTGCTGCTGCAGAACTGTTTTGTTTTGGTTTTTTTTCTGAAGACACGCTAACACAGAAGGTCCATTTCTGGTTATATGTTGTATCTGGATACCTGCTTATTGTGCTAAATTTGAATAGAGGAATTGTAAGGGTAGAGTTAGAATGCCTATGTTGCAGTCTCCACAAAGATGACAAAATTCATGCTCATTATTATAGAATATGGTAGAAATGACAAAAATATATGGTAGAATTCATGAACATTTCCAGTTGTAGCAGAAAATGTTTCTGATCAAAATGTATTTGTTGGATTTAACAGTACTTTCTGTGACCTCACTGTCCTTCATTTTGGATACATTACTCTTGCCCTGGTAGGAATAAACTGCACAGAGGCAATAGGTATAGTTCTTTCTGTTCTGGATACAGGCTCATGGTGATGTTAAACTAGCATTAAAGCACACGTGTTGGCTTAATTTAGTCTACAAGATTTAAGCTCTAATATCAGCTAAAATAGTAAAATATAATGTTGATGGAGACTTTAAGACTTGTTCTAACAAACAGTTTCTTGCATAGGTGTTATTAATGGGGAAAAAGAAACTACTGCTTTCTTTTTTAGCTTATCTGTCTCTGAAACTATTCAAAGTAAACATACAGATCCAAAGTAGTTTTACTATGCAACTCACTTTCATACTTTGGAAATGCATGGAAATAGCTAAGAACAAATTTAAGTTTGAGGATTTATGATAAAGGTTAAGACTTCTTAAAGTACTTGGTCCTGAGCTGATGTTGCCAAGTTTGCCACATGAGATGCTTTCAAATTACCCCCTTTCTACTTCTTCAGTGCTCCGATAAGTCAGTGATAAAAATCCCATTGACTTTAATGGGGGCAGAGTTAGGCCAATATTGTGGGCTTTTGAAAATCTCACTTTATATGGATTTTTAAGATACTATTGGATTATTCATAATGAAGACTATTGATTTAACTATGACTTTGTGCAGCTCAGTGATTCCAAAGTATCTGACGAAATTTGTCTCACTCGATATTAGGTGTCCAAAAATTAGGTGTCCAAGTCAAGGCCAGCCTGTAGAGTATTCAAGACAGATCTTGCTACTGAGATTGTCCAGCAAAGAACAGAAGACACAGTTAATTATTTAAGATTTAATGGCAGAATTAATCTTCCTACTGATTGTAAAAGAAGGATTTCTGTTTTGATGATCTTGACATTTTGAGTTGCAGGAATCTGCTTTATAATACTGTCAATTTAAACATCATTCATCAAAAATTTCAGACGTTGGTTTAACTTACCAATATCTTAGGATATTTTGCTAATGAATATAATATTCTGCATACGATCTAGAATGTTTTAGTGCCAATGAACTGGAAGAGAGATTAATCTATCTCTGAATAATTCAGTAATTGTTCTACCATCTCTCTAAATTTGGCAAAAGTAAGAAAAATATTACTGAATAATTTATGTAATGAATTTCACAGAACTTGTCAAGTAGTATTTAATCTGATTTGCTCACTAATAGCTATGGGCTGGAATAAAACTCATCACAGAAATTCAAGACCAAAATCATCTAATCTTCAGTCCCTCTTCATCATAGAATGACTTATTTCTGCATATCTGTTTGTGATGGGTCTCTTCTGCTTACTGGTCTAGGGATAGGACCATCCTTGTACAGTACTGTACAGTTGCAACTAGTTGCAAGTTGTATAGATATAATCAAGAAGAGTGGCATCTATCCACTTTTTCCCTGAGCATCATAGAACTTATGTACTGTCATGGTTTAAAGCCAGCTGGCACCTAAGCACCACACAGCCCCTCTCTCACTCTCCCCTGCTGGGACGGGGGAGAGAATCAGAAGAATAAAAGTGAGAAAACTTGCAGGTTGAAATAAAGACAGTTTAATAGGTAAAGCAAAAGCTGCGCATGTAAGAAAATCAAAATAGGGAATTCATTCACTACTTCCCATTGGCAGGCATGTGTTCAGCCATCTCCAGGAAACAGGGCTCCATCATGCGTAACGGTTACTTAGATAGGCAAACGCCATCACTCCAAACATCCTCCCTTTCCTTCTTCTTCCCCCAGCTTTATATGCTGAGCATGATGTCATATGGTATGGGATATCCCTTTGGTCAGTTGGGGTCAGTTGTCCCAGCTGTGTCTCCTCCCAGCTTCTTGTGCACCCCCAGCCTACTCGCAGGTGGAGTTGTGTGAGAAGCAGAAAAGGCCTTGACTCTGTGTAAGCACTGCTCAACAATAACGAAAATATCCCTGAATTATCAACACTTTTTCCAGCACAAATCCAAAACACAGCGGCATGCTAGCTTCTATGAAGAAAATTAACTTTACCCCGGCCAAAACCAGCACATGTACTTGTTAAACAGGTGATTTTTACCCTCTTTTGTGTTTGTAACTACACAGTGACAATGGGTCAGTTCCAAGTCTGGGTTAATACTTCTGAAAAGTACCATTGCACCATTCCCTGATGTATTTTAAGAAGGAACAACTTTATTTAATTGCACAGGTGATACCTACCTCTCTGTACCTGAGCCTTATGTGTTGGGAGTATTGCCTGTCCTCTGACTCACCTACACATTTCCTTTATTTAAATTACTTTAAGTTTACACGACGTAGTTTTATTCGCTGAAGAAAGAAGAAACTAAAACTTACATGTTAAATTGAAAGTCAAGTATGACAGAGCTGTCTTGTACTTCTGAAGTTCTAATTGCATTCTATGTGAGTTTTGGGAGTTTTATGGTAGGATAACTTTTTATTTATCCTGTCTGCTGACTTTTCAGGACAAGAGAACACACATTTTTTTGCTAATAATTTTTCAGATATTCAGTTTAAAAAATAATTGTGTTCATGGAAATACCTCTTATTTCATTATTTTAGATGATACAGACTATATTTGTAAGACTGCTAGATGGTAAGTTTCAGAGAGTATTTAAAAATTCTAACTCCAGAAAGTCTCTTGTCAATCACATGAGAAGAAAAGATAACCAATTTGCTAAAAAAAATTTAACTGATGCTCTCTAATAAATACATATAGCATTTTTTTAAAAGATAAGCTAATCTTGTCCTTTTTTTCCCTTCTTTTTATCCCCTCCATCCTGATAGCTTTATGATTAGCTAGAACTCTGCATATATATGAATTTAATGTATGAATGATCAGTGTTTAGTCTTTTGTACATTTTCTGTAGTTCAAACCTTGCAGCTGTTTAGCATTAGAAAATGACACATTTGTGTTGCCATAGGAAAAATATAATTCTAGTGAAATCTGGTAGATGGCACTGTTGGATTGTTGATAAACCATCTTGAGACTGACTCCTATACTACTAGTATTCAGAAGAATATTATTGCTTATTGAAGAACCACTGCTTTAGAGAGCTTGATAGAAATACACTGATTTTAGCCTGCGTTTGTTCAGTAGTGGGAGTCAATGTACTGGTTGTTGGGCTGGATTTCTCTCCCTTTTATTTGCTCCAGAGGGTCTCTGTATCCCATCAAGAGTTACTATGGTTATACCAAGGCGTGCGTGTTCCTCACTTCACATTACAGGGTTTCTGGTTAGAGCGGACTTTTTGGGAGCGAGAAGTTTGATTCTTTCTTCTTTTGTTATAAGCCAGAGCATTCCACGTTGCGTTACACGCTCCTGTCTTATTCCGTTTATCCCTTTCTTTGAGGTCTTAAGAATGATGAATACCTCCTGCGGGATTGCTAGTACTCTACAGATGTATTGACTATGATTATCTGAAGCAAATTAAAGGCTAACTTGTCTAGCTCTTGCACTAGCTTAAGATCAGACAAATCCAAAAGAGCTGTTGGAACTAGTCCAGGTAAATCCATTGGATTTTGTTTGGACTAAAACCTAATACAGCTTTTGCAGGAATATTAGAATGAGAATTTTCTTGATATATTATCTGTCATGCAACTTGGAGTATAACCAAAAAAATTATGCCAAACAATGAGCAGCAATGAGATGATTCATCTATTCTTCAATATATAACAATGTTGTTGAGTAAAAAGTACATTGAAGAGTTATTTTATGCACAAATGGGATTCTGTTATAGAAAAATCTGCATACCAATTGTGAATTCTTGATTGTTATGGCAAAAACTAAAGCTAGACAGAGACTTGTTGAACATGTGTTTTGCAATATTAATTCTATCTGTGCTGTGTCATTTATTCCCACTCTTCTCAGCATTTCAGTGAATTAGATTCCACAGTAGACTTTTCTAAGCAGCTAAATATATAGTCTTATTAAATAATTTGTCCAATTTTTCCTGTTTTAAAATTGACTACAATTGTGCAATTTCCTTGGTTTCAAATCATAATGAATATACCTAAAAATCACTAAATGCACTCATCCATCTTAGAAGAGCTAAGCAGCACTTCGGAGGAGGTAATGGATTTAGGAAAGTAGAGTTGCTATAATTGCATAGCTTGAAATGCATCATGCACCACTAAAATTTTCCCTTATGATAATGGAAAAACAATGTGACAACAACTTTAGTGATTATTTTCTTTCAGGTTTGAGGTATTTGGGAAATGTGGGGACAGATCTTCTCTATTGTGAGGAAAAATTGAGAGAACAAAGCACAGTGGGAACTATCCCTGCAAATTTCCTCTTGGGAAGATTCTCTCCCTGTCATTCCTTCAAAAAGTAAAGGGTTTGTTCTGCTGGAGAACAATTACAGGGACTGCCTCCAAGAACTCTGAACTCTGAAAGCTATCAGGAGGCCAGGGCATCCCTGTGATGGTCCTTTGCCTTCATGTTTTCTCTGTCTACCAAGCATCTTTTGCTCTCTGTTAGCAGAGTGTCAGCTGAACTATTCTTGCTTGGTAATGGCAGCTGGATCCAAGACCTCGAGTCTCAAATAGTTTTAGAAAGACATTAAGGTGTAAATGGGAAGAAAGCACTATTATCTTCCTGTGAGACAGGCAATGAGATGCTACAAGTCTTGCTTTGCCTCGAGGCTACCTCCTGGCCTGCCCAGTTGGTTTTTGATCGCATGCACATTCTTGGGTATTTACAGTTCCCTGTGCAGGAGCTGGAGGATTAAGATACATACCACCTGCTCTTGCCAAAGCTTTTTTTCTGGTCTGTACATCCCTTTACACAGAGTTCTTGGTGGAATGAACTAAGTGTCAGTTATTTTAATAGATATTAGAGATTAAAAAAAGATGCTAGTCAAGTACAGGAATGAATCATGAGGACTGCACATACTCCCATCTTAACAGAGTACAATTTACTTGCATTGAGTCAAGTCACATCATAGAGAAGAAAATTTTTCTTCAGCTACAAGTATTTGTGCAGAAGTAGAACATACCTGAACAGAACATCACGTCTTACAAGGCTTTATAATTTCATGGCTGCACAAAGTTAGCAGGCTATCCCAAGAATACAAAGGGACTGCACCTAATTCAACAGTTCTGTTCCAAGAGAAGCCTCTAATGGTACCATAAGATATAATAAAAATCGGTTTATAATGGAGAGTTTGAATCTTTAATGAAATGAAAAACAATTGTGCTGAAGACGTTTGCTCCTTTTGTTTCAGGAGATAATTTTTTACTTGTAAATTAGTGTCCAGTAGAATAAAAATGGATTATTAGGGGAACATACACTGCATGTGGTACACCTTAATATAACTTCTTAGTATACCAGATTTGCTCTGAAAAAAAATATGCAATTACATCGGTTGTGAGTTTGGTCTTTTGAACTTTTTATAGCTTTTAAGAAGTAGTCTGTTTAAGAAATGCTGTTGTTTGTGTCCATGCTTCAATTGTGTAATTAAAATGCCAAATCTGGACTCTCGTAGACAAAGATTTTAACCTCCACAAGCATACGTAATAGCTATCTCTCACCTGAATGTGTTCTAGACGACCAGTTGCACCATTTGCAAGGCATTGATGTCTCAACTGCTTCCATAGCCAGATGCTTAATGTTCAGGAAAAAGAAAGTAGTAGTAGACTTTTTAAAAAAAATCTGCTCATTTAGGTGGAATAAAACAGGTTCTAGGAGTAATTGGGGACTACTTCACTGCCTGTAAGAATTCATCGAGGCAATCTTTTTGCCTAATGATCCAGCCGTGGTTATAAATTACAGTTACATTGTAGTTTCAGCTAGCTTTTGTTTCAGCAAAAGAGAAAAAGAAAGGGTGCTTTAGAAATAAAAATAATTATCTGGTATTTTAAGTAATATTTTAAATATTTTAATAATTTTAAAGATGTGAATTATAATTACTTTCCATTGATATCTGTGCTTGTCATCTCAGAAACATCTGATCTTTTCCCTGAAAACAGATGAGACCCTGAGATATCTTTGTCCCATGTTTCTGAAAAGGGAAGGTGAGCTTTCCAGTTCCTTATGTCAGATATTCAGATGGTTTACAAGAGATTGGGAAAACATTTCAGTGTAAGAAATTCTGTTTAGAACTTTACTCAAATAGTCATGAGAATGTTTTATTTAAACAAGTGAAACAAAATGAGAAACTTAATAACAACATGATACCTGTATCTTACTGTGTAATGAATTTATTGAAAGAATAATTTTTTTGTCAAAAATGAAGAATGAGGTTTGAAAAGCTGGTGAAGTTTGATGGTGCCAGGAAAATTGTTGCTGTGTTGAGGACACACAAAGCTGTAAAACACCTCAGTGGAACTGTTAGAACCACAAATCAGAATTAAGTACAAAGAAATACATTTCCATGATTTGAGCCCTCTGCATAATTTAATTAGCCTTTTTATTTACTGAAGGAAAATACTGAAGCTTGGCTGTGGAGACAGGTACTTACAAGATTCATGATCTTAGGATGACGAGTATCCAAAAACTTGGATACTCCTATGCACACCTTGCTGTATATCCCTGGATTTTTTTTTTCCATCTGGATGTTTTAAAGTGTCCTTTCACATTGAAGATACAGGAGACGTAACTACTTCTGGAAATAAGACATACACTTCAAAATCAATCAGGAACAAAGCCCAGTCTATGCCTGAGGATCTGCAGAAATCTAGAAAGAACTGGCTTTCCCAGGTGAGTGCCCCTCATGAGCACCTCTCAGGGTGCAAGTGCACAGCCCCACACTCTCACTGCACTTACATCCTGTATAGGAAAGAAAGGCCAGTATAAGGGCTGGAAGAGAAGAGTGATATGCTCCAATAGTTCCTTCTGTGTGGGCATCCCCCCTACCAGGGTGACAAGACAGTCAGAAAAGTGTATTTGTGCTGACATCTTCACATGGCTTTAGAGAGTTCATAGTAGAGCAGGCTAATGTACCGGTAACTGAACCATCCTTGCTCTTGTTTCTGCAGCAAAAATGGTAGAGACTACCCGTTCTGCTGGCTTTCATCTCAGACCTTGTGGGGAGTGGAGGTGGAGTCAGAAAAGTGTTCAAAATTGAACAGTAAAAATTGAACTAGTGCTAATAGCTGAAAGGAAGGAATAGGGTGGTTCATAGCGAAAGCTAAGACGACAACTGGAAATGGACTAGAGAAGGAAGAGAAAATATTGCATTTCTTCCAATTGAACAGTTGCCCATATATCAAATTGGGTACTCACTTTTCAAAAGAATTTGTTATCACTTTACACCCAACTCCATGTTGTTTGTCACTGGGTGAAAGACACAGGCAGATGCAGAGCTTCTGATTGTAAATGTAAGTCTCCTGCATTAATAGCTATAGTATTTGGCTTTGTTGGATATGGCCATTAATTTTCTGTAGCCAATAAAATTTAAAACAATAATCAGATATCATGTATTTATAATCCCACATACCTCAAAACTATTTCCAGTTTTAGGTTTTGCCATTATTTAATATAATGGCACATATTATGGCCAAAACAGACAGAAACTTATTCACAGTAGCAGATACTACCCTTCAGTTACGCAAGTAGTATGCACTCAGCCATTTGCTCTCGCAGATCCTGTAAATCCCATATGTGAACAATGTTGCTTTTATTATTAGCATAAGCTGCTATAGAGATGAATGATTAGCATAAAAAAGGTTTAGCTGCATGTTCGGTCTAACCTTGCCACCCATGTGCTGAAGTTTATTATAGCAAAATTATTTAGATATTGATTAGAAGATTTCTGCTTGTGATATGACTGTTTGAAGCAATAAAAAGAGTTGCTAGAAAGTTGCACATTAATACTTTTTATGAGGGTTAGCCTTTGTGAGAATATTTCTCCTTTCCTGCATTGGTTCGCTATAATGTAGTCAGTTGTTTTATAAAAAAATATGTTTATGAATAGTTAATAATTCTGCCCTCAATCCAGGTCTAATAAAACCACTTGGACATTAAAAATAGTTTTTTAATAATAATTCTTATAAAAAAGATACCATACAAAACCATAATAATCCTTTTGATTGGGTAATTTACTTTTTTCTGTGAAAAAGAAAGAAAAAGAGATTAAAAATATAATAATTTTTTCTT